>NW_006299717.1:3041795-3046458 GCF_000327345.1 Myotis davidii
AATGGGAGCATCATGGTGGCTGAAGGCCAGACCTGCCTCCAAACCGCAGGCGCAGAAGGTGGTTCCCATGCAGACACGGGAGGGTGGCCGGCCCTGCGCCTGCCAGGCCTGTGCCGTCCAGGAGAGGGCGCTGTGTGGTTGCTGGAGCACAGAACGCCCTGTGAGGAGCTCGCTCTCTGGGACTGGCACACGCTGGGCCAAGAGCCCGAAGTGTCTGACAGTCTCAGCTATGTATTTTTTCTGATGACTCTTTTAGTCTCTGTGTTTCTTGCCTTTTCTATCTGTCAGTCTCTGCCTCTTCTTTCCTATGCCTGGCTTCTGCCAATCCCAAGACAGGGCTGCCCGTCTCCATTTGTCTGTCTACATAACTCCTCACAAACCTGCCTTTCTCGGTCTCACTCACCCAGGCACCCAGAAATACAAGCCTGCACATGCACCAGCATTATCCTAATCCAAAATCAGATAAAGACACCACAAAGAAAGAAAATTATAGGCCAGCATCCCTGATGGACATAGATGGAAAAATCCTCAACAAAATATTAGCAAATCGGATCCAGCAATACATTCAAAAGAAAACACACCATGACCATATGGGATTTATTCCAGGGATGCAAGGTTGGTGCAATATCAGCAAATTAATTAATGTGATACATCATATAAACAAAAGGAAGGATTAAAATCATATGGTCATACCAATAGATATGATCAATAGATATCAATAGATGCAGAAAAAGCATCTGACAAAATTCAGCGCCCTTTATGATAAAAACTCAGCAAAGCGGGAATAGAGGGAGCATACTTTAACATAACAAAGGCCATATATGACAAACACATCTAACATCATACTCAATGGGGAAAAGTTAAAAGTGTTTCCCTTAGTATCACAATAAGATAGGGATGTATTTTAAAAAATCTTTTCTTTTAAAAAAATATATTTTATTAACTTCATAGAGGAAAGAAGAGGGAGAGAGGGGTAGAAATATCAATGATGAGAGAGAACCATCAATTGGCTGCCTCCTGCACGCCCCCTACTGGGGATGGAGCCCACAAGCTGGCATGTGCCCTCACTGAGAATTGAACCAGGACATAGGTCGATGTTCAATCACTGAGCCACACCGCTGGCCAGACACCACTTTTTTTTTGAGAGGGTGGAAGGGAGGAGAGACATCGTGAGCGAGACACATCAATTGGTTGCCTTCTGCACATGCCCTGACCATCAGAAGCACATGCTCTCAACCAGAATCGAACCCACAACCCTTCCGTCCAAGGGCCAACGCTCTATCCACTGAGCCAAACCATTGAGCATGTCAAACTCATGCCTCGAGTTTGACATGCTTGATCTAGGGCAGTGGTTCTCAACCTTCTGGCCCTTTAAATACAGTTCCTCGTGTTGTGACCCAACCATAAAATTATTTTCGTTGCTACTTCATAACTGTAATGTTGCTACTGTTATGAATCGTAATGTAAATATCTGATATGCAGGATGGTCTTAGGCGACCCCTGTGAAAGGGTCATTCAATCGCCACAGGGGTCGCGACCCACGGGTTGAGAACCGCTGGTCTAGGGCTTTACCACTCTTATTCAACATAGTACTGTAAGTCCTAGCCACTCGATCAGACAAGAAGAGGAAATAAAAGATATCCAAATCGGAAAGAAGTAAAGTTTTTATTATTTGCAGATGACATAATACTGATATATATAGAGAGAACCCTAAAGATTCCACCAAAAGGCTATTAAAACTGATAAAGGAATCCAGTAAAGGAGCAGGATACAAAATAAATATTCAGAAATTGGTTGCATATTTATACACCAATAATGAGCTATCAGAAAGGGCAAGCAGGGAAACTAAGAAAACAATCCCATTTACAATTGCATTAAAACGTACCTAAGGCTAAATTTAACCAAGGAGGTAAAAGACCTGTACTTGAAACATTATAAAACACTGAAAAAAGAAATTGAAGAAGATATAAACAAATATATTGTGCTCATGGATAGGAAGAATTAACATCATTAAAATGTCCATACTACCCAAATCTATAGATTCCATGCAATTCTTATAAAAATACTAATGGCATACTTCACAGAACTAGAATAAATAATCCAAAAATTCATATGGAACTAAAAAAAGACCCCCAATAGCCACAGCAATCTTGAGAAAGAAGAACAAAGTTGGAGGAACCATGCTGACTGAAATCAAATTATACTACAAAGCCATAGTAACCAAAGCAGCAAGGTACAAGCATAAAAGCAGACATATAGATCCATGAAGCAGAATACAGAGCCCAGAAATAAACCCAGGCCTCTATAGTTAATTAATATTTGACAAAGGAGGCAGAAGCATACAATGGGATAAAGACAGTCTCTTCAATAAATCGTGTTGGGAAATTGGACAGATACATGCAAAAAAAATGAAACTAGACCACCTTCTTACACCATACACAAGAATACACTCAAAATGAATTAGACAAATGTAACCCTTGAAACCATAAAATTCCTAGAAGAAAACAGGCAGTAAAATCTCTGACATCTCTCTTAGCAATATTTTTGTGCTGTATCTCCTCAGGCAAGGGAAACAAAAGAAAAATAAACAAATGACACTAGATCAAACTAAAAAGTTTTTGCACAGCAAAGGAAACCATCAACAAAACAAAACAACCTACTGAATGGGAGAACATATTTGCCAATGATATATCTGATAAAAGGTTAATATCCAAAATGTATAAAGAACTCTGACAACTCAACACAAAGAAAACAAACGATCCAATGAAAAAATGGGCAGAGGACCTGAACATTTCTCCAAAGAGGTCATACAATTGGCCAATAGACATATGAAAAACGCTCAACATCACTAATCATCAGAGAGATGCAAATTAAAACCACAGTGAGCTAGCACCTCACACCTGCCAGAAGGGCTATCATCAATAAATCAACAAACGACAAGTGCTGGCGAGGATGTGGAGAAAAGGGAACCCTCACGCACTGTTGGTGGGAATGCAGACCAGTACAGCTACTATGGAAAACAGTACGGAGGGGCCTCAAAAAATTAAAAATGGAACTGAATTATGACTTAGCAATTTCACTTCTGGGCATATATATATATTTAAAAAACTCAAAACACTAATCCTCAAGAATATATGCACCTCTATTTCACAGCAGCACTATTTACAATAGGTAAGGCCTGGAAGCAGCCCAACTGCCCATCAGGAGGTGAGTGGATAAAAATGCTGTGGTACATGTATACAATTAGATATTACTCAGCTACACAAAAGAATGAATCCCTCCATCTGCCACAGCACGGCTAGACCTAAAGGGTATTAATTACACTAAGTGAAGTAAGTCAGTCGGAAAAAGACAACTGCCATATGATTTCACTTGTACGTAGAATCTAAAGAACAAAATAAATGAACAAATTTGAAACAGAGTCATAAATACAGAGAGCAGACTCATGGCTGCCAGAGGGGAGGGAGTTGAGGGCCTAGGTCAGTGATGGCGAACCTATGACACACGTGTCAGAGGTGACACGTGAACTCATTGTTTTGGTTGATTTTTCTTCGTTAAATGGCATTTAAATATATAAAATAAATATCAAAAATATAAGTCTTGCCCTAACCGGTTTGGCTCAGTGGATAGAGCATCGGCCTGCAGACTGAAAGGTCCCAGGTTTGATTCCGGCCAAGGGCAAGTACCTTGGTTGCGGGCACATCCCCAGTAGGTGGTGTGCAGGAGGCAGCTGGTCGATGTTCCTCTCTCATCGATGTTTCTAACTCTCTATCCCTTTCCCTTCCTCTCTGTGAAAAATCAATAAAATATATTTAAAAAAAATATATATATAAGTCTTTGTTTTACTATGGTTGCAAATATCAAAACATTTCTATATGTGACAAGGCACCAGAGTTAAGTTAGGATTTTTCAAAATGCTGACACGCCGAGCTCAAAAGGTTCGCCATCACTGGACTAGGTGAAAAGATGAAGGGATTAAGAAGCACAAATGGGCCCAAGCCAGGATGGTTCAGTGGTTGAGCGTCGACCCATGGACCAAGACGTCACCAGTCTGATCACCGGTTAGAGCACATACCCAGGTTGCAGGCTCGATCCCCAGTGGGGGACATGCAGAAGGCAACTGATCGATGTTTCTCTCTCATCGTTTCTACCTCTCTATCCCTCTCCCTTTCCCTCTCTCTAAAAATCAATAAAAATCTTTTTTTTAAAAAGTGAATTTGTTTTTTTAAAAAAAGTACAAATGTCCCTGGCCAGTGTGACTCAGTGATTAGAGCATCAGCCTGCGCACCGAAAGATCTCAAGGTGGATTCCTGGTCAAGGGCATGTATCGGGGTTGCAGGTTCAATCCCAGGCCCCCAGTCGGGGCACATACAGGAGGCAACTGATCAATGTGTCTCTCTCACATCGATGTTTCTCTCGCTCACTCATTCTCTCTCTCTTTCTCTCCATCTTTTCCCCCTCCCCTTCCACTCTCTCCAAAAATCAATGGAAAAAATATCCTCAGGTGAGGATTAATAAAAAAAAATTGTTTTAAAGAAGTACAATTTTTTTAATATATATTTTTTTATTGAGTTCAGAGAGAAAGAGAGAGGGAGAGAGAGAGAGAAACATCAATGATGAGAGAATCCTTGCTCAGCTCCGCCCTGTCACTATAGCAGTCTGG
>NW_006299717.1:3047860-3064295 GCF_000327345.1 Myotis davidii
CCATTCCCCACTGAATGCACAAGTTTTTGTGCACTGGGCCTCTAGTCCTATATAATAAAAGCCTAATATGCTAAGTGTCTGGTTGTCCAGTCGTCTGTTCAACCAATCAAAGCATAATATGCTAAGGCCACTCAACCACTTGCTGTGACATGCACTGACCACCAGGGGGCAGACCTTTTGACCAGTAAGTTAGCTTGCTACTGGGGTCCGGCGGATCTGGACTGAGCGAGATGGGCTGGACATACCCTGGAGTCCTCTTGCTGGCCAACCTCCCCTGTTCCTCCCCGGCCTCAATTGTGCACCAGTGGGGTCCCTCGGCCTGGCCTGCACCCTCTTGCAATCCAGGACTCCTCGAGGGATGTCAAAGACCCAGTTTTGGCTTGATCCCACAGGCCAGGCGAAGGGACCCCACTGGTGCATGAATTCGTGCACTGGTCCTCTAGTATTGTAATAACTATATATAGTGTCAGGTGCATACTGAAAATATTGGAAGGAACACTTTGCAGAGTATATGATTGTCTAACCACTATGCTGTACACCTGAAATGAATATAAATACTAAAATAATATTGAATATATTGAGAATTTTTGTAAAAACAAACACACCTGCACATGCTTCTTCCATCCCCAGCCCTCAGGACACACCTGGACTCAGGAGGGATCAGAGAGGAGTGATCAAGAAGGTCCCCCACCATTTCTGCCACTGCGCCTGCAATTCTGCCAAAAGCTTTATCCCTCTGGATTGAAGCCTTAACAGGAACCAGTGTAGTAAGGCAATTTGGTACAGGGGCTCTGGGCTCTGTTATACCTGAGTCTTCAATCCTGGTCTGACCCCAAGCAAGTCACTTAACGTTTCTGGGGCTTGGTTTCTTTATTTTTTTAAAAGACAATTTTTAGAACAGTTTTAAGTTCACAGCAAAATTGAGAGGAAGGTACAGGGAATTCCCCTATTGCCCTGCCTCCACACATGCACAGCCTCCCCTGTTATCAGCCCCCACCCCAGACAGGAGCATTCATTACCTACCATCAATGAACCTACATGGACACACCTAAGGTTCGTAGTTTACGTCAGGGTTCATGCTTGGTGTTGTACATTCTATGGGTTTGGAAAAATGGGTAATGACATGTATCTACCATTATCATATCATACAAAATACTTTCAGTGCCCTAAAAATCCTCTGTGCTCTGCCTACTCGTCCCTCTCTCCCCCCACCACCTGGCAACTACTGGTCCTTCTATTGCCTCCATCGTTTGCCTTTCCATGTCATATAGTTAGAATCGTGTAGTATTTGCCTTTTCAGGCTGCTTCTTTCACATAGTCAGGCATTAATGTTTCCCCATGTCTTTTCATGGATTGATAGCTCACTTCTTTTTATCACTGAAAAATATTCCATTGTCTGTATGGATCAGAGTTTACTGCCTTATTTTTTAAAACTATTTTTGACTTAGAAATTATTTTAGAGAGAAGAAGGGAGAGGGAGAGGGGGAGGGAGAGAGACAGACAGACATCAATGTGGGAGAGAAACATCTAACAGCCACCACCCATTCAGCCCCCAACCAGGGATGGAAGCTGAAACGTGGGTATGTGCCCTGACCGGGAATCGAATACACCACTCTTTGGTGCATGGGACAATGCTCAACCGATTGGGCCACATAGGCCAGGGCTGCTGCCTTATTCTTTTTTTCTTTTTTTAATATACTTTTATTAATTTCAGAGAGGAAGGGAGAAGGAAAGAGAGAGACCTAGAAACACCAATGATGAGAGAGGATCATTGATTGGCTGCCTCCTGCATGCCCTCTACTGGGGGATCACTCCTGAAACCCTGGGCATGCGCCCTTGACCGGAATCAAACCAGGGACCCTTCAGTCCACAGGCCGCCGCTCTATCTATTGAGCCAAACCAGACAGGGCGTATTGCCTTATTCTTAAAAATAGAATTAACTACAGATACACTCACACACAGCCAAATGCACACAGTTATTCAACTCATTTGCAGAGACTGACACCTGCAAACAACCTAAACGCCGCTCAGTGAGGCCTGGCCGAGTGACTCCCGGCTCACCACGCCCCGGGACACTATGCAGCTGAGCAAAAGCAAGACTCGCACCTCATGTGCACCCCACACATCCGTCTCCAGAACCAGGATTAGTCCAACAAGCAACATGCAGAACAGTGTGTGTGGAAGGCAGTTCCACTGTGTATGCGAAACAAAAGGGAGCAATAATGATTACAGTGCGCGTTCGTTCGCAAAGACCCCCGGCAGGCCCCCCACGAGGCCTAGGCTGTCGCCAGGAAGGGACCGAGGGGAGGCCTGGGGAGGGGACTTTGCATTGCATATATCCTTCACATTGTTTGATTTTGGCTTGTGTATTATCTATATTCTTAAAGTAATAAAATTATTATTTTAAAAAGATTTTTAAACCCGCAAAGGCCGGGGACAATAAGAGCCCCACCTCACAGGGCTGTGAGGACCTGGGGGGAGGAAGTAGGGCCGGCCCACGGTGACCACCGTCAGCGGGCGCTGTCACCGACGCTGAGGCCATCTCTGGATGGCGACATGATGGCGTGGCCCCTTGCTACTCAGTGTGGCCTGTGGGCTTGCAGTGTCAGCATCGCCCGGGAGCTGGCTAGAAACGACCGCCCCCCCTGCCACTGAGTCAGAACCCGAATTTAACAAGACCCCCAGGGACTCATGCACACATGCGAGTTCTGGAAGTGTCGGTGTAGACAGTGGGGAAAGCCAAGTGACACCTGCTGGGGGGACCCCAAAGGCCTCTGGGGACTGGAAGGGCCCTGGCAAGAGGGCTGGGAGCCCCGATGGGCAGCTCTAACCCCAAATTTCCCACATCCTCACTGGCTTGGGCCCTGCCAGGCCTGGGTTCCTGGACTGAGAACCCGGTGGGCCCCTCCTGCTCACCCCTACACTTGGCCCACCCTCGGGGTGAAGCCCGACAGTGGCTGGGGCGCCTCTCACCTTCATGCCGGCCACGTCGATGCGGGTCCTCACCTGGAAGTGGGCGCCCACCTGGATGACCCTAGGCACGCAGTAGAGCAGCATGTTGTTGAACTGCAGGAGACACAGCACGGGCGTGTGCAGTGGGGGCGGGAAATGGCCAGGCGGGCTCCCTGACGGACCCCAGCGCCACGGTCCCTGCCCCTCTGGCCACACTCTGGGCCAGCTCCTAGGATGTCACGCGTGGGGAGGAAGGGGCTGCCCTGCCAGTGGGCATCCAGGGGCCACGGCAGAGCCAGAAACCTGGGAGGCCTTTCTCAGGGCTTAGGGGACAGGAGCTCCCTGCACCCCGCCCACCAGGCAGGACCAGCTTCCAGGTCTCCGGTGCCAGCCAGGCAGTTCCTCCTAACTGGTAGCTAACCTAACCGCCCTGCTGTGCCGCCTAGAGCACAGATCACACCACGGGCTTCGGAGCCCAAGGGTCTGGATTCAGATGCCGACGCTGTGGCTCCCCGGGGCGTGTCTGGGACACCCCGCAGCTGGGAGCCCCCAGGCCCGGAGGCCGCTGGAGCCACAGCAGCGGACTGGCCAGCAGGCTCTTCCCTGCTCCTCCCGGGGGTAGTGCCTGGGCAGGCCCCGCGGTGTGACACCCCACCTCCCCTACCAGGAAAAGGTAGCGCTCCGTGGGGTCTCTGCAGCGGAAGGAGATCTTGAGCACGGGGCCCTCGCGGAGCAGAGCGTTGGAGGGGTCCACGATGTCGTCCTCCAGGCCCAGGCGCTGGTACACTTCCCACAGGTCCTGCAGCCGCTCCTGGGGACGGTGTACCCTCAGTCACGCGCAGGGCCCACCTCCTTCTGGGACAGGGGGTGAGGGGGCGAGGGGTGAGGGACCAGGGATGGGGGGGTGCAGAGACCTGGGTGGGCTGGGGAGGCTGACAGCTGCAGGAAGGAGGAGGCAGGGCCCCAGGGGACCCCGGACCCCTCCCCTGCGGGCGGGGCTGCTCACCATCTCCTTGATGGCTGCGTTGGAGTGTTGCGCGGCTGAGAAGATCAAGTCAAGGGCTTCTGGGGGGCAGGACAGAACCAGAGTTATCCCCTGAAAATCCAGCTGGAGGCTGAGGCAGGGCCCTGAGCTGGTGATGGGGGCCACTTCCCTCCAGGCTGGAGAGTTGGGAGCCACCGCAAGACGGGGCTCAGGCGGCCGGCGTCTGTCTCTCCCACCGCTCCCCCGACCCAGGAAGCACTGGGAAGGCCTGGCTTCAAAGCCCCGCTCCGCCCCTTTCTGGCTGCTTGCTATCAAGCAAGTCACTTAACCTCTCTGGACCTCAATGTCCTTGCCTGCAAAATATGGCTAGTGGGTCCTGGCCAGTGTGCCTAGATGGTTAGAGCATCGGCACTCACACCGAAGGGCCGCGGGTTTGATTCTCGGTCAAGGGCATGTACCTGGGTTGCAGGTTCAATCCCTCACCCTGGGCTGGGGCATGTGCGAGAGGCAACCCATCCATGTGTCTCTCTCACACTGATGTTTCTCTCTCTCTCCCCGTCCCTATCTCCCTTCCACTCTCTCTAAAAATCAGTGGGAAAATATCCTCGGGTGAGAGTTAACAACAACAAAAAGTAGCTAACGGTGTAGATAATGTCTACCAAGTACCAACGGTCCAGGTCGATGGCTGATGCTATTATAACATTTTAGCAGGTGCTCAGTGACTATATGGGAGCAGCGCGGCCTCCCCATCCCTGGGTGCCCCGGGCGTGTCCTCACTCTGGGCATCAGCCCGGTCCGGGGCCTGGGCTGGCAGCTTCTGGACGTACTCCTTGAGCAGCAGCTCGTAGCGTGGGATTCTCTGCACAGGTTCCAGCATGTGGTGCTGCAGGGTCAGGCTGCCCGAGGCCTCCCTGCTCTTAGGGAGGGATAAAGGGAGGAGGAGTGCGGGGTGAGAGCAGGAGGGGCGAGGGAATCGAGGGAAGGCTGAGCCTGGGAGGTGCCCCAGATCGCTGGGGAAATGCAGCCACTGCCCCGCCCCGACCCAAGCTCACCTGAATTCGAGTGAGAATCTCCTGGAAGCGGGGAGACTTGTCAGTCCAGGTGGCCAGCAGCTCCGCGGCTCGCTCAAAGTTCTTGACATACTCACTGTACATCTTCAGGAAGGGGGCCAGCTTCTGGATCACATCCCCGATGCGGGGGGTGGCTGACCTGCGGGAGGGGCACCCAGTATGACTCTCGGCCTGAGGACCTCCTCTCCCTCCGGGCAGGTAGGTGAGGCCGGGCCCTGACCCGCCAAAGCAGCCTTCCCACTGCACTCTGGGTTCAGTCATGGGGCGTGTCATCCCACACGTATGTGACGGGGGGCGTGTTCTCTCCCACGGACTGGGCTCCCCCAAAGGCCAGCACTGGCTGGGCCCAGGACAGGTGTTCAGTACCCACTGGGTACTTGTTCCTGTGACAGTAACGAGGGCCATGTGCCAAGCACTGCGCTCCTCCTCTCATTCAGTCCCGCAGCCCTGCTTGGAGGAGGACATGGAGACCCAGGGGAAGAACTCGTCAAGGGTCGCCCGTGGAAGGGCCTGAAGGCCATGCAACCCAGGAACTTTAAGAGCAGGGCAGCCCTAGCCGGTTTGGCTCACTGGATAGAGCGTTGGCCTGGGGACTGAAAGGTCCCGGGTTTGATTCTGGTCAAGGGCATGTGCCTTGGTTGTGGGCACATCCCCAGGAGGGGGTGTGCAGGAGGCAGCTATGCGTGTGATTCCCAGCTGCGTCTCTTAGTCTAGCTGCCTCTTGTTCTAGCTGAGTTTCATGGGCAAGTCAACTAGCCTCTCTATAGTTCAGTTTTCCCATCTGGAAAAGTGAAAATGATGGCAGGTGACCTCGGAGGGTTGACTTTAAAAATACATATAAAGTCAAAAGAATATAACAATGAACTACATACTCATCACTGGATTGAATAATCACTAACATGCTTCTTTGCTGAAGAATCTTAAAGGACATCCCAGACATTGTGGCATTTCTTTGGCAAAATACATAAAGCAAGTAATTTTACCACCAAATACTTGAGTGGTCACTTCTGAAAACAGAGAGGGTTTCTTGCATAACTACGATGCCCCATCACACAGGGGGCTGAGCTGAAGATTAAATGAGTGAACAGGTAGAAAGCCCCCGGCCGGGCATGGAGGAAGGTTAGTCCAGCCTCCTAAGTCACCCAGCCTAGTGAGGACCTGGTCCCTCCCTCCCAGGACACACACACCCAGGGCTCATTCATCCAAGCCCCTCACTGTGCAGACAGTGAGCGCAGAGCAGGAGACCGTCATGGCCACACAGCCAGGGCCCTGGGGGCAGCACCCCGACCAGGCCCCGGGGCTGTGGTCGGGGCTGTGGTCGGGGGACGCGGGGCTCCTGGTGGACCTCACCAGTCATCCAGCCGCCGCTGGAGCTCTGGGAGGAAGAACTGCGCGTGGAACTGGTAGATGGAGGAGATGTTGGAGAAGATGAGCCGGACCACGTCCTCGGGGAAGGCCTTGCTGCTACGGGCCTCCTCCAGCAGCTCCTGGAAGAACACCTGCAGCCGCCACAGGGTCAGGGGGCCCCGCAGAGAGGGAGCCCCCGGCAGCCCGGGGGGACCCGCAAGGCCCCAGGTCAAGCTCCCGCTTACTGAGTGCTCTCACCTCCCTAACCCCCCGCATCCTCCCAACAACCCCAGAGAATACAGGCAGGGAAGACTGTATTCCGGCCACTTTACAGATGGGCAAACCCTGGCCTAGGGACTCGTGGACTTGGCCAAAGGCAGGTGGCTGATGAATGTCAGGAATGGGCCAGTCGGGGCTGTCGGGGTCTTAGACTTTGCCAGCCTAAAGGTGCCTCTACTGGGGTGCAGTGATTGGAACCCCTCGCCTTGGGCTCTTTAAAAAAGTGTGAAGGGATGATAGCTGAGGATGTTTGCCTTGGGGTGAGGGTGCTGTGGGGGCCTGGGAGGACTGGCTGGTGTGTACTCGGCACAGGTGAGGTGCCAGGCACCAAGGTGGGAGTGGGGAGTGGCGCTGACGGGCTGTCCTGGTTTCTGCCTACTCCAGCCAGCAGGGTTAGAGGACTCAGGCCTCCTAGAATCAGGTTGAGGGGTCCTAACTCCCAGCTCTGGTGAGGTGGGTCGGGAGGGAGAGCAGGGGTGAGGTGAGGAGACCAGGTGCTGGGGCTCAGGTGGGGGTGTCCTAGCCACTGGCCTGGTCCAGCAGGTGCAGACGGGCCACGTAGGCCTGCTCAGTCTCCAGCAGCTCCTGGACGATCCTCTTCTCAGGCTCCTGCAGGGGGTGTGGAGGGAGAAGGAGAGGGACAGCTTTGGTCTCCTCTGATGGGCACCTGGGGCATTGTCTTTAAAGATGCCCCAGTGAAACGCACCTCCTGGCATTTATGCCCTCCCAGTACTCATGCCCTCAGTGCATCTGGAGGTCTGGTGGCCCTGGTGGAGAGACCCCATGGGGAGGAGAAGCCCTGAGATTCTACGGACAGAGCCAGGGGCCACCATGCCACGTCCCAGCTGAGCCCAGCCTCTGGCCAGGCACCATGCTAGAGGGTTGAGCTTTGGGGGCATTCTAGCTCCAGCTACCATCTGACTGCAGCCACGTGAGAGACCCTGCCATGGACGAAGTTGTGTCCCTCTCAAATTTATATGTTGAAGCCCTAACCCAGTGATGGCAAACCTATGACACGCGTGTCAGAGGTGACACACAAACTCATTTTTTGGTTGTTTTTTCTTTGTTAAATGGCATTTAAATGTATAAAATAAATATCAAAAATATAAGTCTTCGTTTTACTATGGTTGCAAAGATCAAAAAATTTCTATATGTGACACGGCACCAGAGTTAAGTTAGGGTTTTTCAAAATGCTGACACGCCGAGCTCAAAAGGTTCGCCATCACTGGCCTAACCTCTAACATAACTGTTTAGAGCTAGGGCCTTTCTGGAGGTAGTTAAGGTGAACTGAAGGCATCAGGGCAGGGCCCTCATCCACTGGTGTTGGGTAGGAAGAGGAAGCGGCACAGGAAAGCAGTGCACAGAGAAGAGGCCACGTGAGGACAAGAAGACAGCCACCTGCAAGCCAGGGAGAGAGGCCTCACCAGAAACCAGCCCTGCGGCACCTTGACCTTGGACTTCCAGCTCCAGAATTATGGGAAAATACGTTTCTGTCCTTTCAGTCACCCAGGCTGTGGTATTGTGTTATGGCAGCCTGGGGTGACTAGGACAAACCCCAAGCGAGACCAATAGAAGAACCACCCAGTAGAACTCCAGGCAACCCACAGAATGGTAAGGAAGAATAAACTATTTGGCAACGGCGTGTTGGGTGGTTTGTTATGTGGCGATTAATAATCAGACGTACTATTGTGATCATCATCTTCATTTGCAAGGGGGGAAACTAAGGTGCAGGGAGGTTAAGAGGACTTGCCCCAGGTCGCACAGTTAGCAAGCAGAAGAGCGGGGAGTGAGCCCGGGCAGTCTGGCCCCAGGGCCAAGCATCTTGCAGCCCCCCTTTGAACTGCACAGACGAGGACCCTGAAACCCAGAGAAGGGAGGTGACCTTCCCGGATCAGTCTAAGGACAGGAATTAGCACTGACCTCTGCTTCTAGATGGGATTGTTGCCTCCTTCAGTGGGTAAACTGAGGCCCCACTGGGAAGGGTACCTGGTTTACAAGATGGAGACTGTTCCTTGGACAAGCCCCTTAAACCAGTGGTTCTCAACCTATGGGTCGCGACCCCTTTGGCGGTCGAACGACCCTTTCACAGGGGTCGCCTAAGACCATCCTGCATATCAGATATTTACATGACGATTCATAACAGTAGCAACATTACAGTTATGAAGTAGCAACGAAAATAATCTTATGGTTGGGGGTCACCACAACAGGAGGAACTGTATTAAAGGGTCGCGGCATTAGGAAGGTTGAGAACCACTTAGGCTTAAGCTGTCTGAGCTTGGCTGCCCTGGCCTGACAGACGCCCGCACAGAGGGGAACGTGAAATCCCAGCAGCGGGGTACACGCTGGACACTTACTCAAAAGCCTTTAACTGGGAGGGGCTCGCTTCCAGCTGGGGAAGTGCTGGTGCTGGCTGGGAGAGAGAGACTGTGCGGGGCAGGGGTCAGTGGAGGGGACCCCAGCTCCCCACTTCTACCCCAGCCCCCAGGCACCTGTGTCCCTGGCTCGGGGCAGCTGCTGAGCTGGCAAGATTTCCTCCAGGCCCCACTGGACAGCTTGTTCTTCAGGGAGCTCAGGTACCTCCTGCTGACCGTCCTGGGCCCGGACTCCAGGGCCTCCCCCGGCCCCTTGGGTGAGGGAGACCTGCACCCGGCATGGTGGGCCCCGGGCGCTGCTCCTGGCGCCCTGCGGAGAGACACACCTGAGGGTGCCTGTCTGTAGAGCGGGGGGAACAGCACCTGCGTGGTGGGCAGTAGGGGTGGGTGATGCAAATCACAGGGTGCAGTGGCCCCCGAGGGCCTGGCCCTCAGGAGGAGTCGCTAAGTAAACATCCACTTCCCTCCCAGCTCTCTCGGAGGGAACTCCAGGCTTCAGAATGAGTCAGCGTGAACTGCATACTTCCCTGTTTAACATGCAGCCAGGAGCCTCTCCCCGCTGTGCAGGGAGATGCTGGGAGCTGACACAGCGATCCTGCAACCACCCGCGCAGACCTAAGTTAGCAGTCAGTGCTGGGGGGTGTCCAGATGGGGATGTGAGAGGACCCTTCAGACCAAATCTGCACACAGACCTAGACAACAATCCCACACAGGAAACAACTTCCTCCAAAAGCCCTGAGCACCAGCCGCTGACACCTGGACTCCATCGCATGAGGGCCAGAGGTCGGCAAACTCATTGGTCAGCAGAGCCAAATAGCAACAGCACAGCGACTGGAATTTCTTCTGAGAGCCACATTTTTAAACTTAAACTATATAGGGAGGTACATTGTTATTAACTTAATCAGGGTCCTCCTAAGGCTTAGGAAGAGCCACTCTCAAGGGGCCAAAGAGCCGCATGTGGCTGGCGAGCCGCCGTTTGCCGAACACTGCGTTAGGCGAACGAGGGAAGGCCCACACTTAACAGGCAGGAGGGACAGACATGATCTCGCCACAGAACCCACTCCCGGCGCCGCCCACAGTCTGGAGGAGTCAAACCAGAGCTGCTCCCCAAGGAGCGAAGATCTGAACCCCACATCCTGCCCTCCCAACGTTTAAGATCTGTACGTGGGAACAGCCCCCCCCCCACATCCCCACCCCCGGCCCCGAGAAATGCAGCCGGGAACCCCGCCTGCACACAGAGGTTTGAGTGCCCCAACCCTCTGCTGCCAATCACCCTCCCTGTGCACCTCCCCTGTGCCTCCAGCGGGGGATGAGGAGAAGGCCGGTCTGAGCAGTTTTCCTGGGCTCCCAGCGATGGGGTTCGGAGGGCAGCTTGGTCACCCTGCCTACCGGGTCTGCAGGCCATTAAGTTCTTTAGGGAACAAAGGCCACCTCCCTGTATATCCAACTGCCTTTGCTGTGGGAAGGCTTGCGATGACAGCACAGACAGGCATCCTAGGAGGAAGACAGGCTGGGAAGTGGACACCAGCCAGGTACGAAATCTCCAACGTTCTCGGAGAAAGTGTTCCATTACCCCCTTTCCAGCTGAGGCAGAGGGCATCATCTCTCAGTAAGGGGGTGGCAGAGGTGGGATTCCGATCAGGCGGGCTGGCTCCTGAGCCTTCCTCCCAACTGCCCCTCCCCACCTGAGTGGAGGAGAAATAGGTCCAGAGAGGACCGGCCCCAGTCACACAGCTGGTTCGTAGCAGAGAGGGGATCGGGACCGGCCTCCAACAGCCCCTCACGGGCTCTTCCACCGCTCGGTGCCCAGTGCCCGGTTCCCCAGGCTGCAGGGCTGCAGCTTATGGAAGCAGCCGGGCCTCGGGCTTTCTGTTCTACATGTGGTTCCAGCTTCTGCATTTCCCTCTGCGTGCCCCAGGCCAGCTGGTTTCCTCTTCACCCCTCAGTTTCAGATCAGCTAATGCGCTGGAGACCTCACCAGAAAGCCCGGGCCCAGGCGGTGGGCATGGGGGCACCTGCCTCACACCATAAGGGTGATGTTCACCCCCCTACAGGGCCTCCTCTGACCAAATTCTGGTCTGAGGCCTGCCTCCTCCTGCTAGGGGTGTTGCTGGGCAGAACACACGTGCTGAAGGTCTCCACTGGGCGTGCCTGGGGCGCTGGGTGGGGTGATGCCCTCTCCCCACACCCAAGGGGCTGGTGGGCCCAACGGGTGGCTGCAGAGCTGTCCTCGGTGCTGAAATGCTTGGCAAAGGAGCCTGGCAGAGGCAGGGCCAGTCACCGGCTCTGGGAGTGGAGCTGTCCTCTGGGGCCCCGTCTGGGCCACTCTGCCAGGAACCCCAGGCGGCTCTGCGTGCTCAGTGCCCTCCGGGCCTATCTATTGTCTCGGAGCTTAGCGTCAAAGACTAAAGTCTCTGGGCAGGGGTCATTCTGTAGCCCCCACGTCTGCTGGCCCCTGGGGGTGCAGAGCTGTGTCACCCACAGCCCCGCAAGGCAAAGGCACCATCCCCGCAGCTGCTAGCAATGGCCCCGGCCCCGGAAGAGAGCTGCCTCACCCAAGGTCAAGTCCACACCAGTGATTAGTCCACCTTGCCTCAGCGGGAACAGCCTGAGGGCCACCCAGTTCCGCACTCCCTGGGACGGGACGGGCCTCTGTCCCATGCACGTCCCCCAGAGACCCCCTGAAGGAAACCTCCACCTCAGAGTCTATCTCCCGAGGATTCAGCATGACAGTCCCTAGCACAGACCCTGACAAGCCTGCAGCGTGGGTTAATGCCACACATACACAGGCACACAGGCACACACACACATGCACGCACCTACACGTGCACCACCCCTGCCAGGGCCGCCAATGACCTCCACACATGTGACGGCCTTTCCCCTTCAGACGGAAGCCCCTGCACTGCCCTTTGCCCATGAACTTAAAGCCTCTTCCCCTCTCTGTGCCTTTATTTTCTCATCTGTAGATAGAAATAGAACCTCCCCTGTTAGGCTGTTAGATGAGTAATGAGGTAAAAAAAACACTTAGCGCCCTGCAGGTGAGCCGACCCTACACCCCAGTTGTGATACAATCCCAGCTTTTCCTACCGCCCCCGCCCCACCGGACAAGTCAGTGCATTCACGCTCGGTGTCGATGTGTCCTGGTTTGAGTGACAGATTGTATGGTTTTCCCAGTCAGGACGCGTAAGTGATGGTCAGTATTAGCTCTAATTCTGCGGGAGGGGCCGTGGGTGGGGGTTGAAGGTCATCTCTCTCATCATTACACACATCGGGACTCTCCCCAACACATCGACACACTCTCCCCGCTGCCCAGCTCCTGGCTGCCCCAACAACATTCTCCTAGGCCCCGAGGAGCCCATGGCCAAGTGGCCCACTGCCCAGTCAGGAGGGGTGTCCCGGACAGGCCCAGAGAGAGGGCTGTTCACTGAGGGCCCAGGGGGCCCTGGTCCTGCTCCCGGGCCTGGAGGACCTGTACTGCCCAGGGGCCCAGGGGTGAACATGGTGACCCTCCCCTGCCACCACCCCATACCTGCTGTTCTCAAATACAGTCACCAGATCGGACACAGATGCCAGCTTCTCCTTACTCGACCCCTCCATCCTGCAGGCCTCCAGGGTCCCCTGAGGCAGAGAGAGGCCTCCAGCCCGCACCCTCACCACCCCACCTGGGGTCACAGGTGGGCTAAGGCATCAGGCATCTGCTCCCGTCTTTCCCAAGAGCTCAGCAGGCCTGCTCCCGGCTTCAGAGTGAAGAAGGAGGAAGTGGTCCCAGAGCCACAGCCCTGAAGGGGAAAGACCGGCGCTCCCCGCAGAGGGAGGAGTTTGCTCGGCCCCACCCCTCCCTCACGGGGGCTGAACTTTTGCTCCCGTGGACCCCCAGTTCCAGAAGCCACACAACAGGGGGACAACGGCCAGGGGTAGTTTCTGGGGCTGTGGCCTTGGCTGGACTCTTGGCCAGGGCATCTCTAGTCAACCACACTTTCTCTGTTACAGGGCTCAGTGGATTCTACTTGGTCCTCAACAACTTCTTCTCTGCATCTGACCCTGTTCATTGCTGTGAAAACAGCTTACAGAAATTTAAAAATAGCCCAGTCGGCGTGGCTCAGTGGTTAAGCACTGACCTATTAACCAGGAGGTCACGGTTCAATTCCCAGTCAGGCCACATGACTGGGTTGCGGGCTCGTTCCCCAGTAGAGGGTGTGCAGGAGGTGGCCGATCAATGATTCTCTCTCATCATTGATGTTTCTATCTCGCTCTCCCTCTCCCTTCCTTTCTGAAATCAATAAAAATATATTAAAAATAAGTTACACGCCTGTGAAGGGCCGGCAGGAGGAGTATGTGGTGGCCTCACCTCCCCACTGGGGCTCCTCCCACTGGGGCTCTCATTTTAATGCCCCGTTGCCCCAGGGGAGGGTGCCTTCCTCCCTGAAACTGCCGATGATAAGAATAGCAAACACACTCTTTATAGTGTTACAAGTATTTTCTCATTTCATTCCATAACAGCTTGTGAAGTGGGTCCAATTACTGCCCTCATTTTACCACTCCATTTCTTTGTTGTTGTTAATCCTCACCTGAGGATATTTTTCCATTGATTTGAGTGATAGATTATATGGTTATCCCAGGAGATATTAGAAGGGAGGGGGAGAGCAAGAGAGAACCAGCTTCCTGTACGGACCCCAACCAGGACCAGGGATCGAGCCTGCAACTGAAGTATGGGCCCTTGACCAGAATCGAACCCAGGAAGCCTCCAGCCCGTGAGCTGACGCTCTATCCGCTGAGCCAAACAGAAGAAAAAAATGAGGATCAGAGAGGTTAGGTAACTTACTCCCAGTCACCCAGTAAGAACACAAAAGAAGTCATGTCTCCAAAGCCACGGTGAACGCCCCCCAGTTCTGGCGGAGAGCTGGTTGGGAGCCTGGCTGAGCTCTGACTGCCCCACCCAGTGCTTCCCAGATCCCAGTGCGCCGGGGCGGCCCTGCCCGAAGTCTCCTGGGCCGCCTGGGCTCCCAGCCCTTCCAGAGCCGCACTGCCCCCGCTCCTCGTTCTAGCTGCACAGGCCTTCCGGGCCCTCCCCCTGGGTTCTGGCCGCTGGGCCTGAGCCAGGCCCTCCGTTGAGACTGGTCTTTGTCCTGCAGTGCAGGGCCTTGGCACCGAGTGCCTGGCAGCGCTTCAGGCTCCAGCGCCTGTGAACCGGGGCTCACACGCCCCAGCCTCTCTCAGAGCTTCGCCTCAGCGATTTCTGCCAGCAGGTGCCTGGCTCCTCCCCCAACCTTAAACTTCTCTAACCTCCTCCCTTTTGCTTTTATTTTTTATGCACCCCATGAGCCTGTAACCCAGGCCCAGCAGCCACTGGCTCATGGTCAGTCCTGCTCCACGTGCAGCCACATTCATTGCCCACCCCCCACCATTAAAAGCAAATCCCAGACATCAGATGATGTCGCCCCTAAACATTTCCCAGGCACCTGGAAGAAGGGCATACACACTCACTCACAGGATGGTGATGTGTTCTATATATGCACGCAGACGTATGTCTTATACGTGTTACATACAGTCCACCCTGAACAATGCGGGCTTGACGGCACGGTCCACTGACACACAGATATTTTCAATTGGCCCTCGCAGATCAACCCCGCATCATGACGCAGAGGCCGCTTAAACCGCACTCGGACTTCTGATGGCGTTGTGTGTATATATAGGAGGCCATATCCCCATTATCACCCCTAGGAGGCGTTTAGCAATCCTTCCTCAAAGTAATCAAATACTCGCCAGCATTCACAGAGCCAGTTCTTCATCAACGCCACCTGCTGTGGCCTGAAATGTGTCCCCCAAGTTCACATATGTAAGTCCTGACCCCCGATGTGGCTGGGTTTGGAAACAGGGCCTTTGGGAGTTAGTTCAGGTTAAATGAGGTCAAAAGAGTGGGGCTCAAATCTGATCGGACTGGTGGCCTTGTAAGAAGAGGAAGCGATCTCTCTCACCCCTACCCCACCCCAGCCCCTGGCCCCCTGCCCAGGAAAGGCCACGTAAGGACAAGTGGCCGAGGACAAGCAGGAAGAGACCCCTCCCCCGGAATCGAGCCCGACAGCGACAGACCCTGAACTGGACGCCACGCCTCCAGCACTGTGAGAAACAAGTGCTGTTGTCTGTAAGCTTCCCCGTCCGCCGTATTTTGTTATGGCAGCCTGAGCAGAGTAACGCATCATCATTTTAAAAAAAATCAGGATCCATGCCCTAACCCAGTGGTTCTCAACCTTCCTCATGCCGCCACCCTTTAATACAGTTCCTCATGTTGTGGTGACCCCCAACCATAACATTATTTTTGCTGCTACTTCATAGCTGTAATTTAGCTACTGTTATGAATCATAATGTAAATGTCTGATATGCAGGATGTATTTTCATTATTACAAATTGAACATAATTAAAGCACAGTGATTAATCACAAAAACAATATGTAATTATATATGTGTTTTCTGATGGTCTTAGGCGACCCCTGTGAAAGGGTCGTTTGACCCCCAAAGGGGTCGCGACCCACAGGTTGAGAACCGCTGCTCTAACTGGTTTGTCTCAGTGGATAGCGCATTGGCTTGCGGACTCAAGGGTCCCAGGCTTGAATCTGGTCAAGAGCATGTATCTATTGCGGGCACATACCCAGTAGGGGGCGTGCAGGAGGCGGCTGATTGATGTTTCTAACTCTGTATCCCTCTCCCTTCCTCTCTGCAAAAAATCAATAAAATATGTATTTTTTAAAATCAGGACCCAAATAAGGCCCCCCTGGCACAGTCCCTCCTGCTAGCTGTTCTGTCATCTACGGGCTCCGTTTCCTGCTCAGTGCAGCTCAGAGGACCCTGGGTGCTGGCCTGACAGGCCCCTCGGACAGCGCGATGCCAGTGCCGGTCCCTGATTTCCTGTTCGTGATGGTTAGATTGAGGGCCTTGACAAGACTCATACTCAAATGCCACTTCTTCCTGGACGCCTCCCAGGGCTTGGGGAGGCCTCCTTCCTGGGTGCTCCTCTCCCCTCGCCTGCAGTGCCCGGTTCCTCTTCCGCCTCCAGCAGACTGCACCCTGACTCCCTGCAGGCAGGGCCAGAGCACACGGACTCATGGCTGGTGCCCAGCCCAGCCCAGTGGTCCGCACACAGTAGGGCCTCAGAAGGCATGTGGAATGGACAGATGTGCCACCTGAGCCCAGAGCTGATTGCATACTTAGCATCCAGTGCTGGGCTTCCAGAGTAGAGTCTGGGCCTAAACAGTAGGACCTGCCCCTCACGCAGAGGCAGGGGAGTGGGCAGAGGTCCCTGCAGGAGGCCACCTAATAGCCCAGCCTTATTGAATATAACACGGGCACCGTCAAAGTCGCATCTGCCCAGGAAGGAGGGCCAAGATGCCCACGTCCCCAAACCACCTTCCAGGGCTCTGCCCCCCGCCCACCCCC
>NW_006299717.1:3064306-3074389 GCF_000327345.1 Myotis davidii
TCATCTGCAGGCATCACCCAAGGCTCGGCCCCAGCCCCTGGCCTCCCTCACACACACCCAGTGCCACCCAATTCAGAATCTAGCCCAGCTTCCTGTCCTGCCCCCGCCTGACTATCCCAACACCTTCAGGACATCGCCCGGGACAGGTCCCACCTTCACTTCCATCTCACACGCGGTCTCTCAAACCAGCCCATGGTCCCAGGAAAGCTTCCCAAGATCCCAATCTGGCTCTGACCCACCCTCCCAGCCATTCCTTCCTCACCCCGCCCCCGGGGCTGGGTGGTGACCTTAAGTGGTGGCTCTGTGCTGTGTCAGCTGAGCTAAGCTGGACCACAGTTCCTGACTCGGCGTTCCCACAGTTGGCCGACACATTGATCTTTAGAGAGAGAGTGGAAGGGAGGTTGGCAGGGGAGAGAGAGAAACATTGATATGAGAGAGACACATCACATGCAGGGATCGAACCGGCACCTAGATATGTGTCCTTGCCCGGGAATTGAACCCGTGACCCTTCAGTCTGGGCGCTGATGCTCTGACCACTGAGAACACCAACCAGGACATCAGCAGCATCAATTCTTTAAGGAGCTTCCCCACTGCAAAGTCAAATCCCACTTTCTGTCTCCCTCTGGCTGCTCTGTCCCTCCCATCGAATCGGACCTATATGCCTTACAGTAACTGAACGCCACTTTCCCCGTCTGTGAAATGGGGGGATCACAGTGCCAACCTCCTGTGGTGCTGACGATTCGATGAGTAATAACGTCTGAAAGGACTTAGAGTGAGGCGCTCAGTGAACGTTGGCTACAAACGTTCCTATTCCTGTCGGAAGACCTTTCCTCCCTGCGCCGTGACCAACCAGTTCTGTACACTGTCAGCAGCTTAGTCACTTTCCCCAGGGGGCCTTCTTGATATCTACCACTGGAATGCCTTTCCTTCCCCAGACCTGGTGTTCCCTTTTGCTTGTTTTTTTTTTTTAATGTTTTTTATTGATTTTAGAGAGACAGGAAAGGAGCCCCAGCTGGTTTGACTCAGTGGATAGAGCACTGGCCTGTGGACCAAAGGGTCCTAGGTTCTATTCCAGTCAAGGGCACATACCTTGGTTGCAGGCTCCTCCCCAGCCCAGACCCTGGTTGGGGTTCGTACAGGAGGCAACAAACCGATGTGTTTCTCTCACATCGATGTTTCTCTCTGTCTTTCCCTCTCTTACGCTCATAAAGGGTGAGGATTAACAAAAAAAGAGAGAGAGACAGGAAAGGAGAGGGAGAGAGAGAAACATTGATATGAGAAACATCAATTGGCTGCTTCTTGCACGCCCCCTACTGGGGATTGAGCACTCAATCCGAAAGCCGGCCATGTGCCCTGACCTGGAATCGCACCAGCCACTTTTGGATGCATGGGACAATGCTCAACTAACTAAGCCCACTGGCCGGGGCCTCTCTGCTCACTTCCATCTCCTCCACCCCGTTCACTAAGTGGTAAATTCAGTTGACAAGTATTCTTGGACACCTACTATGCGTTAGCACTGTGGTTATGGATTAATCTCAGTCCCTGCCCCTTAGGTCACAATGTAATGAGGTCTGTTAACCATTAAAATTCAATGTGGGAAAAGCTTTCCACAGGGAGTTGTCTGCTCCCAAAGAAGGGGCAGCGAAGTCTCCTGAGAACAGAGGAAGGCTTCCTAGCAGAAGCTACATGCAGGGTGAAGGCTGTTAACTCTCCAGGGGGGCAAGGACAGAAAAGGCATTCAAAACAGAAGGAACAGCATGTGCGAAGGGCATGGGCTTGAGAGACCAGGGCGAGACCAGGAAGGAGAGCAGGCATTCAGCACCTCGGGAGTCCAGGGGCTCGGCAATGCAGGACAGGGCTTTGTCTGCTGAGTTGAGGTGCTTGCGAGCTAAAGGGAGTGGGTACAGAGTTTTAGGCAGAGGAGCCCCTGACTCAGTGGGCGTGAACATGTGACCCTCTGAGTGGGAGCAGTGTCTGCGTTTCAGGGCTGTTTGGGTCATTGGCATGAATAGCCTCCTGCTTTCTCTCCTCTTCTCTGCTTTCAAGGCCCAAGGACTGAAGAGCTCTGTTCCCTGCAGCTCAGTTCTCCGGGGGTGGAGACAGAGCGAGGGGGGAGGCCCCAGCACAAACCAGCACAAACCACAGGGCTGGGCGCTCACGTGGCTGGCTGGCAGGTGGGAAAGCCCTGCCCTGGGATGCAGAGGGCTCTGTGTGCAGACTGGGGGCACCCAAAGGCCTCTGAACAAGAGCCTTGGGGCGGCAGTGGGCATTAGGGCTGCCAGGGAGGAAATGCGAGTGTGGTGTGTGTGTATATGTATATGTGGTGTGTGCATGTGTGTGTGGTGTGTGCATGTGTGTGTGTGTGAGGTGTGTATATGTGGTGTGTGTATGTGTGGGGTGTGTGTGGTATTTGTGTATGTGGTATGTGTGGTGTGTGTATAGCATATATATGCCTGTGGGGTGTGTGTAGCATGTATGCATGTATATGCCTGATATGTGTTGTATGTGTGTGCTGTGTGATGTGTTTACGTATATGGGGGTGTGATGTGTGTGGTATATGTGGTCTATTTGTGGTGTGCATATGTGATGTATATAGGGGTGGGCAAAATTAGGTCCATAGTTATAATACACGTAAATAATATAATAATTAATAAATAATACAAGAATAAACTCTGTTTTGCATACTCACAACTGTAAACCTACTTTTGCCAACTCCTGTATGTATGTGTGAGGTATGTATGTGTATGTGGGATATGTATGTGCACAGTATATATGTGGCATACATGTGTGGTGATGTGGTATGCATGTATATGTGTGCTATGTGTGGTGCGTGACTTGTGTGTGTGATGTGTATGTGCATATATGTGCTGTGGGTGTGCTGTGTATGTGTGGCCTGTATGGGGGGGTGATGCATGTGTGTGTGTGTGTGTGTGTGTGTGCACATGCAGGGAATGTCCAAAGGTTCACAAGGATGTAACTTTTTCAGGGGAGAGTGAGGACTCCCCAGAGGAGCATTTATCCCCCATAAGCCAATGCCGGAGGGGACAGGCTGGCTGGGTATGTCCCCTAGGCTCCCCCATGTCCCCAACCCCCCTGCCTGCCTCGTCCCAGCCTCAGCCAAGCACCTGCTGAGAGCTTAATGGCCTGTGACACACAGGCCTGTGAGCAGGGGTGGCATGGCTCTGGGAAGATGCAGGCAGCCCACTGAAACCTGCTCCTGCGGCTGGTATAGCCTTTGCTGCCCCCTCCATGCCCTCCGCACAGCCTCCTTTCCCCCTCAGCTCCTACTGCCCCTGGCCTTCAGGAGGCCCGGGCAGGGGCTATGTGGACAGCCACGTGGTGAGCAGAGGCCACACCAGAGTGCCAATGGCAGCCGTGGCCTTTGTCGCCAGCCCCTGACTTGGAGGGAGGAAGCCGATGGAAGCTTGTTTCCCTCACTGAGGAGCGGCCTGTCCCCTCCCCAAACAACCAGTACTTCCTCCCCTGGGTCCACTTGGGGCTGTGGTCTGGGAGGGCTCGGGCTGCCCTATGGGAGGTCTGGGTCCAGCCCACAGGCTTCCTCCTTCCTGCCCTTCACCTTTTCCAGGACGCTTCCCACGGGTGTCTGCGGGCCCCTCCCCTTGCTGGTCTGGGTGCTCCTAAGCTGTATGTCAGTCTGAGGCTGCAATTACTCAGAGCCAGTCTGCTCCAAGAGGGACTCAGGGAGGGAGGCCAAATCCAACCTCCCTCACGCAGGAGCCCAGCCTGGGCCTGGCCGCCCCGGCAGCTGGTCCCCTCAAAGGTGCAAAGACAGCGGAAAGACAAGGCAGCAAGTGTGTCAGTCCTGACGTGGGTGGCCGGAGGACGTCAGTGAAGCCGTAAACAGCTCTGTGTGCACGATCGAGTTTCACAGCTGGCATTCTCGGGGACTGGGCAAGGCTCGTGCCAGGCCCTGGCACCCGCCCTGCTATTCAGGAAGGACTCAAGGTCGCCCGAGGCCAGGCCGACAGCAGGTGGGGCGGAGGGAGGTGTCCTGGGAAACGGGACTGAAGAGGGGGCCTACCATCGGGGCTGGACCAACAAACAGCCAGTGAGCAAGAGGCAGGAGCTGTGCCCCCGGGGCTGGGAGGGGGCAGAGGGACGGATGTGTTTCTGGGGAGGAGAGAGGGCCCCGCGGAGCCAGAGCCAGGATCTGGACAGGACGGCGCCAGAGGGAGCCAGCAAAGCAAGGCCGGAGGCCAGGAATGGTGCCAGGCCGTGCCAGAGGAGGCGTCCAGAGCCGAGCAAGCAGCCAGTGTACAGGGCCTCACCCCCTGGTCAGGCTCCTTTGATCTCCAAACAGCCGTGGCCTTTCTCCAGGGCTGCTGGGTCCCCCACAGCAGCGCAGCCTGAAGACCATCGACAGGTTTTCAAGTGGAGAAAGAGAACCGACTGTGCGGCCCAGACAGCTGTGCTGCCACCGCGACCCTCCTGCCCTGACCCCCTTCCCAGTCTGAGCCACACAAGGGCAGGAGTTACTCTGCACCTTCACTGAGCACTTGCACACACTTCCCGGAGAGCTCTTATCTAGCCAGCCCCTCAGACGCCACTAAAATCCACTCTCCCATCACAGAGCTGCACGCTTCCTTCCTTCCTGCCCCCAGGTTTCTCCCTTCCTCCCTTCTGTCAACAAGCAGCCCTGTGCTCAGAACCAGGAAATGTGACAAGCCATGCCTGCCTGGGGACTTAGTGTTAGGTTGCCAGAGGAGAGGCCAGAGTGGTGAGGGAGTACGACTTTGTTCGATCATCCGTACACCAGGCTCCAGCACCCAGTGATGGAGTCAGCGGCTTTTAAAGGACTTTTGGTGGACTTTTTTCTGGGCAGACACTTCTTTATGCACACCGGAGGGGAGAGAACGGAATGTGGTCACCACAAATCAAACATGTTCTCAGCAAGGTGAATGTCCATAGTGAAGTAGCCTGAAAAGCCAGTTCCCAGGGGAGAGGTATCAGTTCAATTGCTTGATCAAACCTGACACTTAGTCCTTACGAGACCCTGAGAGGTAGGGCCCTGGCTTATTTGCCTCTGTGTCCCCAGGTGTGGTGTCCCCAGGTGTTAGCACAGTGTCTGCCACACAGTCTGCCCTCCACAATCTTTCGTGAGTAGGGAGCAGGACTTTCTGTGAGGGAGGGGCTGTGGGAAGATGTAGCATTTTCTTTCTTCCGTCTTCTGCCCTCTCTGATTTGGCTTTGGTGTCCCCCACCCTCACTGTCCACCCTAACCAGGTTCCAGCAAGGCCCAGCCCTGACCCTCCCTCCTCCCCCAGGGACTCAATGTGAGTGAGCCCCCTCCCTCCTCCCTCACCATCCCCCATAGGGCAAATCAGAGAGATTTGCTGGCTAAATGGCCACTCAGTTAGCCTCAGTTTTCACCCATTTTTTTTTAAAAAAATATTTTATTAATTTTTTACAGAGGGGAAGGGAGAGGGATATAGACTTAGGAACACCAATGAGAGAGAAACATCGATCAGCTGCCTCCTGCACATTCCCTACTGGGGATGTGCCCGCAACCAAGGTACATACCCTTGACCGGAATTGAACCTGGGACCCTTGAGTCCGCAGGCTGAAGCTCTATCCACTGAGCCAAACCGGTTAGGGCAGTTTTCACCCATTTTTAAAAATGTTTTTTTAAAATTGATTTTAGAGAGAGAGGAAGGGAGAGGGAGAGAGAGAAACATTGATGTGAGAGGGAAACATCGATTGTTTGCCTCCCGTACACAACCCAACTAGGGATCAAACCTGAAGCCTGACGGGGAATTGAACCAGTGACCTTTCCGAGCCACACTAGCCGGAGCTCCCAACTTTTGGAAGGCCACCTCCCTGTGGTCTAAATTAGGGATATATCTGGTTTATGTCTCATTAGGCGTCATAGCCAATGGCCTCAAGGCCCAACTCCCTGATCTCATTTTCACCAGTTGCCCTTCACTTACTCTGCTCTGGACACGTGGCCTCCTCGCTGCCCTCCAAGCTACCAGACCAACTTCCACTCAGGGCCTTTGCACATAGTTCTCCACTCCCTTAGTTCAGAGGCTATAACTTCCTGGGTGGAGGTGGTCCCACACCAGCAAGAAACGGTTGGACTGTACCAATGAAGAGCTACTGACAAAGAAGGGAATGATGGGAGGCTGGGAAAATATTCAAAGCCATCCATGAGGGAAATGCTCAAACCCTGGATATTTTTGCATAACAAACAGCCAGCAGATATTGAACAGGTGGTTCTGTCACTCTATCACATTTCTTATCCCTAGTCTCATTGCACACCTGGGGAAACTGAGGCTCAGAGAGCCACTAGGGCTGCACAGCTGGGAGCAGCAGTCCCAGGACTCAGCAAGGCCCCTTGGACTCCAGATAGCATGTTTCCTCCATCAGGTAGGCTGTTTCCAGATCAGTCAGCAACTGTGGAGCACCCAAGGCGGGCGTGGCCTGCAGAGTGTCATCTCAGGGGGCGAGTGATGAGCTTTTAGGGAGGTGCTTCTCCACCGGACGTATGAAGAAATGGAGGAGGAAGATCAGAGTGAGGCTGGCAGCAGACTGCCCTGTGGCTCACAAGAGCGTGGTGCCTACATTGCGTGTGCATCAGTAGATGTGGGTCAACAGCTGCGGAAAGCTTGCTTTCTTCACAGACGGTGCATCCAGAAGGCCTTTGTGGCATCAACCATCTCGAAGCGACTGGCCCACCTGGCAGCAGCCCCTGAAGGCCCAGAGTCATCATCCTGGACACTGTCCATTTTGTTTCACCTCCATTTGAGAGAGTGAGGTGTCAGACTAAGGCAGATCTGGATCTGAATCTTATTAGCTCTGCCTCTTATTAGCTGTGCGATCCTGGGCAAGTTATGTAACTTCTTTGGGTCTCTGTTTCCTCACCTGTGGAATGAAGATGATCCTCATAGCCCACCTGGTCTATATAAAAGGCAAAGCAACCCTCCAACTGGTAGCTATGACACGCAATGACCACCAGGGGGCAGATGCTCCACCCAGTAGCTATGATGTACACTGACCACCAGGGGGCAGATGCTCAATGCAGGAGCTGCCAAGCTGTGGTGAACCGTCCACTGGCAATCCGGGACCCCTCGGGGGATGTGGGAGAGCCGGTTTCACCTGATTCCCCACAGGCCAGGTGGAGGAACCCCACCTGCTCGAGGCACCCCGCTCACTCCACAGATGCCCTTTGAGCCAGAGCACCGCCCCAGGTGCAGCCGGCCGGGGAGGTTGGCTCCAGGGCCTGTCTGGCCCTGTCTCACCCAGTCCCGCCCCAGCAGCCACCTTCTAATTAATTTCCTTTCAATGTGCACGAATCTGTGCACCGGGGCACTAGTATTGAAATAATCACTGGAGTTAATATAGGTAAAGCCGGTAGCAACCTTGTCTGGGAGGACCTGGGCACCTGCGCAGGCAGGCCTCACTGCGCTTAGCTGAAGACTCCCTGAATATAGGACAGCTGGTTGAATTTAGCTCTTAAAACTGTGCAGTAGAACCCTACGTGCTTTGGGGAAGGGTGGGGAGCCATGGGGGCAGGGATGCCAGAACCTAAAATTGGTTCCTTTGGTAGCTTGGTCTCCAGGTGGGGTTGATGTCTGGGTATGGGACCCTAGGGGTCCAGACAGAAGGAAGGCCAGTGCTCCCTGCCCCTACCCAGGCCAACAGGTGAACAGTGCAGCCAGAAAGTTCTCACCCAGAACTATTAAACTGGGAGCCTACATCCAGGCTTTCCACCAGTCTCCTGACACCTGCTGTGCCTCGTCTGTCCCTGGATGAGGCCTGCACTCTCACGCTGACCTTGACATCAGCCCAAGTTCACTCCCGACCTGATTAATTTTGTTGTTTTTTAAAAAATATATTTTATTGATTTTTTACAAAGAGGAAGGGAGAGAGAGAGTTAAGAAACATCGATGAGAGAGAAACATTTATCAGCCGCCTCCTGCACACCTCCTACTGGGGATGTGCCTGAAACCCAGGTACGTGCCCTTGACCGGAATCGAACCTGGGACCTTTCAGTCTGCAGGCCGACGCTCTATCCACTGAGCCAAACTGGTTTCGGCACCAACTTGATTAGTTTGATGTCCGTTTAGTTGCAATAGTGGCTACTATTTTGTATTCATTTTTCATTAATTTCCCACGGGGTTCCAGGGATGATGGTTTATATCCTTGGCAATGAAGTCTACAGAGTCGTAGTTTTTGTTCATTTCCTGCTGTTGTTGGATCCTAATTTGGGGCATATAGGTCTCGCTAAAGTTCTCATCCTGTACGTGGTGTTACCACAGATTTTATCTTTGTTAAAATTATTTTTGCTTTTCATACATTTTCTTGGAAAACAGTGGCTTCCTGCCATGTGCCAGGCGCTGTGCCAACCATGAATAGGACAGCCCCTGCGCTCTAACGGGGGAGACTGACAAAGCAGAAGCCACAGCACAGCGTGGCAGGCACTCTGGGGTGGTGACTACAGACAAATGGGACCATGGGGCGGGCGGGGGCACCAACCGGCCCAGAGACCACTGCGCACAACTGCCAGCTGCTCCGCCGAGTGAGCTCTGAGTAGGCTTTTCTTTCGTTCAGCCATTGCAGGGAGCATGCGTCCATTTCCAGCCCATCTGTTGGCTTCCTTTTCAAATGTACCTGTTCTTTGTTCACAGTGTCTTTTTCTTATACTTTCTATTCTTTATCTTTATTTTTTATTTGAAAACTACATTTTCTCCCTTAACGTTTCTCTCTGATGCTCTTTGTGTGAAGTTCCCAGGAGTCGTAAGCTTCCTATTTTGGCCATGCACTGTCATGATGCTTTTGAGTGGTTTGTAATTTTTTGGTTGTGAACTTTTTTCTCTCTTGGTGTTCCTATGAGCCCAGGGTGGTGGAACTATAGCCATAGTGCAGTTATATATTTGCTTCTGTTCGGTTTCCTAGGTGTCTCACTGCTTAAACTGACCTATTTTTACTTTAATGCCTTTGCTTAGGGAAATTATTCAATCACTTAAAAAGAATTTACTGAACATTAACTGCAAGTCTATCCCCGTATTTGGTGCTGTGGAAGATCCAAAATGATGCAAGACAATACTCTGTGGCTGCCTTACATGGAACGGTCTGAAAGGACCAAATACACACAAAAAGTTAGGTAGCCATGTCAGGCAGAGTCAATGACAGGGCTAACGGGATCCACGTCAAGGTCAGAAGGAAAAACAGACAGCAGGGGACAATGGGGAGGAAAAGCGAGAGGAAAAAAGGTTTGTGCGAGGAAGTTACAGAAATCTGACTTGTGGGCGGAGAGTTAGCGTGCGGCTGCGATGTTAGCTGAGGCTGTGGATGTACTTCACCTTAGGGTCCCTGTAGGGGAAAAGCCTAAATCAGGCAAAAGGGAGTCATTTAAAATACTGCTGGGGTGGGAGGTAGGTTTAATGAAAGTTGTGTTTGAAGGAGAAAACAGAGTAACCTTCTTTCCTTCTCCTTCTCCCTTTTCTTCTCCTTCTTCTTCTTCTTCTTCTTCTTCTTCTTCTGCTTCTTCTTCTTCTTCTTCTTCTTCTTCTTCTTCTGCTTCTTCTTCTTCTTCTTCTTCTTCTTCTTCTTCTGCTTCTTCTTCTTCTTCTTCTTCTTCTTCTTCTTCTGCTTCTTCTTCTTCTTCTTCTTCTTCTTCTTCTTCTGCTTCTTCTTCTTCTTCTTCTTCTTCTTCTTCTTCTGCTTTCTTCCTCTTCCTCTTCCTCTTCCTCTTCCTCTTCTTCTTCTTCTTCTTCTTCTTCTTCTTATTATTATTATTAAGAGGCTGCCTCCCACACGAAAGCCAACTGGGCATGTGCCGACTGGGAATCAAACCCAACACCCTTTGGTGCCAGTGAGGACGCTCCAACCAACTGAGCCACAATGGCAGGGTGTGCTAGGAGGCTTTGCAGTGATTTAGACCAGAACAAAACTGGGTTAGGGAAGCCAGCCCCGGGAAGAAAGGAAGGGAGGTAGGCTAACAAGATTGGAATGTGGAAGGTGTTACAGACTCCAAAGCAGCGGTTCTCAACCTGTAGGTTGCGACCTCTTTGGGGGTCAACGACCCTTTCACAGGGGTCGCCTAAGACCATCGGAAAACAC
>NW_006299717.1:3074484-3076150 GCF_000327345.1 Myotis davidii
ATTCATAACAATAGCAACATTACAGTTATGTGGTAGCAACGAAAATAATTTTATGGTTGGGGGCCACCACCACATGAGGAACTGTATAAAGGGTGGCGGCATGAGGAAGGTTGAGAACCACTGCTCCAAAGGTTTCCTTAAACTAGCGGTCGCCAACCTTTCAGACCTCACAGACCACGGACCACCGGTTGGCGACCACTGCTAGAGTATTTGTCAGGAGTGGCTTTTTAATTAACCCTTTGCGGTCGTATTAAATTTGGACATGGGTGTCGTACTGGTCGGAATTAATTTCCATTGAAAGAACAGTGATACATTAACATGCAAGATTATGAAGGATAAACAAGATTTATTAATTATTTTCTGGAACTACGTCACTACTAGTAGAATCACTACAAACATTATCACTTTCTACGTCAGAGTCAGTATTCAAGGTGCCAAAATAAAACTCTTTATCGTTACTTTCAGATTCGCAGTACACTTCTTTCGGTAACTTTCTGCCATTTTGGAGCATTATTTTGAAATATCTTAAGCGAGAATGCCTAATTACAGTTAAACGTAATTTGTAAAGCTTTATTTGAAATTCTGCGAAGTATCTCAGAAGCTTGTCGATTTCTTCACTCTCAAAAGGCGACTGACACGCCACGGTGTTTTGCCTGGCGAGTGTGGAACGACTGCGTTTGTTTATACTGAGCTTCGATAGCTCCGATTTGTCGGGGCAATGTTTTGGTTCGTGACAAGGTCGCTTAGACACTTAAGAGCTTTCAGAGAAATTATGAACTGATACACGAATGGAGTTAAGATTCCTAAGATTCCTTGCTGTGGTGGCTGAGAGCAGACATACGACAGCAAAGGGTTAAGGGAGTTGGGAAGGGCAGACTGCTAGAAGCAGGGACTAAATGGTCAGAAGGCGGATGTCTGTTCTAAAGAGCTTGCTCACAGTGAACACAGGATAAGGACAGGCACAGGGCCAGGTCCCCCGCTGCTGTTCCTGCAGCCTCTGAGCTGCCCGATCCCTCCCGTTTAATCAGAAACCTTTCTGAGCACCTTCCCGAGCAGCAGGCGGCTCCAGGGGTCCTTGCAGAGGCCGGCACTTGCGGTAATAAACACAGTAGGTCCTCAAGACCATAGGCTAACGGATATAAACAGGTCAGTTCCTGTGCATCTCATCGACGTTACAACAAAGAGAAATGAAATTGAGTATGTTAGTAGAGGACCAGCTACGCCGCCTTCGTCTACGGGTGTTGTGAGGATTATACTGGAGTTAACATGGTGCAAAGCACCTTAAAATGTGTCTGGCACAAAGCAGGTGCGATTTTAGGGCCAGTTATTACTTCGTTTTTATTAACTGAAGGCACAGTGCCTGCGAGTGCTCACACTGAGCGACTGATGGAAACCCCCGGATCTAGGGAGGGAGACGGGCCAGGAACTGTAAGAGCAAAACACATTTTCCAACCGTGGGCCCTCAGGGAGGTTCGCGAAGGCCCAAGTGCAAAGGAGGCTGCGGGCGAGCCCGCAGAGCTGTAGCCCGGCAGCCGGAGGCCTCGCAGGCCGTTCTGTCCAGGATCCGGGCCGCAGAGCGGCGGCCGCAGACCGGCAGGGAAAACTCCCGAAGCCCGGACCGGGTTTAGCAACGCCGCAGAACGTATTGGGGGCGTCCGGCTTCCAG
>NW_006299717.1:3076656-3080318 GCF_000327345.1 Myotis davidii
CCGGGGGCGCCGTAGGGAGTGGGTGCTCCCGTGAAGGTGACAGGCCTCGATCCGGTCAGATTGGGGCGGGGGATCGATGGCGACGGGTTTGGAGAGGGGGCGGGGGCCGAGGGTTTGCTGGGCCGCAGGAGCGGGAGCGGAGGACGGCAGGAGGGTTTGGGGTGCAGGGGCACAGGTTTGAGGGTGTGGGAGAGGGGGCGAAGGGGTCAGAGCGACAGATTCGGGGGAGGGTGGAAGGAGCGAGGAGTTTGCGGGGGAGGGCGATGGGAGAGAGACGGGTTTCTTTCGGGGGTGAAGGCATGGAGGCGAGAACTTAGAATAGGAACGAAGGGGCATATTGGGGGTGAGTGAAAAAGCAACGGATTTGGGGAAGGGGCAGGACGTTTTGGCGAATGGGTGGGAAGGAGAATTGGGGGGCCAAGGCTAAATCTTTAGAAGGTGAGCACATATTTAGGGTGAAGGGAGCAAGAGCTCTGGCCTGGATGGGGATGGATTTAAAGGGACGGATTTAAGACAAAGGACGGGGGGCGGGGGGCCTGGACCAAAAATTAAGAGCGGAGAAAGGCGTCAGACTCCAGGGAGGAGGGCGGGCAGTGGACCTGCCGGGGACGGGCTTTGGTGGGAGAGGGGGGAGGCGAGGAATTAGCCGGAGGCGGGGGCTCCGGGTCTGATAGCGACGGAGGATTTAGCCGGAGGTGGGGGGCTCGGGGTCTGATAGCGACGGAGGATTTGGTGGGAGGAGGGGAACGTAGGGCGGCGCAGCGGGGGAGGGGACAGTGGCGTTTTGTCTGGAGAGGGGGAGCGAGGAGGCTTTCAGGGGAAACGATGACGCATTTGGAGGAGAAAATGGAAGTCGCGGTGGGGGTCGGGAGATGGGACTCAGTCCTCGTAACTCGGGAGGGGGGCATAAAGGGTCGTTGGGACATAAGGTGACAGGATAGAGAGACTGGCAGAAGCTGAGGCCGAGGTAGGGATGTCTGGCACCGTGCCTGCAGGTGCACTGGGTATGCCGGCGCCGGCCAGCAGTGCCTTGCAGAGGAAGCAGGCTCCTTGAGAAAGGGATTGAGTTGGAAGGAGGCAGGGTGGAGGGGTGCATATTTGGCCGAATTAGGTGAGGGTGACTGAGAGATGGGCACTGTTGAGATGGGGGTGGTTCAGGCCTGAAGATTTAGCCTAGAATTTTCCAGTTAAGAAGAGTGGGTTGATTTGAGTTGAGGTGAATGGGTGTCAGATTTACTGTTTATAATTGTACTGACAGTGGGAGATACCATTGGAATAAGAGGGACTTGAATGGGAGTAATTGAAATCAGGCTTGGAGTAGAGGGGATAAAGGGAATGGGGTAATAGATTTGGAGGGTAGGACCTGACTGTGACATGGTACCTGAGATGTGAAGTAAGGGTCCTGGGGGCTGAGTTTTGGCTGCTGGAGTGAGATTGGTGAGGGCTGGGGTTTTAGGGTGGCAGATAGGATCTGTGGAGTGGAGGATGCTGGAATGTAGGAATAGGGGGCTCCATGGAAAGGAAGTGGGGAGTAGCTTCTTCATTTGGACCATTGTCGATTTGGTGTACAGGTTTGAGGAGAAGTTGAAGGGTGATTTGAAGAGAGAATTGGGAAAGAGGGAGAAAGGAATTGGGGGGTAAGGGGAGGCTAAACAGAAGAACTGGGTGGTGGGGAGGCAGCCTATCCAGTTTGAACTCAGCTGGTCCTGAATATAGCATACTTTGGGGTGAAATTTTAATGGGCATAGCTTAGGAATCAGTAATATTTTGTAAAAGGTAGATACCAGTTTGGGGGGTAACAGGCTTGGAGTGGCAGATTTGGGGTACAAAAGAATGCCGTGCCTAAGATCAGGGCTCGTGGGTCTTAGGTTTCAGGATTTGGAGATTGAAGGGGATGGACTAACTGCCAGAATCTGATATAGAGCCACAGCTCTGGATGGGTTCATGGAATTGGGGATGAAATTGGGTAAGTATGACTTGGGCTCAAATAATGAAATTTCGAGGGCAAGGAGAATAAGGGTGAAATATGTCAGTGTGCCTTTGATAACGCAGGTGGAAGTTACAGATATAGACTCAGTAGATTTGGAAGCTATGGGGGCATGAGGCGAAGGGACACAGCAGATTTAGGGATGAAATTGGAATCAATGGGACTCCCAAATTGTTGTGACTAGACTGGGTAAGACAGCAAAAGAGCGTAGCTGAGACTTGGAGTAGAGGGGATAAAGGGAATGCTACCTGTGCAAGAGGAAAAAACAAAACCCAGAACCTTTCGGCTTTTAACCCACAAGGGAATGTGTGGGAGGGTTAACTGCCTAGGTCAGCTGGCTCATCCCTGTTCTCCAGCTCCCCTGGGACAGACTTTTTTAAAAGAAGGTCCTCATCCAGAGAAGCGTTCTTATTTTACAATCAGTAATATGTCATGTAGCTCAGAATCCCATCCACAAGGGACAGCGTGAACTGTCAAAACCCCTACAGCAAAGAAGAAAGGGAGTTGACCCAGGAAAGCACTAGACGCTTACCTTGTTCAGTTTTTAAGGCAGAGCGCCCAACCCTACCTACCGTTGCTGCTTTCCACATTTCAAGAGCTGCTGCTGCTCTGCCTGGTGGCATGGCTCAGTGGTTGAGCGTTGACCTATGAACCAGGAGGTCACAGTTCGATTCCCGGTCAGGGCACATGCCCGGGTTGCAGGCTTGATCCCAGTTAGGGGTGTACAGGAGGCAGCTGATCAATGATTCTCTCTCATCAATGATTTCTATATCTCTCCCTCTCTGAAATCAATAAAAATATATTTATTTGTGGGGAAAAAAGTTGCTGCTCTGGCTCACTGGTACATGGGCTCAGTTGGCCTGCTTTGAGGGACAGGGCTGCTGTCTCAGCCCCCTGTCAAGGAAGGAGACTTCTCACACCCCACTTAGGTGCTGGTCTCCCAGACACCCTGCCTCCTGCCTGGCAGCAGAGTCTCCTCAATTGGCAGCGTAGCAAGCAACCTCACTCCTCAGAGACCCCACTTCCTCACGGGGTGTGGGTGGCTTGGTCCTTCACCCATAGGAGGTTTACACACCTAACAGCATCTACACAGCAAAAGTGACCATAGCCCCACAGAAATGCGGGGACGTTCTGTCACAAGGATACGGGTGACTGCGATTAGAAAACAGTTGAGGAATTGTTTGAGGAGCAGCTGGGGTTTGAGGTGGCAGTCTGCTCTGCCTGAGAGAGAGAGGAACAGATCTGTTGGCATCTTCTGTGGGTGCGATAAGAAATGCGAGTTGTGGGTGACCTTTGGAATGGGCTGCTTGGGGCTGAGCTGTCTGAAGTTTGGGGTGAGATTTGGATGTGCTGTGTTTTGGTGTGAACCACATTTAGAATTGAGACGACTGAAGTTTTTAACCTGGAGCTGACAATAAACAGGTTTATTCTGAGATGAGTATGGGATTCAAAGTATATAAAAATTGGGAGTTTTGTCCTGGGGGTATCTGGAATTTGGAGGTAACACTATTGGCGGGTGGGGGTGACTTGGATACTGGTAGGGTGGTATCTGGGACCGGACATTTCTGTTCATTGGGAGATTCAGGATCCTGATGGTTATAGACACTGATGAAATTTCTTTTATGTTTTGATGGGGAAAACATCGACAGGAACAGCATTAGAATTTGTGGGGAAA
>NW_006299717.1:3080675-3087057 GCF_000327345.1 Myotis davidii
GAGTCAGCAGTGGAATCTGACCTTCCTTTGTATTTGTTGATGCTGAAGGTGGGCCATGAGCCGATGCCCCCCACCGTTGGGACCAATGTGCTGGGGAGGAAGGTCCTCTACCTGCCAAGCTTCTTCACCTACGGTGAGTGTGCTTCCTGGGCAGGGACGCCCACACCGACACAAAGAAGCATCAAGTGGGGGGCAGGCCCAGCTGGCCCTGGGCAGCATGGCACCCAGAGTCAGAGCTGGTGTGGAGGAGGGGATCCCAGAGTGTGGCTGGAGGCAGCAGGGTATTGGGGTGAGACCAGGTGAATAATACAGCTTTGGTCCAGTTCCTCTACCTGGCAGCAGGCCAGGAGGGGGGGAGGGGCAGACAGGTGTTCAAGGGAGGAGACAGTGAAGACACTGGTCCCTGTCATCCCTGCCCCCAGGTTGTGCCTGGAATGGGGGGGTGGGGGGGGGCAGTGAGGTGTCCTTTTGCCCTCTGAGCAGTCGGCCCTGTTACTAGCTTTTCTGCTTTCTTCGTCCTCTTTCCTTTGTGTTCCCCAGGCATGGAGCCAACTCATTCTGGCATCTCCACCCACTGGGTATAGACCAGTGCATGGTGAATGGCTTTACCTGTGGTGTGCCCTGACCAGCCGGGTGAGCTGGGACAGGCAGCCTCACTGCCCTGGCCCGCATTCCTCTGCAGAGTGGCACCAGCATTTTCATGCCTGGCCCTTCACACACCCCTCCCCATCCTGTCCCAAGGTCTCTCCACCAAGAAGCCCACCTGTTTGCCTCTGCTGCTCATCCCCTGGTCCGTGGGCACCAGCTGCCCAAGATCTTTTCAAGTCCACCAGCTACCCCTCTCCCAGTCCCCACCCTCACAGGGTGATCATGCTGGGGACTTTCTAAAAATGTGCCCTTGTTGCCTAAGTTCACAGCCAGCCTGATCCCCTTATGCCTCCGCCACCTCTGCTCTTATCTGTTTGGTCATTCCAGAATGTTCTCTAAAAACCTTTGTTTCTACCACATAACTTGGGGCTTCGCCTCCTGTCCCCTTTGTTTCACTTCATACACAGCTGGCAGAATCTGAGGTCACGTTTCTCTTTCAGTCTTGGCCGCCATGGTGCTGGGCACAGTCTGGGGCCAGTCAGAACGTGTCATTTTGTGGGGAAATGTGTTCTTGTTTTTACTTAAAGATTGTCAGTGTGGGGGAGGGGAGATCAGAATGAGGAAGGCACCTCACGGAAGTACAGTGAGGCTGGTGACCCAGTCAACACTGGGTCTGTGGGAAGCGGGGGTGTGGGCTGCCAGACCCTCCCTGGGGTGTCTCTGTATGGCTAGGCCTCCCCAGCCATGCGAGGGACGAGAGTAGAGCCCAGACCGGCTTTGTTCACCTCGCAGTCATTCCCGAAAGGACTCAGGAGAGGGGTCTTGACTCACTTTACCGCCTCTTACAAAGATGAGCTCCCCACCCCAGTTTACATGGATGGTGATTTCATCCGGGTGTTGTAGCAGGTGCCCATTGGGTGTTTCCAGACACCACACTGCTCTCCCGTGGGGAGAGGGCTTGGCTGCGTGGATGCCTAGAGCTGTCTGGACAGCTTCTACTCCCCCTGTCGTGGTGAAGGTGTGAGGCACAGAACTTCCTGGAGAGAGTTCAGGGACTGCAGAACCCCTGCAGCCAGAGAGCCCCTGGCCCACCGGGAAGAGAGGGGGCGGGGCTTTGGGCCCAGCATGGCCTCTGGGCATTTTTACGAGCCTTTCTGTGCTCTCACTTGTTCATTCTTCATCTCAGAGGTGGGGAAGTAGGGTCCCTAACTCCTTTTTTGCTGTGGGCAGGTGAATAGAAAGAGGTTGAGTGCCTCACTGGAGATCACACTGGTTTACCCCGCCCTCTTACTGACTGGTGCTCCCCTCCCCTACAACAAACCTTCCTTCTGCCCACTCTGAAGCCAGGCGCCTGTGTCCTCCCCTCCCAACCCCCTTCCCCCAGCCCTCCCCATCTCAGGAAGCAAGTGTGCAGGTAACAGGTGCTGCGGCCCGGAAAGCAGTGGCAGTGGCAGTGAGTGGACTGCTGGGTGGCAGATGTGTTGCAGAGAAAAGCCGGACAAGCCGGTTCCTGCCACTGTGCGGCACCAGAGAGCTGAAGCCGTGGGTCTGAGGGGAGCATTGTCTGAGATCGTCTGCCAGCTTCCAAGTATTCAGCTTTGTAAAATACAGCGGCTTTTTGAACATAGTTTAAAAGTTGATGTTAAAGAAAACAACAAAACATTTAAAAAGCGATCCTTTCAGAGACCCCGGTGAAGAAGCAGGACTCACAGGTGGGCTCTAGCTCCCTGACTGCTGATGTTTTTTCTGTAAAATAGTTCATGGGGCCTCTATTTTGGTTACTTCTCCACTTGCATGGCCCCACATCTTGATTAATAAATGCCACCAGGTGCCAGGTGGGGTCCCTGGGCATGCTCAGCGGACACTCTTGAGCCTCTTCTGGGAGCCTGTCCTTTTTCTTTTTTCTTCCCTTGGGTTGCACACTTTATTGTTGTCTATGGGAACTCTACCTCCTTCCCCCAGAGAAAAACATTTTTTAATGAATAACAGAACTGGTTTCTGGGTTGCAGCACTGAAATTGCTGAGTTGAAAACTAGAGCTGAGTTTGCCAAGTAGATTTGTCAAAGCTAAAAAAGGAAATCTGTGAACTTGTTTGTCAGAAATATGTTTTGAAGGCTTTTACACAAAGGAATGGGCTAGAGAAGAAATTGGTGGGGCCTGATTGCTTCCAGGGTCCTGGACGGACCTCCCCTCCGTGACTAGGACTTGGGAGTGGGTGTGGGCTGGCGTGACACTGCCACCCCTGCTTCCTTGTAGCCAAGTACATTGTGCAAGTGGATGGGAAGATCGGGCTGTTCCGAGGCCTAAGCCCCCGACTGATGTCCAACGCCCTCTCTACTGTGACCCGGGGCAGCATGAAGAAGGTGAGGCCGTTGACGTCAGCAGCAGTTGCCAAGGTTCCCCTGAGCTCCCGGCCACCTCAGAGGCAGCCGTGTGCACTGCTCCAGCTGCCACCCTTCCCAGACTGGTCGGGCCTCCACCCCAGCACCATAGCCAGGCTCCAAACCCTGGTGGCCCCGCACTGACACTCATTGGTCGGGAGGGTTCCTGCTCCACAGTCTTCCCGCTTTCCCACGGCTGTGACACCAGGCCCCAGCCCTGGGGGTTACCTGAGGCTGCTGGCCCAGCCAGTGTCACTGCAGAGAAAGTGGTTGGAGCTGCTTCGTGCCGCTTTGCCCCATGAGTTACAGTAAGAGGCTCTGTAATTTGCTTGGCCCTCCTTTGTGTTTTGTCTCAGGTTTTCCCTCCGGATGAGATTGAGCAGGTGTCCAACAAGGACGACATGAAGACCTCTCTGAGGAAGGTGGTGAAGGAGGTGGGTGTTGGAATTGGAGAGGGAGAGGCCCTGGGAGAGGAGTGGGGTTATTTCTCACCGTTGAGTTGGGCAGGTCTTTGAAGAGGCTCAGAGCTGGGTCCTCGTGCTTGCATGGGAGGGGCGATGTGGAAGACCTGGTGTGGATACTGCAGGGAGCTCCAGAAAGCCTTCAGTTCCTGTGGGGCTGGCCTGGGAACCAGCAGCACTCCTGGGTGGTGGGCATTGGAGGTGGGCAATAGGTGGGGCCACCTGAGGTAGACTGACCCCATGTGGGGGCTGCAGGGTCTCAGGTTGTGCCCCATATGAGCTCTTAGCTCCCCAGGAGTGCCCGTTCCAGAGGCAGGCTGGACTGAGTGGTTGCCAGGGTTCCCCTGACCCCCTCTCTCTCTTGCAGACCTCCTACGAGATGATGATGCAGTGCGTGTCTCGCATGCTGGCCCACCCCCTGCATGGTGAGCTGCCCCACTGGAGACCACAGCGCAGAATGGGATGGCCCTCATGGACTAGCTGGGCGGCGGTAGACTTATGGGAAAGGGTGGTGAGGTGGGGGTATTGCGTTGCAACCCCACTGAGGAGAGATTAGCCAGGAGTCCTGTCCAGAGGGAGCTGGGGCTCTTCTCAGGTGGAAGATGGGGTGTCGTGGCCATGGGTGTGCTGGGAAGCCCCCCGCTCTGTGACCCAGGCCATGATGTACAGGGGCCACTCCAGTGGGCACCCACAGCTGCTGTCCTGGGCTGTGTGTTTGCGTCATGTCACCTCTGTGTGTTTTCTCTTTCCTCAGTCATCTCAATGCGCTGCATGGTTCAGTTTGTGGGACGGGAGGCCAAGTACAGGTGGGTAATTCTTGGGACCGAGAGGCATGGCCATTCCAGTCACCATTCCGAGTCTACGAGGACAGGCCATGCTGGGCCAGTCACTGCCCCTTCTTTGCCGTGGCTCTAATGTGCTGACTTCAGGAGAACGTGGTAGTGGCCTCCATAGTCTGTGTCCAGGGGCCTTTTCTCTGTGTCTCATGTCCTGGCTGCCCGGGACAGGCCTGTGTGCCCTGCAGAGAGGTGCTTGGGCGTGGAGTTGGTTTGGATTAGGAGTCCTGGCACCAGAGCTGATTCTGCACTTACGCCTGAGCCAGGGTTTCCTCCTGCCCCTAGGTTATGTCCTAAGGATTTCTCTGCTGTCCTAGCACCTGCTCACAGCTCATTTCCTTCTCTGTCCACTACAGCTGATTACCAAGTGCTCACTTCGCATCTGCGTGCTACTGCGCAGGGGGTGGGGCAGAAGTGTGCTGACACAGCCCTTCCCTCCGGCATTATCCTGCCCTGCCCCTCAGAGGCTCAATCAGGACAGGAGGCGGATCCTGGAGGCCTGTGACAGGAGGACACGCCTCTGTTACCCTCTCTAATTGTCGTTTCCTGGGTTCCGTTGATTTCTGCTGCTGTTCTGTGGGGTCACGGCCCCAGGAAGCTTGGCTGCTATGGGGCCTCATTTTGGGTTCACTAGTGGGAAATTGGCCTGTTCCCCTAGACCTGTGGTCTGCAAACCACGACTCGCGAGCCACATACGGCTCTTTGGCCCCTCGTGTGTGGCAGTTCCACAAATACCACGTGCGGGCGCGTATGTACAGTGCAATTTAAACTTTGTGACCCATGTGCAAAAGTTGGTATTTGTGGAAGAGCCACACTAAAGGGGCCAAAGAGCCGCATGTGGCTTGCGAGCCGTGGTTTGCCAAACCGCAGTTTGCCGACCACTGCCCTAGGCGTGGCCGTGCCACTGTTCTGAGGAGAAAGATAGTGGCCCATGCCCTGGAACCAGCACTAGCCAAAGCTTTGGCTCCCACCGTCCCTTTTTCTCCTGGGCCACTGCCGCCAGAGGCTTTGCAGAACCTCATGTAGGACCGGCCACTTGGCGTTGCTAGCCAAGGTCACAGGGGTTGCTCTTGAGCCTGCTTTCCATTTCACACCTAGAAGCCCATCTGGTCTCCTACAGGACATGATGAGTGCTGGTCCCCAGGCTCCTTGCTGGGGAGGGCCAGATGCCTCCCAGGCTGCCTCTGGGCGGTCTGCTGCAGGGCCTCCTGTTGCAGGGCCCTGTGTTTCTCCTCTGCCTTCTGGGAAGATAATTCTCAGCACTTGCCACTCCACCTGCTTCTCTACCGAAAGGTTGTACAGCCAGAGATAAGTCTAGGGCCAGGCAGAAGTGCCCATTGTGGTGCCGTAGCCCAGGCTGGATTGTTTAGTCCTAAATTCCAGACCCACAGAAATAGTGGTTGCTAACGGCTGAGTTCTGCCCCACTGCTGGTAGGGTTTCTCCAGCCTCTGAACTGGGTAATTGCCCCCAAACAAGAGCTCTGTCATCTCCACTGGGTTCTGCCTGGAAACAGAATCTCCTCTGCCCGTCCTGGCCAGGAGTCGATGGCTCTGAGCAGCGGTGGGGAGGGTGGAGGGTAGAGGAATGGGCTTCTTCAGGTGACTGAGTGACCTCTAGCCCTGTCTTGCTTTCTTCACAGCGGTGTGCTGAGCTCCATTGGGAAGATTTTCAAAGAGGAGGGGTTTCTGGGATTCTTTGTGTACGTGAGTTTATATCTCCAAAGCTGCCCACGGGCATGGCTCTGCTAACAGGCTCACTCAGCCTCTCAGGCTGCAGCTGCTGGTCTCAGTATAACCCCAGGCCCCACTCCCGTCTGAGTAGCTGCACTTCACAGCGCGTTCGAGCTACAGATCCTCCAGACCAGAGCTGTGCAGGCTTGTCCAGACCCAGCCCACACAGAGACGGTACTGTTTGTTCAGTGCTGACTGCACTAGCCACCCAGGCCCTGTCCATTTGCCAGGGCTGGGGGTGGGCATGGGGCTGAGCATGAGCCAGGGCCCTCTATCGACCTTGGTTTCTTTGCTGAAAAATGATCGAGAATCTGTGCCATTGACTGAGGACCGAACACTGACAGCATTAGCATTCAGTGATAGCATTTCTGAGTTCTTCACGTCT
>NW_006299717.1:3087070-3089966 GCF_000327345.1 Myotis davidii
TAGGGAATTTCATGTAACAATTCCTGTTTCTAAACCTGGCCCTGCTCGGCCTGTGTTTGTGCAGAGCACCTGCCAGCAGGGCACACGTGCTCCCAAGGACCATAGACCCTCTGCCTTCCTTGTGTCTCACACCCACCTTACTTTACCTGTAAAGAAAACATACCAAAAAGACTATGTTCAGACAGAATAATCCACAGATGGAGCCCCAAAGCCGGACCTGACAAGTGTCATCCGTTTTGCCTTTTAAGGTCTAGGCAGTGAGTGACATGTATGTACTAAATATGGGCTCTCTATTTACTCATATTGTGGTTGTATAGTTGGTCAGGTGTTTTGATTTATGATCTAAGGTAACCAAGAAACAACTCCGCGTGTGCACATGTGTGTCGGTGTGTGTCTCATCAGGAGGTGATGTTTGCCCCCAGGGACGTTGGTACTGCCTGGAGACATCTTTTGTTGTCACGGCTGGTATCCAGTAGAGGCCAGGGCTATTGTAAACATCCTGTGATGCAGAGGGCAGCCACAACGAAGGCTTATTCAGCCCTAAATGTCGATAGTGCCAAACTTTGACTTATGTACACACACATACTTTTATATATACACCCATGCATATAGGCATATACACGAGCAAATATATGAGTAAATATTTGCCCACATGACTGGTGTATCAGACTTTAAAATACTACACATCACCACCTCTGGCGTTTTGGTTGTTTTAAAATATATTTTTATTGATTTCGGGGTGGGGGAGAGGGAGAGAGAAAGATCAGTGATGAGACAGAATCATTGATTGGCTGCCTCCTGCACACCCGAGAGAGAGCGAGCGAGAGAGAGAGAGAGAGAGATCAATGATGAGACAGAATCATTGATTGGCTGCCTCCTGCACACCCCCTACTGGGGATCGAGCCTACAACTGGCATGTGCCCTTGACCAGAATTGAACCTGGTCAGTTTGCAGGCTGACACTCTATCCACTGAGCCAAACCAGCTAGGGCACCTCTGGTGTATTCCACACTCATTGTATAGTATTATTCTGGTGTGTGACGAGGACTCCTGTTGGTCACTTAACCTTTGGGTTCTCCTCATCTTCACGAGGGTGTGGAATAAGTGACACACGTAGATGTTACAGTTCTCAGAACGCACCAAAGGGCATGTGTGGAGAGGCCACCTGAGCGCAGGTGGAAGCAGCAGGATTAGACATTGCATTCAGGAGGTTCATTTTGTTAATATCCCTCTTAACATAGATGTGTGGCATCTAATTCTTGTGAACTTTTAAAGTGTTTTGAGATCCGATTTTTAAAAACTCAAAAATCCTAATTCTACTTCCCCTCCCAAGAGACAGCCATTTTTCTGGAAATCTTTTCAAGTCACTCCATATCTAAACAAACATATCTAAATAAGCACATTAAAAACCACCTGCACACGCAGGACCCCTGATCCTCAGTGCTGTGTCTGGAGGCAGCCTCCTCTCTGCTCCTCTCCGAGGCCATCGCTTTAAAAGCTTGTGAAGTGTGCCTGCCTGTGGACATTCCGGGGGAAGACAGCATGCACTGAGCAGTGTTTTGTGAGAGAGGTTAGGTATCAAGGCCAGGAGAACACTACCAACATGTAGGCCCTCTCATAATCTGTATTGAAAATCCCAGATTTAGCAACATTCACATCTTGAGGCCCAGCGTCTGTGGTTTGAAAACGCTCGTGAAACCGGAAGCTAATCTGGTATCAGACGGAGCACATAACCCCCAGCCCTGGAGAAAGGAGCCCTCCTGTGTGCATAGCCGCTGGCCCCCGTGGCCCTGCAGGCTTCCTGCTTGAGGCATTGGATGTGCTGACTTTGGAGCTTGGAACATCCCTGCTGCTTCCTGGGGTGGAGCCCCCAGGAAATGCTCCCCTCCCTCCCTGGCTCATCTTTGCTCACCTTGTTTTCTAGTGGCTTAATCCCTCACCTCCTGGGAGATGTGGTTTTCTTGTGGGGCTGTAACCTGCTGGCCCACTTCATCAATGCCTACCTGGTGGATGACAGCGTGAGTGACTCCCCAGGGGGGCTGGGAAACGACCAGAATCCAGGTTCCCAGGTTTGTTGGAACAAGGACTTGTCCATCTTTCTGTGTACCTCTGATGCCCAGGGTCTAGGGCAGACTCGAGGACTCTGGGGTTCTGGGCTAGGGAGGGCCTCTGGGGGAGTGGTCTGAGGGAAGACCTCTGTTGTCCTCAGGTCACCTTTGCCTCAGATTGGAAACCTGGAGTTTATGGAGTGCCCGTCCCTGGGCAGCTTTAGAAATAAGACATCCCAGCTTATCCAAGGCTGTGTGAGTTATGACCCAACTAGGGATCAGGAAACAAGATAGACTGACTCCCAGCAACCTTTAACTTCTGCTTAGTGTTTTATGCTTTCAAAACCCTTTTGTGAACATTATGACATTTGCTCCTGACAACACCCCAGTTGTGAAGGGAGCAGGGCAGGTATGTCATCCTGCTTCGCAGTTAGAGAAGTTGAGACCCAGAGGGGGAAGGGCTCCCCAGAGGCACTTGGCTGGGGTCGCCAGGGCTGGGACTAGATCTTTCCCTGTGCCAGGTAGGGGTGCTCCCCCCCTTGAGGTTTTTCACATCAACTACGAAGGGTGCTATCCAGGAGCACCCCAGTATTGTGTTCACAGTGGCCCACACACCTGCTGTGCACAGACCTCAGCAGTTGGGGCAGGCATGCGGACGCCTTGTCCTTCTAAAAGGCACCAAGAAAGGAGTCTAAAGACCTGATGGCTTGACTGATTCTGTCTGAACCAAGCAAGATGAGAGTTGGGGAACAGTGATGGGTGGGGGTTCCTGGTAGCCAGCCATTGTAACAGCAGGGATTGCCAACCCCAGGAAGGAAGGTGAGGGCTTAGGGACCTGTCTGCCAGGAT
>NW_006299717.1:3090003-3094357 GCF_000327345.1 Myotis davidii
GCGGGGGCGGAGGGTGTCATAGTCTCCATGTGTCTGTCTGGGCAGTTCTGTGTGTGTCTGGGCATGTGTCTGGCGAGGAGCCCCGCCCCCACTGAGAGCCTCTGCTCAGGGAAATTGTCGGCCTGGGTAGGTGTCTTAGTGGCCTTTCAAAGTGAGCAAATTCACAGGCTCTGCAGAGACCAGCTTCCATCTACAGTTACAGAAGCCATGGCCCTGCCCTTTCTCAGGGGCCTCGTGGGTGGGGGAGCTGCTGTCATCAGAGAGTTTCAGGCTGGGACAGCTGGGGTGGAGGGGGTTAGCCCACTATGATTGGTTCCCTCTTGTCTAGGTGGGCAGGTGTTTGACCAGGGCCTGCTGCATTTAGCCTCCAACAACAGCAGTCAGCTCTGTTGAAAGTACTTTTAAGTGCTTTTCTGTGTGGCTTAAAGGCTAAGATGAAGCTGCCACTTGGGCAGAGGGCTGAGCAGACCAGCACCCAGGGGTGCAGGGCATCCATCTGGTGGGATGGCTGTGCCACAGGCTGCTGAAGGATAGTTAGTCCCCTCTCCTGGGCCCAGGCTTCCCCCCATTTTGCTCTAGGACGGATTTTGTGCCTGGTAGTTCAGGTGGCTGGCTCTTCTAGTCGGCGAACACTTCCTGAGCACTGTGTGCCAAGCCTCAGACACTGGCCAAGCCCTCGGAGCTCACAGCTCAGTGGGTTGCACAGACCAGCAGCCGGGGATCCCCTTGCCTGGCCTTCACTCCTCACCGTCCCCAGTGGGGCCACGGGAATCCCTTCGTCTGGCTGTCCCCCTCCTGCCTCCCAGATCTCCTGGCTCTGCTCCAAGACCACGAAGCTGCTGGCAGGCCCCGAAAGGAACGCAGTGTGCACAGGGGTGTTGAGGCCAGGGTGGGTTGGGGTGAAAGGCCAGGACCAGGCAGCGTGGCAGGGATCTGTGTGTGTGGCGTGTGCATCCTGAGGTATCTGTGGCAAACCGGTCTTCCTTTCTGTCTCCTCAGTTCAGCCAGGCCCTGGCCATCCGCAGCTACACCAAGTTTGTGATGGGGGTAAGTCAAGTCACCACCCTTCCCACTGCCCCATGGGCCTGGGAGGGGCTTGGGGGGGAGGCTCTGGTGGTGGCTGGGGGCCGGCCGTGGTGTAGGATGTCGGCACAGTGTGCCTCTGCTCCCTGGGCCCAGGTGGGGCTGGCGAGGGGTCACTGACACGCAGGTCTCCCTGGGTTTCAGATTGCAGTGAGCATGCTGACCTACCCCTTCCTGCTGGTCGGTGACCTCATGGCTGTGAACAACTGTGGGTAGGTGTGCGCCCCTCCACCAGGCACTCTGCCAAGGCTGCTGGGGGCACCCAGCTGAGCCCATCCAGCGCTCTGCCCCCTCCCATCTGGGCCTGACATCCGCCTGGCACTCTGACTCCTCTGGGTTCACCACACCCTTTGGGGCGACTGGTTCAGATGTGGGTAGTGGCAGTTCCAGGCCTTTCCTTGGTGATCACCTCCCGGGCTCTCTGGGTCTCACATGCTCCCCTTCCCTGGCAGGTTGCAGGCCGGGCTCCCTCCCTACTCCCCCGTGTTCAAGTCCTGGATTCACTGCTGGAAGTACCTGAGCATGCAGGTGAGCTCTGTGGGTGCTTCACTGCGTGGAAAGATAAGGGGTTGCCATGGAATCCAGTGTTTGCTGAGGATAAAGAGAATGTAAATTTAGACTTGGTTTAAGACATTTAAATTGACTTTTCACTTCATTTTAGGATTTGAGGTAGTTAGATCTGAGCTCACTTAAAAATTTACGTCAGAAAAAGTCCCCTTTTCTTCAGCTCTTAGAGACTAGATCAAGTGTGAGGGTAGGTGGCACACACTGTCTGACCCCTCGATGAGACGCTGGAGATGGAGCCGTGGGGTTGGGCCATGAGCCCTCCCGCGGACACCCTGGTGCCCAGGAGAGCCTGAGGGTGGACCTGGGCCACGTGCTGAGCCTAGTGAGGGGGCAGGCTTGGGATTTGGTGTTGTCCCAGCGCCTTCCTACTGGCTGGAGCCCTTGGGCCCCCAAGTCAAGGCTTCTGGTGTCTAGGGCAGATCCTTGCCTTCCTAGCCTGGATTTGCCTTGTGAATGGGGCAGTGCCTGGGGAGAGGCCGCGCACGGGCTGACCTCGGGTCAGCGAGAGGACAGATGGGAGCGGGGAGGGAGGCCAGAGCTGGGTGCAGTTCTTCCCAGTGACCCAGTGCGTTCCCTGTGCGTCACGTCCTGTGGGGAGTGGAGGAGCCCTGGACCACTTGGGCTCTGAAGCCAGAAGGATGCTCCTCTTTGGGGGGTGCCGACTTAGTAGCCCATCAACAGTGGACACCCTGTGGCATGAAGTCACCCTGTGGCATGAAGTGGCCAGTGAACCACTTCAGCACAGGGCAGGTTGTGACCTTGCCCTTCAGGAATGCAGCCTTGGCCCTGAGCTCTGAGCTGCTGGGCCCTTCTTTGCCTCACAATGGCCTAGCTCGGGGCAAGATGTGAAAGACGGCCTCCTCCTCACTGACCCGACTGTTCCTTCCCATCCAGGGCCAGCTCTTCCGCGGCTCCAGCCTCCTTTTCCGCCGGGTGTCATCAGGATCGTCCTTTGCCCTGGAGTAACCTGAATCACTAAAAGCCGCGGCTCAGCCTGGCCCTCAGCCTGGCCACCGTGGGTGGGGCCTGACCAGCTCGGGCCCTTGTAAGACGACTCCAACCCAGCAACACCTAGATGTGCTGCAGCCCAGCTGCGCTTCGGCGTCCATGTTTGCCCTGTGTCTGTCCAGAAGCGGGGTTGAGTGGGGTGAGGCTGCACCCAGGGCCCGGTCACCTGTTAGGCCTGGGGGAGGTGGGGCGGGGCTGGAGAATGCTGCAGAATCCCCTTGCTTCGCACTTGTACCAGGTCTGCTTGTTGCGGGTCAGAAGGCTGCAGAGGCCCAGGTCGGATGGGAAAAGGCTCTTGAGGTCAGGTCCCACCCCACTCACCCCAGTCAGCCCCAGCTCCCCCTGCAGCTCAGCTGGGAGCACGGCTCTCCTGCTTGTAAATAGGGCGTGATCCCCTGCCATGAGGCCACCCACCATCATGCCCAGGCCTGTGCTAGAAGCTGTGGCTGATTCTGCCTTTGTTTTCTCAACACTACTTCCCGATGGGAAGGCAGCACCTTCTGAAAGGGAAATCACGTGGCTGCTCAGAATGAGTCCCTCATCGAGTGCGCACCTGCTTAATGGGTCCCTGTGCACTTGTGAACACTCAGAAGTTAGGCAGGTCAGTGCCTCTAGTCCTACCCAGTTTAAAAGTCCCTGATACGATTGGACCGTTTCTTCCTCAAATAAATGTACTGGTGGTGATTTGGAGTTTTGTGGGGAGTCTCTTACTTGGATCTTTCTCAGTTCTTGGTGTATGTGTGAGGACGTGCTATAGAGCGGCAGGGCTGAAGCAGCGCAGCCTGGGATGAGAAGTGCCAGGCATGGTGTAGGTTGGCCACCTGGGGTGGTGGGGCGGGGTGGGGATGGGGGACAGTTTCTGAATCAGACCAGCCAAGATGCCGTTCACAGATCAACAAGTGGTGTGTAGGCCTGTCACTAGGGAGACGGTCCTAAAGGCTTCCCAGCTTCCAAAGGTGTTCCTCCCAAACCCCTGACTCATCTCCGCACCATCTGTGGGTGGCGTTTGCAGTTTTTACTGAGTCGTTTGGTGTAGTGGTCACATTGGTAACAGCAGAAGGGGCCCACGTGGGCGCAGCTGAAGCACCAAGCCCTGTCTCTTCCATTCACTTCTGCTCAGGGCCGAGGTCTGGCGACAGGCAGAACTTACAGATGGGCGGTCCTGGCCTAGACCCTGGGCTTGCTTCCATCTGGTGGGGTTTGAATGCCAGGGGCGGACTGGCCAGCTTCCTCCGTGTTTCTTGCCCTTGCTCTGGCCTTGTGGGCTGGTGACTTTGGTCATGTCCTCACAGGTGTGGGCGGGTCACCCCCAGGGAAGGCCCTGGGGTGCTTTTCAGGACTGATGTTCCCCAGTGGCCTAGTCACAGTTGACTGTAGAGCAGTTTCTTATGGATCCTTGTTCCCCAAGAAGACAGGCCTCAGTGGGTGTCCTGACTCACTTCGGATGCTAACTGTAGCAGGGAAGGGGAGGTAGCAGGGAAGGGGAGGTAGCAGGGAGGTGGAGGTAGCAGGGAAGGGGAGGTAGCAGGGAGGGGAGGTAGCAGGGAGGGGAGGTAGCAGGGAGGGGGAGGTAGCAGGGAAGGGAGGTAGCAGGGAAGGGGAGGTAGCAGGGAAGGGAGGTAGCAGGGAAGGGAGGTAGCAGGGAGGGGAGGTAGCAGGGAGGGGAGGTAGCAGGGAGGGGAGGTAGCAGGGATCA
>NW_006299717.1:3096122-3096793 GCF_000327345.1 Myotis davidii
GTGCGGGCCTGGGGGGCTGGCGGGACCTTGAGGAGAGCCCGCTGTTCCAGGTAACACCCTGGGATCCTGAATTTCGGGGTCTTGCCATTTCCCAGGCTGTCTTCCACACCCAGAAGTGCCTAGAAAACACCTGTTGATACCCTATTGGTAATTGAGCAAAGCCCGGGTATTACCTCTGACGTCTAAAGCAAGTTTTCAGTTCGGTATTCAGATGCATGTGTGCGTGTGTGTGTGTGTATTAAATGCTCCCTTTGCTCCCTGGGACCTCTGAGCACCTGGCACATCCCCTGGCAGTCCAGGAAATAGAGTGGCAAGGTCCCCATCTGAGAGGAGGTGGGTTGTGTGGGGGCAGGAGGGAAGCTGAGCTGTTGGCAGAAGGAGGGGTGACCGAACCGGAATGCTGTGGGAGCCAGTCACCATCCCCCCTCCAAGGACACTCAATTCTGATGGACAAAGCTGGGAAGCCTGTGACCCGGACCCCCTGTGCTAAAGCCTGAGGTGGCAGCGGACGCCTGTGCTGGGCCAGCCCCCAGATGCCCCGGAGCCCTGCAGCAGAGGACTGGTGCCGGCCCCTCCCACCCTCTGCACATGTCCTCTATCCACACGAGCTTCCAAAGAGGCCCCGCTCCTGGCCTGGAGTAGGCACTCTCATGTGACAGTCTTCCTGAGGG
>NW_006299718.1:0-1139 GCF_000327345.1 Myotis davidii
AAACATTAAGTCCAGAGTTCCCAGCAGCTGCTGTTTTGGTCTTCCTGCGCCTGCTCCTAAAAGCTGTTCTGCAGGTGGAGCAGGGCTGGGGTTCCCAGGCTTTTGTGACTCAGGGGAACCAGGAGGTTTTGCTGGGGCTGGGTGCTGTGGCAAGCTCGGCCTCTTCTGTTTTTCTAGGGGACGCAAGAGACCAATCGGGTTGAGCCACCGGGGAAGAGTCCGAAGCTGAATGGTAAAAAGCTGGCCAGGGTCTCGGCCACTGACATAGAGTCTTAGCCCCCACGTCTTTCCCCCTTCCCATTGGTCAGTCCACCAGGCACGAGGCATGAGGATGACGGGGTTGCAATCTCCAATAGTGCAGTTTTTCTTTGGGGCTCCAGTTCGAACCTCTGGTCAGACGGAGGAGCTTGTCGGTGGGAGGTTTTTTCCATAGGGCTAGGGTCTCACAGCCCCAAGAGGCACAATAGAAGTCGCCCTCTCCTCCACAGTCACTACCCGCTTCCCGGGGGCAGACATAATGTTCAGTGTGCCATAATCCTTGCTCTAAGTCCAAGCTTCCGCACCCATAACTCCTGACTCCGGTGACCCAGGGTTGGTCCCCCCAGCCATACCTGGTCGATACGGTTCGGCTAGGGGACTTTCCCCAGTTTTCTCCAAACAGTTTGCAGAGATCTGTCTGGATGACAGGCGCCCCTACTCCTACACAACAGAGCCTAACAGTCCCATCAATAGTCCGTGTGACCTCCCAAGAGTAATTCTTGGCTGAATGGGGATTTCCCAATTCTGGCTGCACGCAGACGAGGAGTCAGGATGAACACCGAGTGAGCCTGACCTCTATAGGGTCTCCTTTCCTCTGGATCCTCCATCCCTTGACACTGTCGTTCGCCTTCTTAACCAGTGTACTATGGATCCAGTGCCTCTTTCCTGCAACTTGATGGCGGTTGGAGTGCTCAGCACCACCTGGTAGGGTCCATCCCATCTAGATTCCAGGCTGCCAGGGTCGTGGAGTTTCACCCAGACGAGGTCACCCTGAGAGAAGGCAGGCTGCGTTGGACTGGTTCTCACTGCGTCCTCCTCTTGTACGGCTCTCACCACCCGTTGTGTGCTGGGGTCCAACCCCAGCAGGTCCAGGGGTCCAC
>NW_006299718.1:1737-2691 GCF_000327345.1 Myotis davidii
GAAGCAATGGTCTGCCCCAGGGCTTCTGGCACTATAGGCCTCCCGTCTGGCAGAATTAGCCATCCAGCCTCTCCTTCCTGGGCCCTTAGTTTCTCAGCTAGCCTCTGCTCCTCCGGCAGATAAGTAGGCTTCTCTGGGAGCCTTCATGCTGGCAGGGCTACGAGAACTTCTAGGGGCCCTACTGGTCTTTTAGCCACTTCCTTGGCGGTTTGGTCTGCAAGTCGATTTCCCTGTGCTTCGGGACTATTTCCCTTCTGGTGCCCCCGGCAATGAATTACCGCCACTTCCTTTGGCCCCCATATGACTGCCAGGAGGTTAAGTATTTCAGAAGCGTTTTTAATGTCCTTTCCTCCTGATGTCAGGAGACCTCTTTCCTGATATAGGGCCCCATGCACATGTACTGTGGCAAAAGCATACCGACTGTCGTGAAAATGTTCACTCTCTTTCCTTTTCCCCACCGGAGGGCCTGAGTGAGTGCTATGAGTTCTGCCTTTTGGGCTGATTTGCCTCGTCCTAAGGCCTGTGCCCAGAGAACCTCCTTTTGTGTCACCACTGCCGCCCCTGAATACCGGGTACCTCCTACAAAGCTGCTCCCCTCCATGTAGAGGGTCTCATACAGATTCTGCAGGGTCTGGTCCACGAGGTCCTCTCGAAGGGAAGTGAGGGCAGTCAGTGTCTCCTCACAGTCATGCAAAGGGGCCTCTGCCTCCTCATCAGGGAGGAGTGTGGCCGGGTTCAAGGCAGCTGTTTTCAGGAAACTGACTTGTGGTGGGTCTAGCAGCAACACCTGGCACTGGGTAATGTGGGGCTTAGACATCAATCTCTCCGAGGGGCTTCTTAATAAGGTCTAAACTGCATGCGGGGCAATTACTTGGAGATTTTGGCCAAAGGTTAGCTTTGAGACTTCCTTTCCCAGTAGGGCAGTGCCGGAAGCTGGTCCATCCTTGCTGCTTG
>NW_006299719.1:0-12570 GCF_000327345.1 Myotis davidii
GATTTAATTTAAATAAAATAAAATAAAATAAAGAGTAATAAAAAAAATTGCTTCTAAAAAGAAACCCAGATTTTTTTATTTTACACTGTCATTTAAAATCTATATAAATGTGAGAAAATTATTTTATCTATAATAATAAAAGCATAATATGCTAATTAGACCAAATGTCCTTCCAGACAAAGCCACGGCAGCAGGGGACTAGGCAGAGGCAACCACCACCACAGCAGGACCAAGCCACTTGCGCGAATTTTGTGCATTGGGCCTCTAATAATAAATAATCATCAATCACAAAATATAATGAAATAACTCTCTGCCTACCTTGAGCTGACTGAAACAATCAAATAGGATTATGTATATTACCCTATAATAGAAGCCCAGTGCATGAAAATCATGCACTGGAGGGATAATGAGGGTCCTCAGCCTGGCCTGTGCCCTCTCACAGTCTGGGAGCCCTCAGGGAGTGCGTGCGTCTAAGCCATCAGTCAGACAATATTTTTCTTTATAATTTCTTCCGTTGCTTTTCTGCTAAGAAATTCCTCCTTCATTAAGATATTTGATATTCATTACTATTTTCTCTAACTTTTTTGACTTTTTTTATTCATTTTGATCTTTCATCTTGGCAGAACTTTGAGCAGTAAATTTGTCCACATTTGGAATAAGAGATGACAAGAAGTACAGATTTAGACTCATGCATAAGCAGTTTTTAATGTCTAGCTGGATGGTCAGGGACTTGGAATAGGATTGGAAGATGGTGACAAGGGAAGCTGGAAAAGACGTATGTGGATAGATCTCTTAGAAAGGACATAAGCTGATTTGGCTCAATGGATAGAATGTCAGCCTGTAGACTGGAGGGTCCCAGGTTCGATTCTGGTCAAGGGCACATGCCCAGGATATGGGCTCAATCCCCAGTAGGGGCTGCAGGAGGCAGCCAATCAATGATTCTCTCTCATCATTGACGTTTCTATCTCTCCCTCGCCCTTCCTCTCTGAAATCAATAAAAACATTTTTTAACATATTTTATTGATTTTTTTACAGAGAGGAAGGGAGAGGGATAGAGAGTTAGAAACATTGATAAGAGAGAAATATCAATCAGCTGCCTCCTGCACACCCCCTACTGGGGATGTGCCCGCAACCACGGTACATGCCCTTGACAGGAATCGAACCTGGGACCCTTCAGTCCACAGGCCGATGCTCTATCCACTGAGCCAAACCAGTTAGGGCTAAAAACATATTTTTTTTTTAAAAAAAAAAAGTATGAAAGGGCATTCACTCTAGAGGAGACTCTTAATAATCAGGTGAACAAAATGATAGCTCCGTGGATGTCAAGTAGCCTCTTTCCCAGCCACTCCAATACTTCCTCAATAGACCCATTAACAAAGTGGCCATGGTGGCAGGATCGTGCCTATGCATGGGTTCAATAACAGGAACTTCCTCTTATCAAAGTTGACCTGGTTATTCACACTGCGGAGTGCCTAACCTGCCAAAAGCAAGATCAACATTAAATGTCCCAAAAAACACCACTCCTCAAGGAAACAGCCTGAGATTCATTGCATCATGGAGAGGGAAGATATCTGTCTTCACTGGAACAAAAACATATTCTAGATACAGATTTGCCTTCTTTGCACACAGTGCTTCCACCAGCATCACCATCTATGAATTCACAGAATGATTTATCCACCATTGTGGCATTCAGCACAGCAATGCATCTGATCAAAATGGTCAGTGGAGGATAAGGGTAGAAGGGTTTCCCTTATACATATCAAGATGTAATATAGAACTAAAGACAGTGTGATATTGGCAGAGATTGGAAATTAAGAGAGGCAGAAACAGAACCATATGGGTCTATGATATATGACAAAGGTGGAGGAAGAATATTCAAGAAATAGGAATTATCTCTGTGGAAAAATTAAATTGACTTCTTACCTCATAAACAATAATCAATTCTAGGTATATTAAAAAGTTAAATATAAAGTGCAAAGCTTCAGAACACTTAGAATAAAATATAAGAGAATATTTTTCTGACCTGGGACAGGGATAAAGTTTCTAATCAAATATACACAATGCAGCAATCATAAAAGAAAATATTGATAAATTTGACCCTACTAAAATGAAGAATTCTGATTTCTGCTTCTGGTAATGGTAGGCAAAGTTATTTTAAATCAATTGTCTTGGTAAAAGCAACAAAGTCCTACACAAAATATAAATATACAAATATATATGCAAAAATCATACAAAACACAAACATAACCAAAATACATACAAATATACAAAAAAACCTTAGAAGTATTAAAGAGCTTCAGGAATACCTGTGTTTGTATGTCAAGACATATTGAATTACACACTTTAAGTGTGTACTTTATTGTATGCTAATTATATCTTACTAAAGCTGTTGAAAAATACTCATGAGGTCATACTGATACTTTCAATTTACCTTAAAAAAAGAAAAAGTATTAAAGAGCAGAAAGATACTGAGGACTTTTGGGGTCTAGATCCAAAAAATATAACAATCCAGAGAGGAAAGCCCAGCAAACGTAGACAATTTTTCTTTGAGGCCAGAATGGTTAAAATAATGTAGACCTGCACTAATTAATGAACTATCAGAAACTAACCTCATCTCAAATTATGGATATGGATAAATTGGTACATTTATCTTTCAATCAGTCATATCAGGTACAAAACACTTCAAATGAACATAACCACCCTAATTTATAATTTAAAAAACTTTAAAGTTTCAAAAAGTCATTTAGCTCAATATTCCACTCATTTTACCTGAATATCCCATTTGCGGTGTCCAACTTCTATATCCTGATCTCTGTGGATTTCCAGCAGACAATGGAGTCTTTAGTGTTTGAGGATAATGATTGTCTCGTGTAGAAGATGAGCTTGTTCCAAAATTAAAATTTGATGCAAATGTATTTTCTGCATAGGATCTTTTGTTTTCAAAGTATGAACCTAAATCCAAAAAATTAAATATCAGTTTTTAAAGATTCAGAATTATGCAATGATGCCTACAATCCCTACAATTTTACCATGTTTATATTCTATAAAATTTCATATTAATGATTTTTTAAAATATAATGAATTATGACAAATGACATTATTGATAAATAATCTTATACTAAAACATAAGGAAAAGTGCTTACTAAGAAGGCTTTTGCTTCTACAAGTTCACTAAGATTACTTTTGCTGAAATTTTAAGTTACCTCCTAATTTTCAAATACACCAGATATATTTACTTTGTAATTATGAGACGACTTTTCATCTGTGGACTTGAAATTCTCTCCTCCCATGTATAAAGAAAGCTCTGGATTCACTGAAATTCAGTTCCTTGTTTAGGTACTTAACCTGGTATATTACCTATTTCGCAGGATTGTCATAAAACTTAAAAGAATGTACACAAACAGCCTGGCATAGTGTTGTTGTTTTTTTTTAAAAAAAAATAATGGGGCTTGGCTCTGGCCGGTGTTGTAAGTTGGTTGGAGCATGGGGGTCAATTCCAGGCCAGGGCACATACCTAGATTGTGGCTATATCATGCAAGGAAGGCAACCAATTAATGTTCTCTGTCACATGGATCTTTTTCCTTCTCCCTCCTTTCCCCTCTCTCTAAAATCAATGAGCATATTCTTGAGTGAGGAATATATATATATTTCCGTTGATTTCCATGACAATTATCTTGATTCTCAAGCCACTTGCTTTTATTCCCTTTGACAGATCCTTATTTTTCTGCCTGCTTCTTAACTGTTGGCTTCTAAGGATTCCATACATTTTTACCACTTCTCACAATTAACATTATACATTTTCTCTGGGCCTCTCATCTATTCTCTTAGTTTCTATTAATATCTATTTCCTGACAAGTCTCAAGTCTTCATATACAGCCCTAACTCCTCTCTTACACTGTAAACCACAGGTTGTCAAACTTTTTAATAAAGGATCAGATGATATAGGCTTTGTGGGCCATAGGATCTGTCACAATTACTCAACTCTGACATTATAGCAGGAGAGTAGCCATTGGCAATATGGAATTGAATGAGCATGGCTGTATTTCAATAAAATTTTATTTGTGAATAGTGAAATCTGAATTTCATGTAATTTTCACATGTCATAAAATATTATTTTTACCTTTTCAGCCCTTTAAAAATGCAAAAAAATATTCTTAGGTCTATAGCTGCATTATTCAATATAGTAGCCATTTACCACATGTGGCTATTTAATTAAATCAGAAATAAATAAAAGTAAAAATTCAATTCCTTAGCCACCTTTCAAATGATCTCAAGCCATATTTGACTAGTACAGATATGGAATAGTCCCATCATCACAGAAATTTCTATCAGCTAGTGTGGCTCTAGATTCCTCTGTCTAACTACCTCTTGGATGTATTTAGATATCTTCCTCAAAATTTTAAATGTCCATAAGTTAATTCAATATCTTTCCCTCAAAATTTATTCTTTATAACCAGTTGTGGTCAAATGTACCACCTTGTACTCTGTCGCCCAAATCATAAACTTAGGAGTCATTCTTAGAGAGAGAGAGACTGGGAAAGAGACAGAGAAACATTGATGAGATCCACTGGTTGCCTCCCGCATGTGCCCTGACTAGGACCTGGGATTGAGCCCATAACGCAGGTATGTGCCCCTGATAGGAATCAAACCTGGACCCCAGTCCGTGGGCCGATGCTCCATCCACTAAGCCAAACTGGCTAGGACAGAAGTCATTCTTAATTCTTCTTTCATCAATCCTAAAAACCAATCCATGAGCAAGCCTTGTAATTTTTTCTTTTAAATGTCACTAAAATTTCTCTCTACCTCAACTCCTATTGGCCCATTTTAAGCCTATATCTTCTTCAGGATTTGTTAAAAAGTCTCCTAATTGTCTCCCTGCCTCTGGTATAATGCCTTTCTAATAGTCTTCATATCTCTGGGGGAAAAAAAATTTCACCATGTCTCCCTTTCTTACAATTCCTCAGTGTCTCCCATTACTCACCAAATGATCCTATATAATAAAAGGGTAACATGCAAATTGACCCTAACAGCAGAACGACTGGGAATGACTGGTCACTATGACACACACTGACCACCAGGGGGCAGACGTTCAATGCAGGAGCTGCCCTCGGGTGGTCAGTGCACTCCCACAGGGGGAGCTCTGCTCAACCACAAGCCAGGCTGATGGCTGCCAGTACAGCGGTGGTGGTGGGAGCCTCTCCCGCCTCCTCAGCAGCATTAAGGATGTCTGACTGCAGCTTAGGTCTGCTCCCCGCTGGCAAGTGGACATCCCCTGAGGGCTCCCGGGCTGCCAGAGGAATGTCTGACTGCCAGCTTAGGCCCAATCCCCCAGGGAGCGGGCCTAAGCCAGCAGGGGACATCTCCCGAGGGGTTCCAGACTGCAAGAGGGCACAGTCTGGGCTGAGAGACCTCCCACCCACCAAGTGCACACATTTTTGTGCACCAGGCCTCTAGTAAAATATAATTCCTTCGTATGGCTCCCAGCAAGAATTGGATGACATATTCAAACTACAATTATTTTAGGAGAGTTTGATAAAGGGAATTATTTACAATGGTATGGAGAGGGTATAAGGATATCATCATAAAGAAGTGTGTAGATCCAGAACAAAGTCTGCTCCATTACCATCTATAGGCTTAAAGGAGCTAAAGAAGGGAGAGGTTACCAGAATCTGGAGACAGAGAGGAGTATGTCTTGTTCTCAGGTTACTTTTAGACCCTAAGTTCATTCCTCCAATTTCCTTGACCTCTCTTTTGCTGCACCTTAACTTCTCCCCTCTGGCCTCAAATACAGTGGTAATTTACAAATCTGTATCTTTCCCATTTCTCTTCCTAGCCCCAGATCCATATATTCAATTGCCTTAATATGAATAGACACATATATCCCAGAGATTCTTCACACTCAATATGTCCATACAGAATTATTATTTTCCCTCTAAAAGTTAGTTCTCCAACTAAATTCTTTTTTTTTTTTTTCAGGAAACAATACTACTGTTTATCCAGTCACCAAAGCCTGTTGCTGGCATGGCAGACAAAACCTATTTCCCTCCCAGACCAAACTGTTATAAGTACCCCAGGTTTATATCAGATCATCCTTCTGCTCTAGTCAAAATTACTTGCAGTCCTATAAGCATAATATCCTATATCAGACTTCTGTGCCTTTGCACAACGTTTTCTCTTAAGACTGTTCAGTTTCTCTTCTCTACACCTGACATTCTTTGTCCTAGTAATGCCTCAATACCAGTTCAAGTTGCACGTCCTCTATAAAATTTTTTTGTTCCCTACCTTTCTTATAAAGACCTAAAAAAATCCATGAATAGCTAGTTTTTTAGAAATTTATTTATTGATATTCAAGTCTGTCTTCCCTACTGAACGATAAGTTCCTCAGGGACACAGAATATTATTATGCTCAGATCCTTACATAACTCTTTGTGAGGATCAAAAATACCACATGCCTAATAAGGAGCTAGAACACAGTAGGTGCTCATTAATTAGTGACTGTTATTATTACTATTGAAAATAAGTGTGTGAAAAGCAATTCATGAAGAGGGGAATTATACTGAAAATGTGAACATGCATGCTGCTTTGGACAAACTCCATGTAGCCCAGTTAGGTTAGAAAATAGGGTCAATATAAAGAAATGATCTGCGATAGGCTGTAAAGACTGGAAAACAAACCCAAAGGGCCTTGGGTGTCCTGTTAGAGTTTGATCTCATACCTGCAAATACAGAACCACTAATTTAAGTGGCAAGGGATATAAGATTTTCATTTCCCCTGACTCTGGTGACACTAAGCTTGGAAAGAGGAATGCTTAGGAGTTTGAAGCAATAATTCAGATGTAAAATAATGAGGTTCTGTAATGGCACAGAAAGGGACAGACTTATTTGGAAGATAAACAGGACTATATTTGGATGTTGTGAGGGAATACTTGAGTTGTTGAAGTCTTCTAAGTTTAAAAGATTTAGACAACCCAATGATTGAGATAAGGAAATGAATTCATTTATTCATATAGTGAGTCTGAGGTGTCCACTGGCCACTCACTAGAAACTCCTCCAGAGGACAGTCGGAAAGGAATTTGGAACATAGATGAAATCAGAGTTGTGGTAATCACATCCAAGTTGAAGTGGTCTAGGAAGAACTAAGGACAAACCAACAATTAGAAAACTCACAAAGGTGAGCACAGTTCTCTGGAAGACAAGAGAAAACTGGGAGTAGAGCCAAGAAAGTCAAATTAAGAGAATTCATGAAACACCAATCAGAAAGGATACATACACCCCTAAGTTCATAGCAGCACAATTCACCATAGCTAAGATTTGGAAACAGCCTAAGTGCCCTTCAGCAGATGAGTGGATTAAAAAACTGTGGCACATCTACATGATGGAATACTACGCTGCTGTAAAAAAGAAGGAACTCCTCTACCATTTGCAACAGCATGGATGGAACTGGAGAGCATTATGTTAAGTGAAATAAGCCAGTCAGAGAAAGATAAATATCACATGATCTCACTCATTTGTGGAATATAATGAACAACATAAACTGATGAACAGAACAGATACAGAGACAGAGAATCAGCAATCAGATTATCAAACCTCAGCGGGAAAGTGGGGGAGGGTGGGGGTAAGAGATCAACCACAGAACTTGTATGCATGCATATAAAACCCATAGACAACAGATAATAGGGTGGTGAAGACCTGGGGAGGAGGGGGGGGGTAAGAGATCAACCAATGAACTCATATGTATATATGCATAACCCATAGACACAGATAATAGGGTGGTGAAGGCCTGGGGGCAAAAGGGGTGGGAGAAGTCAATGGGGGAAAAGGGGGACATGTATAATACTTTAATCAATAAAAAGGCTCAGATGGTGGCCAGCAGCTGCTAGGGACCCTACCTGTGCATAGATTTCTGGAACTGGGCCTCTAGTATTAAATACAGTGGAAAGGTCACAGGAGATGAAACTGAAAAGTGACCATTGGATTTGACATTTGTGAACTTACCATTAAGTTGCAATAGCATGTGAAAAAAAGTGATGGTTTGCCATGGAGTGACCAAATATAAAACAAATGAGCTGAACTCACCTTGAAGGACATACATTTTGTAATATTAAACAATACCATTAGCCTGAATTAGATAAAACGTTAAGTTTAATATATTTTCATCACATCCTAGAGAAGGCTTGGAGACTTAAGTTCAGGAGCCAAGATGCTCACCATTCCTATCACCAAACTACACAAATTCCGTCCTTTTGTCATACATAGTTGACCCCTGAACAAGGGTTTGAACAATGCAGGTCCTCCTTATATGTGGTTTGTATTGGGTGTTTTTAAATAAATACTAGCGATGTGTTTTCTCTTCCTTATGACTGTTTGTTTTTAAACCTCCCCGAGGATATTTTTCCATCTATTTTTTGGGGGGTGTGGAAGAGAAAGGGAAAGGCAGAAATATCGATGTGAGAGAAACATCCATTGGTTGCCTCCTGCAGGCTCCCTGTAACCAGGGCCCCAGCGGGAAGGAGCCTGCAACGGAGGTGCACGTTCTTGACAGTAATCAAACCCAGGACCCTTCAATCCACAGGCCGATGCTCTACCCACTGAACCAAACTGGCTAGGGCTGATTTTCTTTACTTTTTTTTTAAAAAATATATTTTATTGGTTTTTTACAGAGAGAAAGGGAAGAGAGGAACATCGATGAGAGAAAAACATCGATCAGCTGCCTCCTGCACACCCCCTACTGGGTATGTGCCGGCAGCCAAGTACATGCCCTTGACCAGAATCGAACCTGGGACCCCTCAGTCCGCAAGCTGATGCTCTATCCACTGATCGAAACTGGCTAGGGCTGATATTCTTAATAACATTTTTTTCCTCTAGCTTACTTTATTGTAAGAATACAGTATTAATACATATAAACATACAAAATACACATTAATTTATTGTTTGTATTATAGGTGGTAAGGCTTTCCGGTCAACAGAAGGTTATTAGTGTAAGTTTGGGGGAGTCAGAAGTTACACAGGGATTTTCGATTTGGTGGGGTCGGTGGCCCTAACACCCCACACACTTACACTGTTCCTTCAATGGCCAACTGGACTTTGTAGGGGAGCGGGGGGCGCGGGAAGGAGGGTCATTATGCCGGACAGTTCAGTCTTCCTCGGGACTTAGCCATCCTCCATCACAGCCTTGTAATCAAACCAGTTTGGACTGTCAGCCTGTTAATCACGCTGACCATCACATTCCCAGGGCACCCGGTTCTCCTCCTCCAACCAAACCACCACTGAGATTTCTGCGCTAACTAACCACCAACCACCTCCCGGAACCCCCGGGGGCTGCGGGCCGCCACCCACGGGAATTCCCCCCACCTCTCCTTGCCTGGAGCGCGGGGAGCCGGCAGGGCGCTGGGCACAGGCCCCGGGAGGCTGCTGCTGCTGCTCCGGTCGCCCGCGGCCCCGGACGTACCCCAAGGGGTGGAGGCAGAGGCCCGGGCTGAAGGGAGGCTCTGAGGGGTCTCCTGGAGTCCGAAATTGTAGCGGGGCCCTTGTGACCAAGGCTCCGCAGACGACTGGGAAGCCGCAGGGACGGAAGGCGAGGTGGATGAGATCTCCGGCCTCAGCATCCTCACACTCCGCAGGCACCGGGAGATTCCGGAAAGGCCCTTCGACCACGGTCAGAACAACGTGGCCCAGGGACTGAAGCGACGCAGGAAAAGGCGGGAGGGCAGTGCTCACTTTACTTAACCCGTTACCTCTGGCCTGATTTGACCATAGAAACTTCCTTCCCTAGAAGCTGGAAGATGCATTATCCTCCCTAGGAGGCCCAGGGAATGTTCTGCAGGAAACACTGTTTTGGAGGGGACACTTTCCCTCTCCTTGGCTGTTTTTTCCAAACTTGTTATTTCCCGAGTGGAGGAGTCCTAAAAATTCAGGGCCTCACAGCGTGGGCCAGTTTTAAAATCTTTTCTCCTAGAGTTGTGAGAGCAAAAGTGGGAAGGCCATCTGAAGGGGAAGGGACACCAGTGACCATCTCTTTCTCATTTTCACAAAGGGCTTCTCTGGGTGACAAGAAAAGGAGATGCCAACAAAGCCAACACCTGGGCCAAAGGATGTGCGGGCCATTGGCATGTCAGTCTTCTCCCCCGTTTTCTCTCCTCATCCCAGCACTTTCCTTTGCATTTTTAAAAAATATATATTTATTGATTCCAGAGAAAGGAAGGGAGAGGGAGAGAGAGATAGAAACATGAATGAGAGAATCATTGATTGGTTGCCTCCTGCACGCCCCCTACTGGGCATGGAGCCCCAAACCCAGGCATGTGTCCTGACCAGGAATCAAACCTGCGACCTGCTGGTGCATGGGTCAGTGCCCAACTGACCAACACCAGCCAGGGCCACACTAGCTTCCTTTTAATGCTCCCGTTTTATAGTACAACATATCTAACATTGGTCTGGCCAAATACAGGAAAGAGCCATTAATCTTAGTGCATAAGCATCCACAAGACTGTTATCCTTCAACCATTAAGAAATAGGAACCAGGCAAACAATGGGTATCTCTTAGGAGAGATTTAACAACGGCTCCCAATCTCAATTTCTACTACTGTGCTTTCACACAGGTAATTTAGGAGCAAATTACAAAATTTCAAACTATAGCTTCTCAACAAATAACCTTTGGGAAATTCTGTATCTGTTCAGTTTTCATGAATATGGAAATAGTACCATAGTTTCATAGAAATTATAGGATTAAAAAAAGAATTAAAATACTCTGGGTACCATTAGACATTCCTTTAAAACATTATTGAATTCATTCAATTAACTATAAGTCAGATATTCACAGCATAGTCCATCCATATGCAGTGGCCAGACGATTCTTCAAAAATACCATTTAAATAAGCTGTTCTATCCAATGACCTCCAAGCTTTCAGAAAGACTAGAGAATTATCAGATGCTATTAGACACTCAAAAAAATCTAATGTAAGCACCTATATGCAAAATGTTAAAATTGACACTGATCAATGTGTTAAGTGAACCACCATTACTTGTGCCAAGCCAGCTCAGCCAAGGGTTCAAAAGCCTGAGTGAGGGCGGTGAAGGATGAAGAAATGACAAAGAGAAAAAGCTGAGTCTAGGTGGATCTTCCTGTGCCTGGCTGAGGCCACAGGAGAGATCCAGAGACAAGCTGAGCCTTTATTTTATAGCCAGAGGTAAAAAAGGTAGTGGTCACCATAGTTACAATGTTCTTGTTTCACTTGTTTTGGCAGCACTTGCTACATCTCCCTCAGCCCATTAACTTCCCAGATAAGATCTAAGGAGCTTCATAAGGTCAAGCCTAATTATGCTGAGGACTGTGCCCTCTCAGCTGGGTCTTCCTTTGTGGCTTTGCCAACAGGTCAGTCTGAAGCTTAACCCTATAGCTGCGCCCTTACAATTACTCATGTGGAAAACTACTCCTAAAATGACTAGCACACAAGATATTGCAACATGTTTAAAACGGATTTCAACTTTCAATAAAAGTGTTCATAGCATGCTCTCCCTCCTGGGAGCAGGCCTGCCTTTCACCTCCCATCCCTGGCACGTCACTTTGACCTTCCTCACTTCTAAGCTCCAGGGACCCTTCCTTTGCATCTATAACTTGTTTCCGAAGTCCATTTCTTCCATAACTTACTTCTACTTCTGTGATCTTACAAATGTTCTTAAAAATACCTTATTTTCACCAAGAATGCAAGACAGGAAATATAGTCTATCTGAAAACACATATACAAAAATATTATAGTAACTATCTCCTGTTTCCTTATGGGGGGAGGGGAGCCTTTGGTAGTCAGTAGCTGGCATTCTGACATAAAATATTAAAAATCAGCATAAAGTATTGCCCAGATATCAATCATATTCTAAGATGGTGAACTGTCATTTACCAAAATTACTCTGTGACCAACTCAGAATAACCATAAGCCTATGAAATAACTCCCAAATTTCAAGTTTATTTCACTTTGTGCATCTTTTAATTCATGTGGGGCATATCAATATTTAATCAGTTAACAACTTCATTGACATAGACCAATTTACATGAACTATCGTTACATAACATGGAGGGAGCACATGGGAAAATCAAGTCAAATACAAGAATTCATTAACTAGCGTTTTTACTCTTAGGAAAATTTAAATACATTGAAGTATAAACAAAATATTGTATTCAGAATGACAGCATTCTATAAGAAAAGCAAAAGCTGAAGATAGGCCTTTATTTTACAATATGTATACTTATATAATTTATTAAAATTATCACAATTACAACTCATATACAAAATATTAACAGTCATTTTTAAGTATGACAAGCACTTCAAAAACAGAAATTTTAGGATGACAAAATTATACTAAGCAACTTTGCATCAATGAATCTAGCTCACTAGTTCAGGCTGAATATTCATTCTCCTAAGTACTTCTTCAGGCATGCAAAAAACAGGATTAACAGGTTTAATTTGTTCTTCTCCCAAAAGTGACAATCCAGCAATTCCAAATAAAGTATGAAAAGGATCTACCTATAAAAAAATGAGAATTCAGATTATTAGAAAACAAAAACTCCTAAAATCATGCT
>NW_006299719.1:12628-13135 GCF_000327345.1 Myotis davidii
GAAAACAAAAACTTCTAAAACCCTGCTTCTGAACAATGGCTATATTGGAGCCCACTGTATTTTCTCTACTTGAATATATGCTTCAAGTTCTCGTAATAAAAATGGCTTCAAATTGTGATGTTAACCATGCACTATTTTGGAAATGTCATGAGAAATTTCTGCAAACTTACTTTACTATTCTTTGCAGTCTCAAAAATTACAAAAAAAAGCATATTGCTTTCAAAGCAACACTAGGAAATACCATCTATTTCTAGGTCTGGAATAGCTTAGAACCACAAAAGTAATGGAAAATACTGAAATGTAATTGTTACATGAATGTCAGAAATGTACTTGCCATATCTCCTGGTCTGTCTGCAAATCCTCCAGTTTCTTCATCTTGACACGCTAAGATGAAACTGCGCAGTTTTTCTCGATCAATCCAATGAAGCCTTCCTATTATCTTTAGGGAAGCCAACACCCACCATGAATAGCATACATCTGGTAACTACGAGAGAGAAAAGCCACCAA
>NW_006299719.1:22450-26766 GCF_000327345.1 Myotis davidii
AACTCATATACAAAATATTAACAGTCATTTTTAAGTATGACAAGCACTTCAAAAACAGAAATTTTAGGATGACAAAATTATACTAAGCAACTTTGCATCAATGAATCTAGCTCACTAGTTCAGGCTGAATATTCATTCTCCTAAGTACTTCTTCAGGCATGCAAAAAACAGGATTAACAGGTTTAATTTGTTCTTCTCCCAAAAGTGACAATCCAGCAATTCCAAATAAAGTATGAAAAGGATCTACCTATAAAAAAATGAGAATTCAGATTATTAGAAAACAAAAACTTCTAAAACCCTGCTTCTGAACGATGGCATATTGGAGCCCACTGTATTTTCTCTACTTGAATATATGCTTCAAGTTCTCGTAATAAAAATGGCTTCAAATTGTGATGTTAACCATGCACTATTTTGGAAATGTCATGAGAAATTTCTGCAAACTTACTTTACTATTCTTTGCAGTCTCAAAAATTACAAAAAAAAAAAGCATACTACTTTCAAAGCAACACAAAAATACCCTCTATTTCTAAGTCTGGAATAGCTTAGCAACAAAAAAGTAATGGAAAATACTGAAATGTAATTGTTACATGAATGTCAGAAATGTACTTGCCATATCTCCTGGTCTGTCTGCAAATCCTCCAGTTTCTTCATCTTGACACGCTAAGATGAAACTGCGCAGTTTTTCTCGATCAATCCAATGAAGCCTTCCTATTATCTTTAGGGAAGCCAACACCCACCATGAATAGCATACATCTGGTAACTACGAGAGAGAAAAGCCACAAAGTTGCCACAATTTTTATTCTCTAGTCCACCTGGGTTGGGATGGGGAGGAATCAAGGACTATACTGACATGCAATATTTGAAATGCTGAAATTCATAAACATAACTGCTTAGAATTAAAGATAATCACTGGGCCGGAGCTCCAGTGGCGCAATCGGTTAGCGTGCGGTACTTATAAGATAATCACTGGAAAAGACCAAATACTCCAATTCATAGAAAGGCATGCTATGTGTTTCAGTACTTTGTGGGGGGAAAAAGAGAAAAAAACCCCCATCTACTTCTATTTCTTCTGTAATGAATGCCTAACTCAGTCCCTTACTCAAATAGCTGGTAGTAAGATGAAATCTATGATGATGGATATTGCATATCCCCAAGAAGAGCATTTTCAACAAGTACTCCCCAGGTATTAGATAGATCTGCTTAAAAATCACCTGAAGCCTGGCCCCTCAAAATACAATTTAAGAAATTCAAGAGCCCAGCTGGCGTGGTTCATTGGTTGAACCTATGAACCAGGAGGTCATGGTTTGATTCCAGGTCAGGGCACATGCCCAGGCTATGGGCTCAATACCCAATGGGTCCCGTGCAGGATACGGCCAGTCAATGATTCTCTCTCATCATTGATGTGTAAAGACCCAATTTAGAGCTTAATGTGTGTGACCTAAACAAAACTGAACTTGATTAAAGGTTTTTCTTTTTTTTGGTTGGGGGGAGAGGTGAGGTGGGTGGAGAGATAATAAAAATACTGAATAAAAAGTTTTAGCAATTAAAAAAGTATCTCTTTGGCTTGGCAAATCTATTGTCCCTTCAAACCAATAAATCAAAACCGCTGTTCTAGAGAGTAAGAATGAAGATTTGAGCCCAGCCTGTGTCGCTCAGTCGTTGAGCATTGAACCATGTACCCAGGAGGTCATGGTTTGATTCCAGGTCAGGGCACATGCCCAGGCTATGGGCTCAATACCCAATGGGTCCCGAGCAGGATACGGCCAGTCAATGATTCTCTCTCATCATTGATGTTTCTATCTCTATTTTCCTTCCTCTCTGAAATCAATAAAAATACGTTTTTTGTTTTTTTTTTTTAAAAAAGGCACAGAAGACACCACCTGAGGCTGAATACAATCTTCAATAAGATCCTTGGATAAATCATTCACATGATGGCCAGAGGAGAAGGGAGGCAAAAGGAGAAAAAAGTGGGGGCACCTATAATAGCCAACAATAAAGAAAAGCATTGTCCTACATTGTTAAAATGCTGGTTCCTGTTAACTACCACTCCCAATTGTTTAAAGTTGCCCAGGTTTTCCATAGGACCTTAACTAGAAACCACCTGTGGTTATTTCCCTACCCCACTCACCCCCAACTCATTAGAAATGTCAAGCAAACTAAAGTGATAAAAGAAGCACTATGCACCTATAATATATTTTTAGGGTTAGGACCCAGCAAACTATAGCTTAAGTCAAATCTAGACTACTACCAAAGAATAGTTTACATGTGTAGTTTTAAAAATGTTTAATTGACAGAAAAAGCATATGAAGCACAAAATGTACCCATAATTTTATTGCAACAGAGCCATGTCCATAATCTTACTGTCTATGGAAGCATTTGCTCTTCAGGCTGCAACAAGACCATCAACTACAAAGCTGAAAATATTTACTATCTGGTCCTTATAGACCCAATTTAGAGCTTAATGTGTGTAACCTAAACAAAACTGAACTTAATTAAAGGTTTTCTTTTTTTTTTTGGGGGGGGGGCGGTGAGGTGGGTGGAGAGATAATAAAAATACTGAATAAAAAGTTTTAGCAATTAAAAAAGTATCTCTTTGGCTTGGCAAATCTATTGTCCCTTCACACCCATAAATCAACGTAGAAGTTTCTACACTAGATGAATGTGTTCACTTAACAGTAGTCTGGCTCCCAGACATACACCATTTAATGCATGAATTATTCCCTGGTATACACCCAGAAATAAAAAGGTTTGAAGAATTAGTTTCATTTCAATGCATGAGAAATGCAAGGCCTTGAAAAGGATGAGGGAGGAAAGATCCACTCAGAATTCAGATTATGTGTGAACATAAACATATTTTAAAGCTAAGAATATTTGCCATTTTTGTATTCTCCTTTAGATAATTCAAGAATTTTGGATAGGCAAAACCAAAAGACATAAACTTATAAAACAAGCATCAGAAAGCACCATGCACAGCTTTTCTTCAAAAGTGTATTTTAGATAGAGGAACTTATGCATATTACTAAGTAGAAGAAGCAATTCTGAAAATGCTACATCTATATAATGCCAACTATATGCATTCTGGAAAAAGCAAGACTAAAGCTAGTAAAAAGATCAGTGTTTCCCAGGGATTTGGGGGAGGACAGAGGGGTGAATAGGCAAAGTACAGGGCCTTTTTTTTTCATGGTACAACAGAAAAATTATAATGAAAGGAAGATGAAAAGCTAACTATCAATTTACAAGAGCAATATTGAAAAAGTTAAAACAGCACTCACTAAAGTTATAAAGCTGTTAGAACACAATGTATCTTATGAAACAATACCTTCTCTGGCCTTCCATTCAGTCCACCTGAAGGTAACTGTCGTTCACAAAGCCACCACCCAAGTAAATCAGAGTTTACTTGGTGCAACTGATTAGTAATAGCCAGGAATCCTGTGCAACAATAGATCTAAAATTACAGACATAAAGTACAGGTGTATAATAATCTGCAATAAGTGATACAAAACTACTCAATTAAAACTCCATTTTATGTCTAAAAATTTCCTGACAATTGAACATGGAAATATCACATAATTATTTGAAAAAAAACCCAAACACCTAAGCATACTATTACTAGGACCAAATTTTGCAAATACTATTGTCAAAAGTTCTCTATGACTAAGATACTATTTCATTTCACAACTATTTATATGTATACAATGTTCTCTGGCATAGCAAATATAGGAACAAACTGCTTTCAATTATTTAAAAACTAATGGAGCCCAGGCCAGGTACTTAGTTAGAGCACTGTAATCTGGATTCACCCAGGTTTGAGGTTCAATCTCTGGACAGGGCACATAGAAGAATCAACCAATGAATGCAATTAGAGCACTGTAATCTGGATACACCCAGGTTTGAGGTTCAATCCCTGGACAGGGCACATAGAGTCAACCAATGAATGCAGATCGGTTTCTCTCTCTCCCTTCCTCTTCCTCTTTATATATATATAGGGTCGGAGTGTTTCACCAGCAGGTGAATGTACATAAAGCAAAAAGGCCTTCCTTAATCAGCAATATTAATCAACTATAATGTAACATCCCACATTATATTACCTTTGGTCAAATTAACTTCACTCATATTTAACAAACACTAAAATTGCTATTAACGTATTTTAATCTGCATTAGTGAATTACCTGCCCAGCATGGGACTCAGAACCTGGCCTACAACCAAATCCACCATCAAAGTTCATACACGATAAAACAAATTCAATTGCCTTTTCCACATTAATAGCATCCAGCTTCCCCTATAAACAAACAAAAAACAATGCCTATTAAATTCC
>NW_006299719.1:27382-31029 GCF_000327345.1 Myotis davidii
TTAAAAACTTCTTATAAATTAGCAAAGTCTCCAATTAACTGTACTTAAAAATATGCAGCAAAGTTTATTACAATAAACACCAAAACATTTAAGATTGGTATATTTGGTAGAATGAATTAAAATGACATTACCCCAAACATCTCCAGCAAAAGAACCATCTTCTTTCTGTAGACTCTGAACATATTCCACAACTTTATTTACGTCAATAACATTAATACTATCATACAGAGTAAGAATCTGTAACCAAAAAAAGTTAAATAAATACATCTTCAACCCTAATTGATTCTAATGTTCTTCCTCAACTGTCTTTTAAGTCAAGCATGTCCTTTTGTCTAGGAATATTATAAACTTTTCTCAAACATGCAGAGTATCTTCTATGCAATAAAATTATAGGTATTAAAATCCAAACTTCTAAAAGCATTTTTCTACATATAAATTGTAACTTAAAATTTTAACTCTTAAATAGTCTAACTTATGTAGACTTTAAACCCTTATTTGCGGGATCTCCAATATCAAAATTAAAACATTTAATGCCACCTTGTGATTTCCAAATATTTACATACACTAAACCTTTTACCATCCAAGGTCTCAGTGTAATTTTAGAATTTGCATCAACTTTGAATTCAGCTAATACATGCCATCACATCATTGACCTTGTTAAATAGACTTCATTTGCAAAACTTAGGGTAACTTTTTGACATACTCATTTTATTACTTTCCTGGTTTCAAATTTCCCCTCAAGTTAAGAGCATACACTACCAAGATTGCCAAATTTTAATCAGTATTTACCTGGACAGCACTCAGAGTGTACAAAAGATGAGGATCATGTCCAATACTAGCACTTATTCCACCACACTCGTGTTGACATGACTTAATAAATGCCAGAATTTCTTCTTTATTCATGCGATTTAGTTGTCCCATGAGATCCATTACAGTCAGACCCCAATAGACGCCACTCATTCTCAAGTACTCAGACATACAGTACTCCTAAAATACACAATTACTTTAATGTGTCAGTTTGAATTCATGCTGGGTCAGAAACCAAACATATAAACACTTAATCCTATCAATGATAAGTTTAAATTTGTGGCTCTCAAATTTGGGGGACAGAAGTTCCACTATCTGAGAAGTGTATGATAAACTCACTTGTGACTGACCAAACAGGGCTTTAACTCTTCCAGGAGCCAACCGGAAGAGTAAATGAGAAGACCTACTTTTTTTTAAGTTCGGGGAGAACATTTCTTTCAGAGTTCCTACATCGTATTTAACGACTCCATAACAACATGGTTATGGGAACATATTACTTAAGTCAAGAATTTATCAATACTAGGTATTTTCCATGGTAATCTAGCGGTTGAGGGAAAAATATTTACTTCCAGGTGAGTTGCTCACTACTTTATTCAAAGATCGTCCCAGAGAAAAATTATTCTATAATGTTTAAAACTCAAGGTAAAAGCTTTTCAAGGTCTCAGAGTAATTCTAGAGCTAGTGTTATTACACATCAGCTGTAAATTCAGATAATACATGCCAACACATCATTGACCTTGAAAGTATTGCCTCAACTACAAAAGTAGAAATTTATTCTGTACTTCAAACCTCTTAGAATGGGCCATAAATACTGACCCACTGACTGCTTATGGAAAATAGTCTTCTTTGAAACTTTCAACATAGAACCATACATACATAATCATCTTTCTTTGAGCCATAGGATGCAATATAATCTGCATGCTTCTCCAGTAAGAGGGTGTCAGGCGCATCGGGCTTGATGGTAACATCCTTCTGTGGTGTGCCCTTTCAAAATAAAAGCAGTGATTTCATAAACGTTTACCTTTCAATGTCTGACCCCAGGGCACATTCAATACACATCGGAACTTGAAGCCCTTGTAATACTCAGGTTATTTTTCAGGTCTCAGAGTAATTCTAGAGCTAAAGTAGTCGTAATCAACTTTAGATTCAGAATACATGCCGGCTCATCATAGACCCAAAAAATTACCTTCATCAATTGCTTATCTTTCCCTTAAAGAGTAAAATAAAAACTAGGGAGTATTGACGCTCACAAATTCAGGACAAGTTATGGTTTATATGTGGCTATAAGCAAGCGGATGCATAAACATACCTAACTAGACAATAACTTGCAATTAGGTTATTTAATGAAATTTTATTAATCTAGAAACTCGGATTCAAAGCACTTTCTACGCACCCAAGTTATTCCCTTGCTTAAGCAAACAGTCCCCCTTTAGCCTCATGCTCTCCAGCTTTCGTCAGTTTCTGAATTTCTAACAAGCCCCCAGGTGATGAGAATGCTGGTCTAATTCTCCCCATTATCTAGAACTTCGTGACTGACACTGAATTGTATTCATTTTTAAGTAGGTCATGACGATTACTAAAAAGAAGTTATTAAATTTCTTCCATATTCCATTTAAAATTTACCACCTTACCAGTCACGATTCTAAAGATTGAGCCACTAAATACGTATGTATAGAGAGAAGGAAAAAAGCAGCGCCTACGTGGTATGATTTTGTGGGATTAAAAAATCGGGCCTTTGAATCCCGAGGCCCGCCCGACAGGAGGAAGCCTGCAGAAAATGACAGGCGGCAACCGGCCCGCGAGGTCTGCAGGAAACGCTGAGTAATATTTCAGCCTTTCTGAGCTCTCAAGAAACCTCCCAAGGCCCGTGGCTTAACCTAACCATTCTCCAACACCTGCTAAACCACACTGCAATCACTGAGCGGCTAAATACTACGCCGTGCGGCCTCCTGCCCGACCCAGCGGGACTGCAGCGCGAAGCGCAGCCACACTCACCATGTCTGAGAGCGAAAAGAGAACTGAGCTCGTTGGAGGGTGTAGTTAGCAGGCTCGCGCATGCTCAGAAGCACCCCTCAGGTCCCCTCCGCTGCCCGACATAGTTGACTAAGCTCCTGCCTGTCCCATTGGCTACACTAGGACCCCACCGACTGCTTATAGCTGTCTTTGCTGCCTGTGCTCAAAGGTTTTGCCTCCCTTCCCCTCCCCCCCTCCTTTTACTAATCTCATAATCCTATCGTTTGGTCTAAAATAGTTTTAAGTAATACTATCTCAATTACTTTTTAAAAAATATATATTTTACTTGTGTTTCACAGAGAGGAAGGGAGAGGGATAGAGAGTTAGAAACATTGATGAGAAAGATCCAACGTTAGAGCTCAATTACTTTTAAAAAAAGTAAAGTTAGAAATTACATTGTAGAAAATGGAGAATAATGCAAATAGGACCCTTAGAATCCGCAGGCTGACGCTCTGTCTACTGAGCCTAACCGGTTAGTGCTCAATTACTTTTAAAAAAAGTAAAGTTAGAAGTTACATTGTAGAAAATGGAGAATAATGCAAATAAACTATGAACTACTACTGATTTCTGCTCTGTAGAAGAGATGACTCCTTTAGATTTTATTGCCCTATAGGTTATTAGCCAGTCATATCTATTAGCAACTTCTTTTAAGCATTTCTAACTGCTTTTATGTCTGTTCTTCAAATTCTCCCTTTTACCAGTTCTAACATCTTATTAGTTTCTTCATTGAGTTCAATGAAATGTTTAACGTGTTGAAACAACAAAAGCACTGTTGCCTATAAGCTTTAATTGTTAATCTCCAAAGATCTTTTGTACTATTTTTTTTT
>NW_006299719.1:31233-57534 GCF_000327345.1 Myotis davidii
ATGCAGAGAAAGCTAAGCTACAGAACAAGACAAAACAACAACACATGACAGCGAGAAGTAGAGTTGTGAGGTAGAAAAATAGTATTTCATGGATTGCTAGAGACTGGGTTCTAGTGCCTTACTAAAACTGACTCCATCCCTGCCCTTTAGATCCACGAGGCACTTCAACATACAGTTGACCCTTGAACAACTTGGATTAAACAGCACTGGTCTCCTTGTATGTGGATTTTTTCCCCCAATAAGTACAGAGTACTATAAATGTATTTTCTCTTTTTTATGATTTTCTTAATAACAGTTTATTTTATCTAGCATACTCTATTATAAGAATACAAGATATAGTACATATAATATACAAAATATGTGTTAATGGACTATGCTCTCTGTAAGGCATCTGGTAGAAGTAGGCTATTAGTAATTAAGTTTTTTGCGAGTCAAAAGTCATTAGTGATTTTCCACTGCCTAGGGCTTGAGGTTGTGGGGGTAATTTCACAGCCCCTGACCCTGGAGTTGTTTTTCTATTATAAGAATACAAGATATAATACACATAATATACAAAATATGTGTTAATGGACTATGCTCTCTGTAAGGCATCTGGTAGAAGTAGGCTATTAGTAATTAAGTTTTTTGCGAGTCAAAAGTCATTAGTGATTTTCCACTGCCTAGGGCTTGAGGTTGTGGGGGTAATTTCACAGCCCCTGACCCTGGAGTTGTTTAAAGTTCAATTGACTTAAATACAATTGTTCACTTTTTAACTTAAAGTAGCTTAAGTTCATTTGTGTTACTTGTGACTAAAGTCTTAATTGATAGTTATATAATTGCTTAATACTTATTAGCAAGGGTAGTTCAATAAATATTCTCATCATATGGCTCTGAAACATATTTTTATCTAGAAGCCTTTATGCTAGTATTTAGAATTGGTAAATTTTTGGACCTGTGTATTATAAATTCAAATCTGCATTTGGAATATACATATATTCTATTTAACTTATAATTTCTATGTAATATCCAATTTGGGGTATTAGGAAGTCTTCAAATCTCTTCAAACTCTAGCTGTGCCATTCAAATACAATTTCATAATTGAGCACAAAAAATTGTCATTTAAATATCTTTCGTAAAAGATTTGATTTTTATAATTTAGTGTGGTATAGGATATGTATTTGGCTTTTCTTCCCACTCCCTGGCTCTGAGTTCCTAAAACCCTTGGAATTTTTTTGATAGGAGTTTGTTATTCATAATGAGGTTCTTTCAAAAGATCACTTGAGTTTATGCAAATAAGGTGACTTAGGCTGGGGGTCCTAGGAAGAACAGGTTACCAGAAAGACTGAGTAATTTGAGGGTAGTGTAATGGACTGCATTGTGGCCCCCTAACCTTCTCCCTTTATGCAAATTGAATCCCTAATCTTTCCCCTTGTGGCTGTATTTGGAAATAGACAGGGGGTGATGGGGATGGAGGTGCAGAGAGAATGCAGGTGTCCACTGAGCTCGCTCTCACTCCGCCTGCTACCCTGCCCTGGGACGCCAGGGCTTGTGCACCAGGGAAGCCCCTACGCTCAGGTGTCGGGCACCCGCCCGCAAGGAGCACACCTCGCACCTGCACAGCTTCTTCCAGGTGAGCCAAGCCACAGCCCCTGGGACCGCAGTGGCCAGTCGGACTCCCTGTGGGTTCGCACAGGAGCTGGTCTGCAAGGCTGGCTGGGAGAGAGGTGCTGCCTGCCTGGCTTCTGTGCAGTGCCTCTGGGCGGCCCAAAGGCTCATGTTGTGCTCTGGCTTGCAGCATCTGGCCTCAACTCACCGCATCTCTGTGTGGGGATTTGGGCGCTGTGACTCAGGCAGAGGGGGGCGTGCGGGACCTAGGGGCCCAGGTGCTGCTCAGGGCCCAGAGGTTGCTGGGACCTGCCCTTCCATGCCAGTCACCTGTGCATGAATTTCGGGCACCAGGCCTCTAGTAATAATATAATCTCATGAAAAATGGGCAAGTAACTTTATGCAGTTCAAAATCCAAATAAGATTTTTATTCCATCATAGTATATAAATTAGGTATCCACTATTACATGAAGTAATAAATTTTCTGGAAAGAATAGAGGTACACTGCCCTGGCTGCTGTGGCTCAGTTGGTTGAATTGTTGTCCCATACACTGAAAGGTGGCAGGTTCGATTCCTGGTTAGGGCACATACCCAGGTTGTGAGCATTTGGGAGGCAACTAATGGATGTTTCCCTCTCTCGTTCTCTCTTTCTCTCTCTTCCCCTCCCCCCTTCCTCTCTCTAAAACCAATGAAAAACATTTTCTCTGGTGAGGTTTTAAAAAAAAATACAGACACAGTAATAAGTATTGAAGACTTTTATTTAAAAGTTTCTTTTCAGTATGCACATGAAATGAGACTGGAGTCAAATAAAAATAATTTAAGGCAAACTTTATTTATTTTAAATAAGGCAAGTGAAAATGTGGGCCCAGAATTAAACAAAAATTTTAAGTAACTTCTGGTTGTTGTATATTGGGAGAATATAAGCATCAAAATTTTTACTATCACTGTATAAAATTGAAAACAAATATTTTCCAAATTCTAGCAAAATGAACTCCTCTAATACAATATCATTAAGTCTACATAGTCACTGGCAAGTTATTTGGTTGTGTCCAAATCCTATAGAAGTTTCTCATTGTAAATTTTAGAATATACTACTTTTATAAACCCACCATTCTGTCATTGGAAAAATATTGAAATTCCAAGGAATTTCTGTTACTCTAATTTAAAAGAAGTCAAAATAACAAAAATAATGCATTTTTCAAGGTTAATATAATTCAAGTACAGTGGTACTGAAGACAACACATAATTTAATGAAACCAAATCTATTTGAGGAAAGGCAAGTCATAAAGTTAAACAAAGGAAAAATTACTATTAGAATCAGTTGTATATGATTAGTGAAGAGTACTTATTTGAAGATTTTCACTGGGAAAAATCTTGAAGCCCTTTCTTTTTCTGTAGCTTAAATACTGGATTTTGTTCTATTTACTCAATAATTAGTCATGTTTCTACAGAGACCTTGTTAATTTTTATACCTGCCAATATGTTCACGGGCTATAATAAGCCTTTGAATTTGTGCTGTACCTTCATAAATCTGCAAGAAAAAAAGATATACATGTAGGTGAAATATCTTCGTTACACAAATACTTCAATTTACTTAATATTTTAAAAAGTAGTTTAAGCTCTATTTTAGTACCCAACTAAATAAAATCATATATAGGGTCTATAGTGATTCCAAAACCTGATTTCATGAAAATATATAATTTTGTAACAATTAGTTAAAATTATTATAAAAAGTGATTTACCAAAACTTTGGAGTTGTCTTAAAAAATCAAATATTAACATTTCAAAAAGTTTGGGATATCTAACATTTGATGTTGCAACATACTCTCTCTTAAGGCATGTACTTAAAGGTAATATACTTATTTGTGTTAACTAGTTCAGATTACAAACCCCTATGATATCATTTGTTATTACTAGTGGCATAAAATTCCTAAATGATCAAATCTAATGTCATCTACAAACATTATTTTCCTAAAAAACAACAAAATTATTTATAACCTTACCTGATAGATCTTGGCATCCCTCATTAGTTTTTCTACTGGATATTCTGTGTTAAATCCATTGCCTCCAAAAATCTGCACAGCATCAGTAGCTAACTGATTTGCGATATCTCCAGCAAAAGCCTTTGCAATAGACGCATAATAGGTATTTCGTCGACCAGAATCAACCTCCCACGCGGCTCTCTGGTAACCTAATCTGGCTAGTTCAACTTTCATTGCCATTTCGGCCAGCAAAAATGATACTCCTTGGTGCTAGAATTAAAAAGAAAACGTTTAAGAATATATATTAATTTTTGTTTTCCTCCTGGAATTAAAAAAAAATTTTTTTTAACTAAGCTTACTCTTAAAAAGTTACATTCTGCTTCCTCCAATGTTAACATTATAAAACCATAGTATACTTATCAAGAAGTTAATTTGATAATTTAATCTTCATTGAAATATGGCCAACTTTCCCACTAATGTCCTTTTTTTGTTCAAGGATCCCAAATATAATTCCAATTGAATTTAGTTGTTATTTCTTCTTAGTCTTTCCCAGTCTGTTACAATTCTTCAGTTTTTCCTTGTCTTTCATAACCTTGACACTTTTGAAGAATACTGATTGGCTATTTTTTTAAAAATATGTTTTTATTGATTTCAGAGAGGAAGAGAGAGGGAGATAGAAACATCAATGATGAGAGAGAATCATTGATTGGCTGCCTCCTGCATGCCCCCTACTGGGGATTAAGCCCTTAACCCAGACATGTGCCCCTGACTGGAATCAAACCTGGGACCCTTTAGTCTGCAGGCTGACGGTCTATCCAATGAGCCAAAACAGCTAGGGCGGTTATTTTTTTAAATAAAGTCCATCAACTTGGGTTTATTAGATGTTTTCACAGGACTGAAAAGAAGTTATGCATTTTTGGGAAAAATACCACAGAAATTATTTGTATCCTTTTGAGTGTCTGCTGGGATTTTTAAAGAAAATAGCTCCATATTGTGAATAATAATGTGTATCAGATGCTGACAGGGGAAAGCGAATGCTGTGACAAGGACAAATAAAAGATGCCTCTTCTAGAGGTTCGTAACCAAATAGGAGATATAAGATGGATACTTTCAATAGGAGATAGTGTTCTATGAGTTATATGGCAAAATATATTATAGGATAGAAATATGTTCACCATATATTGATAAGTGAAAAATTCAAATACATAATATAGTTACAGATTTGGAAAATATATTCATGGAAAAAAATATAGAGCAAAATGTCTACACTAATTGTCTCTGGACAACTGGATTATAGATAAGGTTTCTTAATTTTACTTATATTGTATCATATAAATTATTCTATAATGAACATGGAATGGAACATATGCTTTAAAGTAATATACATTAAAAGAAGCTCCACAGGCATTCAGAAACAAGAATACTACGATGATTAGAAAGGTGCTTTGTGTAGTAGGCAACATCAAAATAGGTTTTGAAGACTAAAATGTTATAAAACCACACAATCTATGACTGTGTGGATTAATAGAAACCAAACGTTACAAAAAAAATTAAAGTCACTGAGCTGTTTAATTTCAATTTATTATATTTAGAGCATATATCCAATCACACTACAATGTGACAACTTACTTGATATTGGCATGGTAATTAAGTCTTAGAGGAGGCATTGTTAACCAATCTGAATAATTCCTATGTGGAAGAAGTAAAGTAATATCCTCCCTTACTTCTACTTGTCAGAATTTTGCCCATTCTTCTAAGCCAGTGATTCTTTAAAGTTTTTATTTTTAATTTTTTGGTTTAGTTTTCACTGTTGATGTTTTTAATAGTGAAGGAGCGTTTATTAGTGAAACAGTGAGATAAAATCGGCTACTCCACAGACAGAGCAGCAGTTTTCACTCTGTTTTTTTCTTTTAATTTTTAATAGGTTATATATCCACCAGATCAAAATTCAAGTTTTCCTCTCACTTCTATCATCCTTCCCCTTCCCCATCTCATTTAATTCCCCTTCCTGGAGGTAACCAGTTAAACAGTTTTGTTTTTTAATCTTTCCAGAGATATTACATATACATATGAAAGCAAATACTTCAATAGTCTCCGTTTTTTACACGTTAGTCTACCATGTTGATGGTTCTTCATTTTGCTTTTATTATCAACAAACCCGAGTGCTTTCTATATCAATAAATAAAGAATTTCTTACTCTTTTTTATAGCTGCAAAGTATTCCACTGTATGGATGATCAACATTTTGGTTGTTTCTATGTTTGGTTATTTCTACACAATGCTATAAAGAATAACCTATACTTATGTCACATTGCACATATGGGAGTATCGTATGAAATATAGCTGTAGAATAACCATTGCAATATGGGCCCAAAGGCAGGTATTTTTGATATGTATTTTACCAAATGTGGTTCATAAAAGTAATACTAATTTATATTCCCATTGGCAATATATACTAGACCTTATTGTACTATAGCTTTGGCAACCTGGTATAAGATGCCCATGCTTCTCTTGAGAGATTTTTTCTTTTCTTTTTTGGTTAATCCTCACCCAAGGATATTTTTCCATTAATTTTTAGAGAGAGAAGGGAGAGTGAGAGACAGTGAGAAACATCGATGTGAGAGGGACACATCGATTGGTTGCCTCCTACTACACCTAGACCAAGGCCAGGGAACCTGCAACCAAGGTACATGCCCTTTAACAGAATTAAAACCCAGGACCCTTCAGTCCATAGGTTGACGTTGTATCCACCGAGCCAAACCGGCTAGGGCCTCTTGAGAGATTTTGATGAAAAAATCTGGGGTGGTGCCTAGTTTATGTGTTTTAATCAACAGTCCCAATGAGTCACATTCATTGCTTTTCAGCCCATGTTCTGATAAACTGTTTAAACCCAGCTCAGGTTCCCTGTAATGTGTCTAACCAGTACACAGTACTCTCTCCCCTTTTGGTTTCTGTAACTCTGTCTGTAGTTCTCGTTTTGGGAGTTAATCCTATATTTCTCTATATTATTTTTTATTATTTGTTTTATGATATGTATCTTATCTCTACAGCCAATAAACACACACACACGATATACAATGCTGGGTAGTGGAAAGAGCTATGAAAAAGCAGAATTAGTATGTATAGAGTGTCTGAGGTGTTATTTTTTACATAGGGTGCTCAGGGTAGTTTCTTTAGTGAAATGAATGACAAAGTAGATATTTGAGGGGTAGAATAAAAGTAAGGCAACAACAGCAAAAGGCCAGTGTGGCTAATAAAGAACCATTGTAAGGATTTTGGATTTTAATCTGAGTGTGATAAGAAGATACTAGAACAATTTTGAACATAAAATCTATACTAATAAAAGGGTAATATGCTAATTAGAACAGACGTCTTCCAGACGTCCATCCACACAAACCCACAATGGCTGCAAGGCCGGGGGCTCAGGTAGCCATCCCAGTGGGGAGGGAAGGTGGGGATGAAGCCAGCAGGCAGGGCAGTTGGGGGTGATCAGGCTGGCGGGGGGATGGGGGCATTTGGGGGCAAGCAGGCCAGCAGGCAGAGTGGTTAGGGGCAATCAGGCAGGCAGGCAGGCGAGCGGTTAGGAGTCAGCAGTCCCAGATAGCGAGAGGGATGTCTGACTGCCAGTTTAGGCCCGATCCCTGTAAACCAGCAGTAGGACATCCTTTGAGGGGTCCCATATTGTAGAGGGTGCAGGCCAGGCTGAGGAACACCCCCTCCCTGAGCATGAATTTCGTGCACCGGGCCACTAGTAGTTAATAAAGTGGGAAGTATATTTCATTCTCAAATAACCCTTTTCCACCTCTGATATTTTCCTACCAAAAAAGGGAAGTCATTGGGAAAAATTACTGCTAATTAACAATAATAATTAATTCAAGTGAGAGTTATTCTTAACAGACTCTTTCATACTATCCTAGATCACTCAAACTCACCAAAACATAGGGTTCTGACTAGACAAAGGAGCAGGCAATTACTGCCAGAAGAATTTTTACCATCTAGTAATCTGTCATCAATTTTCCTAGTTTTATTCATTGACAAGAAAAAGTACCATCATCTGTTTGGGGCAGCTTTAGTTACATCAAGTTAAGCAATATAAGAATAAGTAGCAGACATAGCATTCACTTAAGAGAAGTGATAATGACAATAATAATAAACACAGTAGTGAATAGGATTTAAAAAAAACCCCACCCATTTTTATTTCTTCTTTTTTGAGATAATAAACCAAAGATATACATAAATGGGCCCCTTAGTATTTATTTTGTTTAGCCTAGAAAAGAGGAGAAGACTAATGGTGGGGAATCCTAGAATTGCAAACATGCTCATCACATTACTAAGAAAAAATAAAGGACATGATAATTTAATTTTATCATTTTGGACTGTGTGGAAGAAATATTCTGGTTGGATGCTTTATAAAGTCAGGTCATAAAATGATGAGTCTTTGTGTTGCATTGAGTCAAAAGGTAGTGGGGTGTCATATACTCCAGCAAAAAATACAGCCAATATACCCAGAAAGTAAGAATAAGAAATCATAATGGTAGACATAGAATAATAAATAACTAAGAACTATACAAAAGCAAGTTATTTTGGAAGTGAGGGGAAAAAAGGCAGACATAGTGTAACATAGTTGTCTTTTAGAAAGTAAGTCCTAATATATTAAATTAATATTTTAATTTTAAATGGAAGAAAATAAAGTAGATTACATGGAATGTTATAGATGAGTCTGGAATATCTACTGGTATAGACAGAAAAACAATGTAGATGGAGCTAAAGTTGGCTTTATCATAGATAAATGAAAAAAAGACTGCAAACTATATCACCTTTTATCTCCCCTCTTTCCCATATTTATACCACATCAACACCTAATACAAAATTAACATATTTACATTTTTTGGCTTCAGATTTCCATAAGAAAACATAGGTATATGGCAATATATCCTTGAATATTTCCCAATATCAGACATGAAATGGCTAATCAATTATTCAAGTGTGGATTCCAAATATGAGGTAACTCTTCTTATTCATAATGCTATAGTCCAAGAACATAGATGCCAGCAGATTTGAGTTGTAAAGAACACATAGATTGGGGGGTAAGGGTACTTGGCAAAAGGGTGACAGGGAATTATGGCATCGTACCACTATACATACTGAGATTACAGGCAGCCAGCATTTTGCAGAGTAATTAAGAAGTGATGCAAATCTTCAGGAGAAATCAAATGGTAAAAGACTGTATTTTGAGTAAGTAGTACGTAAAGACTAAGACTTTTTCTATACTCAATAATGAAGGGCCATGAGGCAAAATATACTGGGGCAGGTAGTAAGAATTCAGAAAACAATCTCCAGAGCCCACAAGAAAGGGAACATACAAGAACATTCCATATTGAATTGAAAAGTTACCAGTAGATACTTGGTGAGGAAGACCCGTAAATGATGACAGATCTCCACTGAATAATACTGTAGTTGTTATCTGTTCAAGAGTAAGATTAACTAATATTCAATAATATTCATTTTATTAATCTGCATATATGCAGTCTGGCAAGATGAATGAGCTAATGTAAACTCTTTTTATGACCACAAACAAAGAAATGGTTGACTTAGGGGGGAAAAAAGAGCTCAAAGGAACGAAACAAATCTACAGGTACCTCTCAGAAGGAATTTAAATCTTGATTGAGAATAAATGACACAAGGAAGGAAAAAAAATCAGACAGATTTGGGTTCAATGTGAAAATAGCTGGAGTTTTAGTGAACACACAAGAACAGGTGACTTGGATGTAAAATGAAGAAGATGAGGGGTGAACATTGAGATTCCTTACACACACAGAAAAAGCACTTAGGAACAGAGCTTCTTACGACAGGGGGAACTAAAAGTCTCTGCTCATGAGCGCAGGAAGGCCACAAAGCTTATCTCTTGCCTAGGACTCTGACTGGAAGGTTCAAAAACAGTGGAATCAATGTGTACAGACTCTGTGGATCAGGATTCTCCCAAGTGGAGAAATTAATGTAAAAAACTACAACAGCAGGAGCTTTTGAAATGGTGAAATCTCTGAGGTACCTGATAAAAGTACAAAAAGTACAAACGTCAATGGACGCTATGTCAATGCACGGAAGAAAAAGAATACCTGCAACAGATAAACTTACAAGCAAAAATTAAGAGAATATAATTGGCTGTAACATAGATAGAAGATGCAACAGACCTAAAGATTAACACCCTAAGAACTTGAGACAACAGAAAAAAAAATCTGAAAGTGACTATAAAAAAGTACTTTTATTTAATTAAGGAGATAGAGAAACCAGGACACCATAAAAGAAGAAGTGGAACCCCTAGTTTATTCAAAAAAGAACTGAAGCCCTAACTGGTTTGGCTCAGTGGAGAGAGCGTCGGCCTGAGGACTAAAGGGTCCCAGTTTCCATTCCAGTCAAGGGCATGTACCTTGGTTGCGGGCATATCCCCAGTAGGGGGTGTGCAGGAGGCAGCTGATCAATGTTTCTCTCATTGATGTTTCTAACTCTCTATCCCTCTCCCTTCCTCTCTGTAAAAAAATCAATAAAATATATTTTAAAAAAAGAACTAAATATATATTCTGTGAATTTAAAGAGTCATTAAAATTCAAGATAGGATTAAGTAGCAGATTAGGGACAGGATCAAAGGATCCAGTTCTGGGCAAGTCTCTAGGGACCCAGATTCAAACAGGAGAAGCAGGACTGACTGGCATCGGTTGGAAAACGGGGGCAGCTTTCTCTCCGAGGTTTGCAGCGGTTGCTGGGACTCTGAGAGGCAGAGCCTCTGGGGACGGGACTGAGAGCAGCCATAACTGCTCCCTCCACCTGCTCTGTTGATCCCGTGCGACCCGACCTGCCCAAGCCCAGAGCCATTTGCCAGATGGCCTAAGGCAAAGGCTAGATTAGCCCCTCCCTAGAGGACAGAAGTTTGCCCACTGCAGACACAGTTGATTCTCACAGCCAGTTGGCCTGGAGGGCAAATTCCCCTAGTATTAACTACAACAATCAAGGCTTAACTACAACAAGACTGCGCACCAAGACCACTAGGGGGTGCACCAAGAAAGCATAAAAAATGCGGAGACAAAGAAACAGGACAAAACGGTCAATGGAGGATATTGAGTTCAGAACCACCCTTTTAAGGTCTCTCAAGAACTGTCTAGAAGCCGCTGATAAACTTAATGAGATCCTCAAGAAATCTAATGAGACCCTCAATGTTGTGATAAAGAACCAACTAGAAATGAAGCATACACTGACTGAAATAAAGAATATTATACAGAGTCCCAACAGCAGACCAGAGGAGCACAAGAATCAAGTCAAAGATTTGAAATGCGAAGAAGCAAAAAACTCCCAACTGGAAAAGCAAAATGAAAAAAGAATCCGAAAATACGAAGATGGTGTAAGGAGCCTCTGGGACAGCTTCAAGCGTACCAACATCAGAATTATAGGGGTGCCAGAAGATGAGAGAGAGCAAGATATTGAAAACCTATTTGAAGAAATAATGACAGAAAACTTCCCCGACTTGGCGAAAGAAATAGACTTACAAGTCCAGGGAGCACAGAGAACCCCAAACAAAAGGAATCCAAAGAGGACCACACCAAGACACATCATAATTAAAATGCCAAGAGCAAAAGACAAAGAGAGAATCTTAAAAGCAGCAAGAGAAAGAACCTCAGTTACCAACAAGGGAATACCCATATGACTGTCAGCTGATTGCTCAACAGAAACTTTGCAGGCCAGAAGGGAGTGGCAAGAAATATTCAAAGTGATGAATGCCAAGAACCTACAAACAAGGTTACTTTATCCAGCAAAGCTATCATTCAGAATTGAAGGTCAGATAAAGAGCTTCACAGATAAGAAAAAGCGAAAGGAGTTCATCACCACCAAACCAGTATTATATGAAATGCTGAAAGGTATCCTTTAAGAAGAGGAAGAAGAAAGAAGTAAAGATACTAATTAGGAACAACAAATATGCATCCATCAACAAGAGAATCTAAGAATCAAGTGAATAAATAATCTGATGAACAGAATGAACTGGTGATTATAATAGAATCAGGGACATAGAAAGGGAATGGACTCACTATTCTTAGGGGGGAAAGGGGTGTGGGAGGTGCGGGAAGAGACTGGACAAAAACTGTGCACCTATGGATGAGGACTGTGCGGGGGTAAGGGCAGAGGGTGGGGTGGGAACTGGGTGGAGGGGGGCTATGGGGGGAAAGAAAGAGGAACAAATGTAATAATCTGAACAATAAAGATTTAATAAAATAAAAAAAATTCAAGATAAGATTAAGTAGCAGATTAGGGACAGGATCAAAGGACTGGAAAACTGAGAAAATTATCTAGCATACAGCACAGAAAGATAAATGATGAAATTAAGGCTAATGGACATAGAGCAATACTAATCCAAATTTAATCTGTGGGCCAGTTCACAAACTGTTACTTGTTCATGGCATAGAAAGTCAGAGTAAACATTTAGAAACTTTTATAACAATATGATGTTGTTACATTCTTATATTTATAAAAATAATGGTCCACAATTGCTTAGGAATGAAAAATAAAAACAAAAACCTAATCTTTCACCACAGATGGTTTGAGAACCATTGACACACGAGGACTGAAAGAGGGAGTGTTCACTGTACAACCTCAGGAGAGTTACAGAAGGAGAAAATACAGATAATATATCTCTCCAGGACTTGAAGAGATTAAGAGTTAAAAATTTCCCTGGAAATTCATGGGAGACATGACTCTTTAGTATGGAAATTATTTGATACTAAGAAGACGTGGAATATAACATGGATTAAGAACATGAAATGGAGTCCTAGATCTGTGATATATAAATTGTGATCTTGGACAAATTATTGAATCTTTCTCAGTCTCTGTTTCCCAATTTTAAATGGAGATTTTAAGGGTAGTACTGGGAGAATTAGACAATTTATTTAAAATGTGTAGCACAGTGTCATGTATACAATAGGCACTCAGTAAATACTGACTGTTCTTTTTCTTCTTCTTAATTAGCACAATCCCCTGAGCAGACAATAGTAGCAGAGTATAAAGAAAATCTGTTCTTGCCCTGACTGGTTTGGCTCAGTGGATGGGGTGTTGGCCTGCGGATTCAAGGGTCCCAGGTTCGATTCTGGTCAAGGCCACGTACCTTGGTTGCAGGCACATCCCCAGTGGGGAGTGTGCAGGAGGCACCGGATCAATGTTTCTCTCTCATCAATATTTCTATCTTTCTATCCCTCTCCCTTCCTCTCTGTCAGAAATCAATAAAATATATTTTTTAAAAAAAGAAAATCTGTTCTTGAAACTCATCCTGACAGACCACACTATCTTCTTGCTACCATAGCAGAAATAGTTTGTACTTAAAAGACAATTATCAAATATTTAGATGAAAATGACTGTATTTACATTTGAACAAAGCAAGTTCAATGTTAAATTACCTCGACAAGCAACTTTCCAAAAGTTTTCCTCTCCAGGGCGTACTTGGTAGCTTCATCCAAAGCTCTCTGTGCTAGTCCCACAGCACCAGCGGCTACCTAGGTTTTACAAAGCAGAGAGATCATGTATTCTTTAAAACACACAGTATAATGGCTACTTGCCTAAGATTCTACAGTAAGGACTATACAGAGATAAACTAGCTTAAGGCAGTGTGTTGGGGGTGCACCAGGATTTAAATTTATATTATTTATGAATTTAAGCTTCACAGAAGGCATTTATGAGGCAAAGGATCATAGCTAGAGATAAATAATTCCTTCAGTTTAAGAAAGGAAAGCTTCTTAGGGAAATATTCCTAATGAGTAAAGCAAGAGGAAATGAGTACCTATCAAGAGGAATGACTGTCTGCATTGCCTCTGTAAAATCTAGCAGCAACTACAGTAATTTTGTAATTGCTAAAATAATTTCTGTAACAGGCAGCAAGAGAGTTGAAGAATTCTAAAAAGAAAACTCTCTCTCCACTCTTAATAAGAGAAGCAGATACTAGAAAAGAAATATATACGAATCATTCAATATTAAACTAAAACTACTCAGTGTAATAAAAGATCCTATGAAGATGATCAAGTCACATTACTTACTGGAGGTCTGGTTTTATCAAAAGCTCCCATTGCAATTTTGAAACCAGCTCCCTCACCAATTAAAACATTTTCTTTAGGCACTTTGACATCTTCAAAGACAATTCCTCTTGTATCTGAACATCGCTGGCCCATATTTAATTCCTAGTAGAAAAACAATAAATATTAAAGGAACATTTTTTGAGCTAGCATGAATTTTTGCTTTAATCACTATTTTATGATTTCTGCAACTGTCTTAAACAAGGGTCAACAATCTATGGCCTGCAATGCCTACTTTGTAAAGAAAGCTTTATTGGAATATAATCATACCCATTCATTTACATATTGCCTATGGCTACTTTCTCGCTACAATGACAGAATTGAGTAGCTGTAACAGAGACCATATAGCCCTCAAAATCTAAAGTATTTACAATCTGGACCATTATAAAAATAAGTGTCAAACCCTACCTAGTTCAAAACAATGTTTCACAAATTTTGAAACAAACACTAGTCTAGAGTTCTTCATGTATATATCACCTACAAAGACAAATTTCATTATATGTTTGAAAGCTACCTTTTTTTTTTTTATACTATGAATGTCAGGAAAAGCATTTATCAAACAATCTGATTTGGCACGTTTAATTTTAGCTTAACAGAGTTAGCAAAGTAATATGCTGGATAAAAGTTGAATTTCTGTTTTCTCTTAACTGTTTCTTAAAATTAGGTTGAGATAGATTTTACATATAGGAAAATTCACCATGTTTGCATATACATTTCTAGTAGTTCTGACAAATGTCTGTGTAATTACCACCACAGTCAAGATACAGAATATTTCAGCACCCCAAAAAGTTCTCTTGAACACTTCCAAAAAATATATTTTTATTGATTTCAGAGAGGAAAGGATAGATAGAAACATCAATGATGAGTGAGAATCATCGATTGAACTGTGACCTCTTGGTTCATAGGTTGATGCTCAATCACTGAGCCACACTGGCTGAGCTTTAGTACCCACCTCCCCCTTTTTAATCAGTTACTTTACTCTATCCAGCTCCAAGCAACCACTGATCTGATTTCTGTCCATACAGTTTTTCCTTTTCTAGAATATAAGTGGAATAGCAAGGTCACCCTTCTGTGTCTGACTTTTCTCTTTTTATAGTGCTTTTGAGGTTCATTCATGTTGCTGCTGGTCAATAATTCATTTCTTTTACTGCTGAATAATATTCCACTGTATGGATGTACCACATATCCATTATTCACTCACTAATTGATGGACACCCCCCCTCTCCATAATTTTTATCAATTATAAATTAAGCTGCTATGAGCATTCACGTTTTCATTTCTCTTAGATAAATAACTAGGAGTGCTGGGCATACAGTAAGTGCATATTTAACTTTATAAGAAACTGCCAAAGTAGCTACATTTCCTCAATTTTTTATCTTGAAAATATTCACATCAACAGAAGAGCTGGAGTAGTATAATGAATACTTATATACCCTTTACCTAGATTCATCAGTTGTCAACATTTTGTCATTTGCTTTACTTCTGTGTTGGATGTGTGTATAACTATCAGCACTATTTCAATTATTTGAGAAATTGCAGACATCAAACCCTTCTCCTTACAGGGGAAAAAAAATCTTGTTTTTAATGAGAAGTATGAGCTATGGGAACATAGAGCTGTAAACAATTCTTTAATTTGCTTGCTTTAATATTAATAGTCTGCTTCAAGGCTTGAAGAAATGGTGACAACAATATTTAGTCTGACAGAAAAATAAACCAATATCTCTTTATTTTGTCTTTTTAAGTCAATAAACTCTAGTACCTCAGACCTTCACTCAGCTATAATGAGAAAACTGTTTATGAAAAGTACTTACTCTATCCTGTTTCCAAGAATCAACCCAAATACCAGAATATTTAAAACAAAAAGCTTCCTGGACTCATCTCAAGCCATATAACTTATAAAACATTTTGAAAATCATCAAATTTCATAAATCTGTAAAATGCTCAATATTTCAAAAAAAATATTTAAGGAGGTTGAATTATATACAATATAATCATGTCTCTCTCACTAGAAAGAAAGCTCCCCAAGAGCAGGGATATATGGCTTTTTTTTTTTTAAAGCCTCACATGAGGATATGTTTTTATTGCTTTTTAGGGAGAGAGGAAAAGAAGGAAAGAGGGAGAGAGAGAAAAACAGTGGTTAGTAGCTTCCAGTATGTGCCACAGCCCCACAACCGGGGACTGAACATGCAACTTAGGTATGTGCTCTCACCAGGAATCAAACCCGCCACCTTTTGGTGTACAGGAGGACACTCAAACTAACTGAGCTACACCAGCCAGGGCACCTTTTCTTATCTAAGTACATTTGTTCTTGCCTTCCCACATTTAAGGTTCTTTGCTATTTCCACATTTTTCTCAAGGCACAGATTTTTTAAAAAATTTATCTTTATTGTTGAAAAGTATTACAGATGTCCCCTTTCCCCCTCCTTCTTGACCCCCTTCACCCTGCTCACTTCCCCTCCCCAGACCTTTCCTGCACTATTGTGTTCATGGGTTATGCATATATGCATGTAAGTTCATTGGTTAACCTCTTCCTGCACTACCCCTTCCCTCTGAAATAAGTCAGTCTGTTACATGTTTCAATGTCTCTGGGTCTTTTTTGTTCATCAGATTCCACATATAAGTGATATCACATACACAGTTTTATGTTAGTGTTGTATGGCATTGGGTAATCAATTTATGTCACATTGTTTTAATCCATAAAATGGGCATAATGGCGCTTACCCTACCTGAAAGTTTTGCTGTACGTAAGAAAAAGAGTGGGAAAGACTTTTGAAATATCTAAAACTCCATTATTGGATAGGTCCTATAAATAACATTATCCCTGCTTCATTATCCCCCACAACTGTTATTAGCATTCTCTGCAGACTGACACCATAAAATACTACTCCTTCAAAGAATTATTCTCACCCTAAAAAATCTCTAGCAATTTATAGGCTATTTCACCTGATAACATCAAAGCACAGATTTATTTTTATTCCAACTTAATAAAAATAAAATGTTTCCATAAAGGAAACTGAAGTGGTAACTTTGAAATTTACGGTTAAAATAATTTTGAGGCTTTAACCACTGATAAATATACATTTTACCTTTCTTCCAATCTGTATTCCTGGAGTGTCTGCTTCCACAATAAATCCAGTAAAGGCTTTACTAGCAGAAGTCTTAGGATCCGGATCCGAACGAGCCAATAAAAAATACCTAATATAATATATACATACATGATAATAAAGAGAATATTAGCAGATAATACATGTTGACTGCTATCTCAGTTAATCTTCCCAACAATCCCAATACTATTATCCCCCTTGTCCAGATGACGAAATGAAGAATCAGAGAGGTTTAAAAGCTTGTCCAAGTCATACTTATGGTATGGCAAAGGCAGTATTTCAAGTCAAGTCAACTTCTTAATTAATATGTTTAACTTCTTTTAGTAGTGTGACTTCAAAGTAAAAACTCCTTGTATCAAGATAATGTAAAAAGAAAGTATGTGCATGTTGGAACTGTCACTTTTTCTTTCCCCAAACTGGTTCAATTCTTTAAGGGACTAGCTATCTGGCAAAGGAGGGCAAATAGGACTGCCAATGAAAAGAAATATGAGATAGAGACCTCAATGTTCTGCTATTGTCCTCTTTATGCAGAATTTTTTTTTAAATATACTTTATTGATCTTTTACAGAGAGGAAGGGAGAGATATAGAGAGTTAGAAACATCGATGAGAGAGAAACATTGATCAGCTGCCGCCTGCACACTCCCTACTGGGGATGTGCCCACAACCAAAGTACATGCCCTTGACCAGAATCGAACCTGGGACCCCTCAGTCTGCAGGCCGACGCTCTATCCACTGAGCCAAACCGGTTTCGGCAGAAGTTGTTGTTTTTTTTAAAGCTGAATTATTATGAATATTTGCTGGGTTTTCCCTTTATCCCAAAAAGATGTTAAATGAAACACAGGAGAAATGCAAAACATCCAAATATCCATGTAACCCATGTTCTAAATCCCCTTGTATGAGAGAATTTTTTAAAAATTCCTTAAACAAATTTATTTTCTACTTTTAAAACTAATAAACTATCACTCTCTTTAGTTTTAGTAATAGTGATAAATAAAAAAATAGATATTAGCTTTATATATTACCTAATTTGTCTTACTACATGAAGAGTTGTACTTGTCCTGGCAGGTGTGGCTCAGTTGGTTGGAGATTCATCCCATAAACCAAAAGGGGCAGGTTTGATTTCTGGTCAGGATACATACCCAGGTTGTCGGTTTGATCCCCACACAGGGCACATGTGGGAGGCAACTGATTGTTTCTCTCTCACATCAATGTTCCCCACCCCTCCTTCCTCCTCCCCTTCCCCCTTCCTCTCTCTAAAATCAATTTAAAAAATTATAAAAAAAGAATCAACCAATGGATGAATAAATGGAACAATAAATGATGTCTCTCTCTCAAATCAATCTATAAATTAAAAAAGGAGCTGTACTTAATGAGTTCTTAAAATTATGAATACTTCTAATTGCATGGTTAGATTTCACTCAACTTGTTAAAGTTTTAAGTTTCTCTACTTTATAATTACTTGTTGGTATTATGATGACTTACTTAAAGATAATGATATCTGTACTATTAGACACCTCCTTAAAGGGATAGAGATGCTTAAAGTAAAACAAATGGTTTCCTGGTAAGCTCATTCCCAAAAATAATGCTTTACTTGCCGGAGCACACAGATATACTGAATCATATTTTTTTGCAAACGAGGAAAGATAGCCTCTTAGTTCATCATTCCAATCACCAGAAAGTTCTCATTCCAGAAGTCTCTACTTATACACTTGCAGTGATAGGTAAATACATTATTTTCTGTAACAACTTAACACACACTTGACAGCATTGTTGTTGGAAAGCTTATCCTTGAGTTGAGCTGAATTCTACATTTTTCTAACTTTCACCCATTAATTCTAAACTGGTTTCTGAAGGAAATGTGCAAGACTGCTCTTCTTTCCATATGACATTGTTTAAAAATTTTCAGAAGTCTTCCAAAATAACCAAACCTAATTCCTTTACTCTTCATAAGACATGTTTTGTAGGCTCTTCCTAATGCAGGACTTATACTTGATTCTGAATTTATTCCATTTTGCCAATGCATGTCTTAATATGTGTTGCCCAAAATTGTTACTATCATGTTGATGCTATTCTTCTATTGCACTGGCAAGAAATTATATTAGCTTCTTAAAGGCAGCTACATCACAGTGCTGATTCCTACTGAACCTATAGTTACTTTAAAAAAAATGTTTTTATTAATTTTAGAGACAGAGAGAGAGAGGAAGAGAGAGAAACATTGATGTGAGAGGGAAACATTGATCAGAGATACATTGACTGGCTACTTCCCACATGCACTCTGACCAGGGATCAAGCCCGCAACCTGGGCATGTGCCCTGACCTAGAATTGAACCAGTGACCTTTCAGTGCACAGGATGATGCTCAACCAACTGAGCCACACAGGCCAAAGCTATAGTTATTAAATTTTCCTCTTTCCAACCCCACAAATAATACTATCAAATATGTTTTCCTTCAACATTTTAGATTTATACAAGTGATTTTATGATCTTTCTTGAACTTCATGTCATTATTTTTGAACCTATACATTTAGACCTTTTAGATTTTATTAAAAGTAAAATTCTGTCTTTTCTAAAAGATAACCTGAGTTTTCATATTGCCAATGCTTATTGCTCGCAATCAAAGAAATGTGCTGTTAATGGTTTTCTTTCTTCCTTAGTGTTCGAGGGACATTTCCAAGGAGGTGCTGGTGTAGGGTATGGAGAGAGGAGATAGTAAGGCAAATAGATGGAGTTCTTCTAGCTTTCCTAATCAGACTCAATCAGAGCAGGTGTTTTTGTTTTATTTTATTTTTCTAATTAAACTTCTAAGAGTTAATTTGAAGACACAGTTTAGAGCTTAAGAATAGTTTTTGAAAGTCACTGAACTATTTATAATCTTTTATGGACCTTCCTTAAGTTCTTTGAATAAAACTTAATCATGGTGGTTTCATAATAAAAGAAAGAATAGAGGGAAGAAGCTGAATATAAAGTAATTAAGAAGCAATATACAGAGATGTTTTAAATAGCATACCAATTAGCTTTTCCTCCATTGGTTATCCACATCTTCTGACCATTAATAATATACTCATCTCCTTTCTTTTCTGCTTTGGTCTTTATACCGGCTACATCAGAGCCTGCTCCAGGTTCTGTTACACAGTAGGCCTGAAATATATGGAAACAAGAGAAAAAAACTAAATGCTAATTATTAAATTATGAACATAGAATCAGGAATGTATTTTTTAAGCCAGTATTTTAAATATTTAAAAATATGTAAAATAAAATGTTCTTGGAGAATCAAATGAACTGCTCAAATGTAAAATTATTTTATATAATTTAAACTTGATGTAAGCTACCAGTAAGCCATACTAAAAATTAAAATATTAGATTTCTTCAACCAAGTTAAATTCCATTCCACGTGTACTCTCTCATTCAAACATGTAATAAGTAGTATCTACTATGTACAGGTTATAAACTAGATGGAAAAAAAGCAGATTGGAAAGACATCCTGTCTTCAAGATTTTTACAATATAATAGTTAGAGATGAATGCTATATTGGAATCATGTATCTATTAAAGTCATACACAACAGGCTTGAGAAACTAGCTTAGCTTTAGCACGTGAGGAAAAGCTTCCCAGAGGTGATACTTAAATTAAGTCTCATGAAGGAAAAGGAATTCTTTGCGGGTAGGGAAAAGGAGAAATGTACATTTCAGGCAGAGTGAAAACACATGCAATAATACCAAGATAAGAAGTAGGGTTACCCAGTGTGTGAAATACAAAAGTACCAGAGTTCTATAACATGTAAATTCTGTGCATATAAGGGAATGTTAGGAAATGAGTCTGGAAATTACCTACACAAGACTGAACTTAGGGACACAAATTAGGAAGCTTTGAAATAGTACAGGCTAGGAAGAATAGTACAGGTAAGAAAAAAGCAAGGCATGGAAGAGCAGATGGAGTTGAAAACTGTGTGTGAAATTCACAGACATGACAACTAAATAGGATGCTGAGGAGTTAAAGATGTTCAGATGACTCGCAATATTTTAGTTTAGGCAACTTCCAATAGATAATCTAGATGAGAAGCAGTTCTAAAGAATGGGAAGAAAATAATTTGTTTGGGATCCATTTCGTTGAAGGTATGTAAGTCTAGCCAAGAACAAATGTCTAATACACAAGTGCATATAGAAGGGAGAAGCTCAGGGGAGAAGTCAGTGCTGAAACTAGAGTTAATAGGGTACTCAATGAATAAACCAAAAGTTATCACCAGATGGGAAACTGATTCAGTAATTTAAGTGGAGTAAACTTTAAATAAATCAACAATACTAATGCTATAAGCTATATTTATAAAGCATTTGAGGTAAGAGTGATGGAACCACCCTACTCTGAACTCATCAGACCATGCTAGAATACTGTATTTAGCTCCAGAATATAAATAGAGTCAGTGATTAGTAAGAAGGTGATGGGACTCATGTAATATAAACAGATGAAAAAATTTTTTTTTAAATATATTTTATTGATTTTTTACAGAGAGGAAGGGAGAGAGACAGAGAGCCAGAAACATCGATGACAGAGAAACATCGATCAGCTGCCTCCTGCACATCTCCCACTGGGGATGTGCCCGCAACCCAGGTACACGCCCCCGACCGGAATCGAACCTGGACCTCTCAGTCCGCAGGCCGACGCTCCATCCACTGAGCCAAACCGGCTTCGGCAATGATGAAAATTTTTTTGATATAAATAGCTTAGAAAACATGATAGCTATGTTCAAATATCCAAAACACTATATAGCCGAGGGAGAGAATTTTAATTGATAGGAGAAAACTGCAGTGGAATCATTCAACTTTTATTGAACACCCATTATGGTGTGAGGTGGTGAGATTATAAATAGAAATGGTACAGTCCTTTCTTTCAGGACATTAGAATCTAAAAGAGCTTTCTAATGGTTAGAGAGGCTCCCAGATAGAGTTGGTTCAGGATGTTGTGATTCCCAGGCATGAAAACATAAGCTAGATGACCTTTTGACAGGGTGCTATAGAGGGGATTCAGGTGTCACATGGGTTAAGTAGATTACTCTCCTACCTGAAGATTCAAAGATGTTTTCAGTAACCTACCACCACCACCACCACCACCAAAAGGAATGACAAATGAAATGTCCAGAAAAGATATGCTTTAAAATACCAAAATGTTATTTTAACCACCTCTGAGAATTTTGTTTCCCTGAAATATGCTATTAGACATTTCTTTGCTTAATAATAAGGCAAGGTTATTAGAGCTTATGAAGTGTATGGGTATGTTTCTATACAAAATGGCTGTTTATTCAGAGATGTTACTTGACTCATTCCTAGTAATTAAAATTAATTTTATAATTCACTTTCAGCAGAAGCCTTCTTTTTGTTTCCACTGCAACTTGTTCTTTCCTTTATCACACTATATGGTATTATCTAGAGTATTATAGTCACTCATGAGTTTCTTCCTTAGCTGTATTAGAACTTCTTGAAGGTAGGAATGGTACTTATTCCACTTGGTATCCCTTGTGCCTATTAAGTGCTTAATAAAATACATATATGCAGCATTTGTTATTCTAACTAGTTTGATTTACAACTCTAAATGTTGCCATGAAAACTAGAAATGAAGCAAATTAGTAACATTCTTTTAACCATATTTACTTATGAATTTACTATTTTACATAATCCTATATAATAAAGAGGGAATATGCAAATTGACCATCACTCCACCACAAAGATAGCGGTGCCCACAGAGGAGGCCGGGTGTGTGTATGTGTTTCTGTAACACAAGATGGCTGCACCCACAGTGGAGGTTGAGTTTCCCTAACGAGCCTTAAAGAGCAATCAGCAGGGACCTGAGGCTGTGCCCCACCCCGCCCCTGGAGCCAGGCCAGGGGACCTCAGGCGGCGCCCCCCACTTGACAGGGCTGGACGAGGGCCCTCAGGCGATGCCCCCCACCCGGCAGGGCTGGACAGGGGACCTCACAGGTTGCACCCCCCACCTGGCAGGGCTTGACAGGGGACCTCAAGGTGTGCCCCCCCCATCCCAGTGCTGGGCCGGGTGACCTCAAGCTGCTCCCCTTGCCCTGGGCTGAAGGACCTCAGGCCATGCCCCCCTACCCAGCAGGGCTTGACAGGGGACATGAGGCTGCGCACCCCACCGGCAGGGCTTGACGGGAGAACTCAAGGCGCGCCCCCCATCCGGTGGGGCTTGACAGAGAATCTTAGGCTGCGCCCCCCATCCAGCAGGGCTTGATGGGGGACCTCAGGCTGCGTCCCCTGCCCCGGGCCAGGGAACCCGAGGCTATGCCCCCTGCATGGCAGGGCTTAACAAGGGCGGGACTGGCCAGATCTGGATCTAGCCCAATTGGGGGGGGGGGCAGCTGGGTCTGAGTCTCGCATGATTTTGAGCTGCACATGGATGGGCGGGGACTTGACTCTGGGTCCCATGGTACACCCCAGACACTGACAGAAGGAAGACTTTCATATACATTTTACTAATTTTCTTTCATCTCTGCTACTTCTATTATAGAGAAAGGGCAAATAGCAATATTAAAATATTTCTTCTAATTAATCCCCTTTTAATGTGCAAGAATTTTGTGCACCGGGCCTCTAGTTCTATGTATAAGTTAATATATTCTGGGTAAGGATCTAAGGGTGTACCAGATTGTTAAGTTCTTCTGAGTAAGAGCCAACTTTTATTCATTATTTTATTCCTAGTCCACTTGGTATATAGTGTTGAAATATTTGAATGAATGAGTATAGCATTATAACTTTATTAGAGACTAGAACATGTGAAATTCGTGCACTGGGGGGGGGGGGGGGGGTCAGCCCAGCCTGTACCCTCTCCAATATGGGACCCCACAGATCCCTCGCTCTTTACCGCCCGCCTGTTCACTGCTCCTTACCACTTGGCCCCCTGTTCCTTAGCACTGTCGCAGAGGTGGGAGAGGCTCCTGCCACCACCACTGCACTTGCCAGCCACGAGCCTGGCTTCTGGTTGAGTAGCGCACCCCCTGTGGAAGTGCACTGACCACCAGGGGGGCGCACCGCCTGTGGAAGTGCACTGACCACCAGGGGGGAGCTCCTGCATTGAGCGTCTGCCCCCTGGTGGTCAGTACGCATCATAGCGACTGGTCGTTCCACCGTTAAGTCCATTTGCATATTAGGGTTTTATTATATAGGCTAATATTCCCACCTTATATTGCTTGCAAAGCAATTTTGTATTTATTCTCTATTAAAAATTTTTATTTTGCCTTACATTTTAATGGGACTTGAGGTAGCTTATATAATACATGCTTTTGTTTTTGTTTTTTAAATCAGGGTGAAGAGAAAATAAAGACAAAACCAGAAAGTAATAAACTATAATACATGCTTTGAGGTTCAGATAATTACTAATGGTGGGCTATAAAATTGGCTCTATGTGTCTCACTTACCAAAACAAAAAAAATACTAGTTATAACTTATAAGTTAGAAATGTGAAATGCTCATAAGCTCAAGTTTGGCATATAGCAGGTAACAATATTAAATAAATGAATGAGCCGAAACCGGTTTGGCTCAGTGGATAGAGCGTCGGCCTGCGGACTGAGAGGTCCCAGGTTCGATTCCGGTCAAGGGCATGTACCTTGGTTGCGGGCACATCCCCAGTGGGGAGTGTGCAGGAGGCAGCTGGTCGATGTCTCTCTCTCATCGATGTTTCTGGCTCTCTATCTCTCTCCTTTCCTCTCTGTAAAAACTCAATAAAATATATTAAAAAAATAAATAAATAAATGAATGAGTGAATGGGTAACAGTTAAAGTTAAACTACGTTTCCCCTGGTCATTAGGTGTGAAAGAAATTTCTCTAATATACTGTTGTGAAAGGGATGCAATGTGAAGATCTAAATAAAAGGGTAATATGCTAATTAGACTGGATGTCTTCCGGACGTCATTCTGGACGTCCTTCTTGATGAAGCTGGGGCCGGAGAGAAGCCAGCCAGGTCCCGGGTGCCTGCAGGTGGCCCGGGGGAAGCCGGCCCAGGGGAAGCCAGCCTGGGACCCAGGTGCCTGTGGGTGGCCCAGGGGAAGCCAGCCCGGGACCCAGGTGCCTGTCGGAGGCTGGAGGAGGGAAGCCTGGGTCCCAGGTGCTGGAGGGAAGCTGGCGGTCGGGGGAAGGAAGGCCTACACTTGCATGAATTTTCATGCATCGGGGCTCTAGTATTATAAAACCATAGCATTCTGTTTTTCTTTACTATCCCTTTGAGATATTATATTCCCTATTTTCAGAACAGACTGTAAGATGAAGTCACTGTATAAGATCCCATTACTATTATATGGCTGAGCCAAGAAGTGAAGCCAGGTTTTGGGATTCCAAGTTCAGTGCTGTTTCAGTTATATGCCAGTTACTTCCTAGCTCCATTAGAAATGCATGATTTTATGGCAAGAGTTTCCTTCACCACTGTTAGGCTTTTTAATGAGAATTCTAGGTTCTAACACCATGTTTGGACAAATGAATTTATTGAATGTCTTGTCCAGGGGTCCTCAAACTACGGCCCGCAGGCCACATGCGGCCCACTGAAAACATTTATCTGGCCTGCCGGGTGTTTTTGCTGCTGCTGTGTGCATAGGAATTTGTTCATAGTTTTTTTTTAAACTATAGTCTGGCCCTCCAACAGTTTGAGGGACAGCAAACTGGTCCCCTGTTTAAAACGTTTGAGGAGCCCTGGCTTGCCCATAACAAGCTTGTTGTAATAGCCTCATACTTGTTTCTAACTGCTTAATATGCATATATTTTAAGTATATACTGTTTAAAAGATTTAATGCAATCTTTAAAAAAGATATATGGTTTCTAATTAATTACTTTAATATTTTATATATAAAATAATATAATCAGTTTTTATTTTTGGATTTTTTTGCAATAAATAGTATTAAAAATAATTATGGGTCCTCTATTATCTCTATACTCACTTTCTCAGAAAGAATATATCTGACCACATGATTAGATAAGAGATTAAGTCTTATGAATATGTAAGAACAATACAACTGTGATGTAAAGTTAAATCCCAAAATTTATCAATTTTTTCTGTATCAATTTTTAAAATGATATTATTTTTTTAAAAGCAAAAATCTAAGGAATTTAAATATTCACCAAAGTAATAGTGAAATAATGTAGGGTGTATCAATAGGCATATTATACAGAGAGTATTTAAGAAGAAATAGAATATAAGAAAATATTCATGATATATAAAGGATATAACTGCACAAATAATATGACCTCAATTGTTAAAAACACATTACTATGTATTAAAAATTTGATAGACACAGCAAAAGAAACCATCAACAAAACAACAAGAAAGCCCACAGCATGGAAGAACATATTTGCCAATGTTATCACCGATAAGGATTTAATCTCCAACATTTATAGGGAACTCATACAACTTAACAAAAGGAAGATAAAAAATCAAAAAATGGGCAAAAAACCTAAATCAGGGGTGGGCAAACTTTTTGACTCGAGGGCCACAATGGGTTCTTAAACTGGACCGGAGGGCCGGAACAAAAGCATGGATGGAGA
>NW_006299719.1:57771-65371 GCF_000327345.1 Myotis davidii
AGTACTATGCTGCTCTAAAAAGTAAGGAACGCTTACCATTTGCAACGGCATGGATGGAACTGGAGAGCATTATGCTAAGTGAAATAAGCCAGTCAATGAATGAAAAATACCACATGATCTCACTCATTTATGGATAATAAAGACCATTATAAACTGATGAACAAAAATAGATACAGAGGTAGAGCAGCATCCAACAGACTGTCAAACTACAGCGGGAAGGCTGGGGGCGGGTAAGAGATCAACCGAAGGACTTGTATGCATGCATATAAGCATAACTAATGGACACAAGATACTGGGGGGTAGGGAAGGCCAGAGGGATGTCAAGGGGGGGTGAGGGGGAGGAGACATATGTAATACTCTTTATAATACTTTAAGCAATAAACAAAATTAAAAAAAATTGATAGAGAATATAGTAAAACAGTCATACCAGTTAAGTTCATCTCTAAGGGATTATATATGTTTTTGTTCTTCATACCTTTCTAAATCTTCTATACTCTTTTTATAATTAAAACTTGAGGCCCGCTGCACGAATTCATGCATGGGTGGGGTCCCTTGGCCTGGCCGGCAATCAAGGCCTATCGGTGGGGCTGGCCAGCTGAGGGGAGAGGCTGTGGGAGGTTGGCCAGTGGTGGGGGAGGGGCTGTGGAAGGTTGGCTGTGCTCCCACTGTGATGAGCATCTGCCCCCTGGAAGGTTGGCTGTGCTCCCACTGGTGGTCAGTGTGCATCACAGTGACTGACTGACTGGTTGTTCCAGTTGTTCGATCGTAATGGTTGCTTAGGCGGTTTAATATATAGATAGTTAAAAATATTTTTTAAAAGTTTAAGTATAACACATTATCCTATATAATAAAAGGCTAATATGCAAATTGTCAAGCAGAATGGCTGGTCGCTATGATGCTCACTGACCACCAGGGGGCAGACGCTTAATGCAGGAGCTGCCCCCTGGTGGTCAGTGTGCTCCCACGGGAGGAGCACCACTCATCCAGAAGGCAGACTCATGGCTGGCGAGTGCAACGGTGCTGGCAGGAGCCTCGCCCACCTCCGCAGCAGCACTAAGGCAGTTGGACATCCACTGAGGGCTCCCGGTCTGTGAGAGGGCACAGGCCAGGCTGAGGGACCTCCTGAGTGTATGAATTTCATGCACCGGGCCTCTAGTATGTAGTATAATTTTATAAATATTTATTGGAAGTTAAACAATTAACTGAATCTCAGTGTAAATTAACCAAAACTTAAAATTAATATGAAATAGTAATATATAATTAACATAATTATAAATTACTATTTTCGTTTTACCCGTGGCTTTGTATTTTGAGATCTATTGCTATAATGCACTAGAAGGTATGAAATGTACATTACACATTTATTAATTCATAAGTTAGAGTAGCTTAGGAACTATAGTGAATGCATTTTTAAATATACTAAAGATATTAATATCTAATAAAACTGCCAAAAAATGCTTTATATACTTGAACTGCTTTTAAAGATTCTAATATTCCAGAAATACCTATTTATATCTAATAACACATTGTATGTGGGAAACGTATTTATACATTTTACGTATTTATATGTTCTACCAGTGTAGTAGAGCGCGGGACACGTATTAATACGTTTTTTATAGACTAGCGGTAGAGTGCGGGTAATGTATAAATACGTAAACTAAAGTTATCGTAATTTTACTGAACGTTGCCATTTGCGCAAAAAATTAGTAAAAATGGCCCGTGCCACCTGTTAGCAAGCAATAAAAACTACCCGCAAACACTGTGATAAGATTATTTAAATATTCTTATCAGTGCACTGGGACAGGTTCTCCTAGTGCACTGGACAGGTTCATCTATATTTTATAACTTTTAACCATTTTCTAATATTCTATATTTTACAGAATAAGATTCTAGATATTTCACACAATTTTTAGATAATACTAAGAATTAGCCTTTTAATAAACCCTCATTTGTTGAAAAAAATTAGCAATTAACTAGGGAATATGCATAATGTCTATAGTAAGCAGTTTGCCCAAAATACAGGTGCCTTAATAAAAAACATGTATTTTCAAATATTACATTCTACTCTTTCAGATTAATTCTCACAATTAGCTCAAGTCTAGCAACAATTTATTATATTTCAGTATCACATCACAACCTAGATTAAAATTTGACTAATAATAAAAAAGAAGTAAAAATCCTTCAGTTAGAACACTTTCAGAATAGAACCTCAGTATGTGTGTGTATATATGTATAAAAATAGCTTTTAAAAAATACCCAATTTAAACATTGTTGAGTAGCTCTCGGGGAAACTATACTAATAAAAGGGTAATATGCTAATTAGACTGGACATCTTCTAGACAACCTTCTGGATGTCCTTCCTGACAAAGCTGGCTGGGGCGAAGTTGCCCGCCTGTGGTCCCGGGTGCCAGTGGCTGCAGCTGCAGCCTGGGAGAAGGAGAAGCCGCCTGCCTGCGGTCCTGGGCGCCAGCAGCTGTGGCTGCGGCCTGGGAGAGGGAGAAGCCACCCACCTGTAGTCCCGGGTGCCAGTGGCTGCGGCTGCAGCCCCTGAGAAGGAGAAGCCGCCCGCCCCTGTTCCTGGGTGCCAGCAGCTGCGGCTAGCTCAGGTGAAGCTGGCCTGGGTCCCAGGTGCCTGCGGCTGGCCAGAGGAAGGGAATCCTGGGTCTTGGGTGCAGGGCCGAGGTAGAGGTGATTTGGAGCAATCAGGCCAGCAGGGGAGCAGTTAGGGTGATCAGGCCGGCAGGCAGAGGTGGTTAGGGGTAATTAGACAGGCAGAGGTGGTTAGGGGCAATCAGGCAAGCAGGCAGGCGAGCGGTTAGGAGCCAGCAGTCCTGGATTGCAAGAGGCATGTCAAACTGCTGGTTTAGGCCCATAGATTGGGCCTAAACTGGTAGTCGGACACCCCATTAGAGGTCCTGGATTGGAGAGGGTGCAGGCCGGGCTGAGGGACTGCCCCCACCCTCTGCCATGCACAAATTTCATGCACCGGGCCTCTAGTCCTATTTAATAAAAGCCTAATATGCTAAGTGTCCAGTCATCTGGTGGGCCATTCAACCAATCACAGCATAATATGCTAATGATATGCTATGGCTACTTAACTACTCACTATGACGTGCACTGACCACCAGGGAGCAGACGCTCCGACTGGTAGGTTAGCTTGCTGCTGGGGTCCGGCCCATCGGGACTGAGCTAGACAGGCTGGATACGCCCTGGAGCCCTCCCGCAGTCCCTCCCTGGCTGGCCAACCTCCCACATCCCTCCCCGGCCCCGATCACGCACTGGTGAGTCCCTTGGCCTGGCCTGTGCCCTCTTGCAATCTGGGACTCTTCAGGGGATGTTGGAGAGCCAGTTTTGGCCCAATTTTGCAGGCCACACTGAGGGACCCCACTGGTGCACAGATTGGTGCACCAGGCCTCTAGCTAATCTATAAATATTCTTTCCAAGTTACTCATTCAACAAATAATTATATCTTTTCATTTACATTAATTTATTAGTTCAAAAGACTACTAGTTCAAACACTACTGTCATACATTCAATCTGAACTTGTGATACAGCCACTCAGTTCATGAACTGCAGAGTGCTCCACTGAGTAGATATTTCTCTAGTGGAAATAAGCTAGGGGATTATTATGATACTTTTCTGACACTCAAGATATTATCTTAAGTTGGTATCTTCCACCTGGAAATAACTAAGAGTAATTATTATGACAGTTTCTTGGCATCCCAGAAATATCATCATATCTAAGTATGTTGGTAATTTCTGTCTTAATGTGCTATAGCCCAAAGTATACATATAGATTGAAAAGGAGAAACAGCACCCTATTCCCTTCCTTAAAAGTGACATCCAGCAGCAGCTGTACATACTCACACACATTAATGGCTCTTCAGTCATCCTCCCCAAATACTTCTTTTGTTGTTGCTCATTTCCAGCAATAATAACAGGCATTTGCTATCAAAGAAAAGTGACATTAAAGAAATAAGATATTTTTATTGGGTATATAAATTTCAGAGATGCTACCAATTAAAATGAAGAACTATTTTCATCCAATGGGTAAGTATAAAGAACTGGCCTTTATTCTGCCTCCTAGTTGGAAAGCTAAAATAAGAAAATAACTCTGTAATCTAAGTATTTTCATAAAATTAATTTATATAGGGCTTGATATATAATATACAAAGAATTAAATTTAGGATAAATAATGTGGTATATATAATCAGGCCTCCTAAAAATTGCTCACTAAATTGTAAGCAAGCCATCAAGATCCTTCTCCTGAATGCTGGATTTTGGCCTTGCCCTTACCTAAGAATTGCCACTGAAGCAGCAGCCAAAGTGTATAGTTTCCCCACAGGAATAGTTAGGACTCCAAGTACTAGAGACAAGGTCAGAATGGTAAGTTTTTGGAATCAGAGATACAGGCTTCACTGAAGAATGTTGTGTACCTTTGAAAAGAAAACTGTGCTCTACCAACTCACCTAACCTAGTAGTACTGTCTCATTAACAACAGCTTAGTTACACAATTAATTTTGTAAGTAACTTACCCCCAAAGAATTTGCTTCAATAGCAGTCTGAACTCCCGTACATCCATAAGCCAATTCTTCAGTAATTAAACAGGAATCAAAAGTTCCAAGTCCAAGACCTCCTACAGTATCAAAATATTTTTAAAGCCCATTATAATATGTAGTACATCTCAGCTGAAATTAAGGTGAATTATTACTTCCAATATGACCTAATCAGAAATAATTAAAATAGTTCATCTAATGATTTTAAAAGCATATTTGCAAATATAATATCTATAACCCAAGAAACTAAAAATGTGCTAAGGCTAGCACAGTAACAAATTATAGTTCTCTAAAGTAAGTTTTATAAATTTCAAAAAAAAATTCTCTTGCTATTTGTAATCTGGACTTGTCTTCATGTTTCAACTTCTATAAAAACTTAATCCCACTCTGCTCAAACTTTGATCCTTTAAATCTGAGGAAAGGAATAAAAACCTCACAGAAAAAAACAAAAAAAACCTCTTAATAAAATGTAAACTCAAAGGTAGAATTAAAATGCAACAAATTGACCAATTCTGGAGGAAAAATTTACTAATGTTTAGGATCAAGTTAAGGTTGGAACCTGTTATAAAGAAGGAATAATGCCTCTCTAAGTGTTGAGTACAAGGCTTCTAGAAACAGGCAGTACTGAAGTCTGATCAGGGAGACATGGGTAGAAAGCCAATATTTAATAGTAGTAAGTATTTAAAAGAATGACTGAGCAGAGTTTCACAATTTTTCTTACTTATATGCATTCTAGAATTTAAAAATGTGAAGAAAGCTTACCACAACTTTCTGGAATGTGTGTATTCATTAACCCAAGTTCCCAGGCTCTTTTAATAAGGGGAACAGGATACTAAAAGAAAAGAAAAAAGATGAAAGAAAATAGCTATGTACATTTAAGAATCTCGATAACTTGATTATATAGTCTTGTAAAAAATGTCAAAGATTTTTCTCTCCTTAAAATGCATAGAGGCTTCTGGTCAACATGACAGAGCAGGCAAATGTGATATTTGCACCCTCCTACAATCACATCAAAATTACAGCTAAACTATAGAAAACCATAATTCAGAACCACCTGAAATTTAGCAGAATGAAATCCTACAGCTAGGGATTTACTAAAGAAGCCACACCAAGATTGGTAGGAGAGGCAGAGACGGAAAATGGGCTGGTTTCACACCCATGGGTGGCAGATAAAAATTGGAAGGGGTATCTCAGCCATGAAGGTGCCCCCAGAGGAGTGAGGGGGTCCCAGCCCCATACCAGGCTACCCAGCCCAGGGTTCCAGTGCCAGGAAGAGAAGTCTCCATAACTTCTCGTTGTAAAAACCAGCATGGATTGTGCTGAGGGAGACGGAGGGTTGCTGGAGTCCCAGGTAGTACCTATTAAAGGGCCAGCACACAGACTTACTAGGACTCACTCACTCTTGAGCTCCAGCACTTGGGTAGCATCTCAAAAGGCACCAGGGACACACAGGGAGGAACTGAATTGTCTTACAAAAGGGCAAAAGCTGGAGGGGCAACTTTCTCCCAGACAGAAGTGCTGGCAAAGTCCATTGTTCCTTTTTTGAGCCCTTCCCCACACAGCGCTGAGAGGGAGGTGCCATATCTGAGTCTCCATTAACCTGGCTATCACAGTTCATCCCACACTGGTGATACCCCGAGACTTCACCGCACCCTACTTTCTGGCCCACCCAAGCTGTTTCCAGTGGCTTTTCCATACAAGTGGCCTGTTTCGGTTCATGATTCAAACTTTCCTAAAGTCTCTCAAACAAACTGCATCTGCCCTCTGCAAGCCCTATTCCTTTTGCTAGGTGCCTAAGGATTGGCACTAGCGGCAGCTGGCCTTGGATCAGGCCTGGTTCGTAGCTTGGCCTCACCAGGGGCCCTCCAAGCCCAGCACAAGTAGTAGCCATCTGCAGATCACTCTGTTGCTCTTGCTGGGTGGAACATGGGGTGGGCGTGGGGGTGGCTGGCCTTAGCCTACACTTCCTGGGAAGCCCAGAGCCAGCTTATCTTGTGGACAGCTTCGGACCACATCAAAGCACCAGCCAACTACCTCCATAAGTGACACACTCAAAGGGTGGCCTCAGTGGGCACCAGAGCCCCACTGAAATAAGTCCTGCTCTGTGGGATGGGGTCCTCCACAGCTGATCCTCCATTGAGGTCACAACCAGTCCTTGCAGCCAATCGGACTGGGGGTATATCCTTTCCACTGACATGCCAATAGCAATCAAAGCTCAGCTACAACAGAGGATGGAGGGCCACCTGCAGTGCCCAGGTCAGGTGAACAGGGAGACTGTGACACTGGACCCAACAGAATACCTGCTCATTAGGCCACTCTGCCACGCTAGGGAGATGCAGAGCTCTACCCAATATACAGAAACAAACACAGAGATACCTACCTCGCCAGTTCTATCATATTCTGCAGCAACTGGGATTATTTCCTCCCTGGCAAATTTACGAGCAGTAGCTTGAAATTCTTTCTGCTGTTCAGTGAACTCTAAGGGAAAGTTATTTAGAAAACATTAAAATAGAATGAGTTGAGGGGAAAAAGCCCTATGGAATTAGTATGTAGAAATTTATGCATATAATGAAGATTTTTAACCCTTGATTAAGCAGAAAGTCAAAAGATTACAAAGGAACTTTGTAACTAATCAAGATTTCATTGTGCAATATAAAGAAATCTAAGCCAAAGGAGACAGGTAATATTGCTAGCTTTTACAAATATTTCCTGAGGACAAGTGAACTGAGAAAATAGGTCTTTTAACTAGAGGAAAGGAAATAATCTGAAACAAGCAGTACTTTAGGAGGCAAAGGATGCTTAAGATAGGGATTTTCATTTCAAACGCTTTGCCCAGGATCTTCATTTTATTTATTTATTTAGTAAACATTTTAAAATTGATTTTATAGAGAGAGGGAGAGAAACATTGACATGTGAGACATTGATAGACTGCCTCTTGCATCACTCCCCACCCCAACCCCCGCCAACAGGTGGTCAAAATCTGCAACCTGGGCATGTGCCCTGACCCGGAATTGAACCTGCCACCCTTTGGTGCAGGGGACGAC
>NW_006299719.1:65406-69783 GCF_000327345.1 Myotis davidii
TCTCTGTTATATTTTGTGCTACATCCTTAGAAAGAAGAGCAGGAAAAAATGTATGCTGCTAACGGCTCTATGAGTAGGGTAATTATGCTAAAGAAAAAACGAGGTCAGCAAGAATGGGTGTAACTAACTGTGGACAATCAGTGGATGGTGATTGATTCTGCTCATTGACAGACATTACTAAGATTTTTTTTATTGCTAAAAGTATTACAAAGGGTATTACATATGTGTCCTTTACTAAGATTTTTTAATCAACATTTCAGACAAATACATACATAGAGAGCTGCATATACATAATAATTTAAGTTCAAAGTCAAAAGACAGAACAAAACATATACCAAAACTAAATCCAAATCCTTGTTCATGTTTTAGGGCAGCTTTTGTATGTTGTGATCTCCAGTCAAAGCGAGAAAGACTTCTCAGGGCCTGTAAAGAACAATTTTATTAAAATAAATTTGATAAATTAAACATTAATCAAATAAGAGAGTACTGACAATTACGAGTACAACAACTTGTTTGATCCCACTCAAGAGCAGAGTGCCTTTAACTATAATTTGATTTCTATAGTAAATAAGCCAATTACCAGATATTTGAACACCTATCAAAAAGGAATTTTTTTTAAAGCAATGAAAATAGATCTATTCAGTAGTATTTACATTACTAAAGTGGGAGTATTTCCAAGGCAAATAATAGTCAGGGGTAGCAGCTAACTTAGAACCACTAGTCTGGAAATCTCACCTACAAGCTCTAGGACACTTGTGATTGAGGAGCAGAAGTGTTGGCAACAATAGGATGGTATTGTACTGTGTGCAAAAGTTGCCCAGTACATCAACTTATTTATTTATTTATTTATTTATTTATTTCTTACCCGAGGATATTTTTTACATTGATTCTTAAGAGGGTATGAAAGGGAGGGATGAGGGGGTAGGGAGGGAGAGAGAGAAAGAGAAGGAGGGAGGAGAGGGAGAGAGAGAGAGAGAGAGAGAGATGACAGAGATACATGGACTGGCTGCCTCCCAGGTGGGGAGTGAACCCACAACCAAGGTAAGTGCCCCTGACTGGGAATCAAACCCCCACCGACCCTCTAACCACTGAGCAACCATCCAGGGCCAGTTCATCAACTTTGACACTGTCCCTGTAAGCCTCCCACAAATGCCTCTAGGAATCTTCTGCCTGAAGGATATTTTTTCTAAGATATCTCACTCTATTTCACAAACCAAAATAGCCTAAAATCATGTTTTTTATCTTCTGCTGTTTAAGTATTTTCAGAATGTTCTAAGGCAGGGGTAGCCACCAATTTTGTAAATTACATTTTATTGGAACACAGCCACACCATATTGTCAATTGCTGCTTCCACACCAAAGTTGTGTAGTTGCCACAGGGACCATATGATCCACAAAGTCTGTAGGGCGTGGCTATAGGGTTAAGCCTGGGACTGACCTGTTGGCAAAGCCACAAACAAGTCCCAGCTTAGAGGACACAGTCCTCAGCATAATTAGGCTTGAAGTTATAAAGCTCCCTAGATCTTATCTGGGAAGCTAATGGGCTGAGGGAGATGTAGCAAGTGGTGCCAAAACAAATAAAATTCACAAGAACACTGTAACTATGGTGACCACTACCTTGTTTACCTCTGACTATAAAATAAAGGCTCAGCTTGCCTCTGGATCTCTCTGTGTGGCCTCAGCCAGGCACAGGAAGACCCACCTAGAACCAGCTTATCCTCTTTGTCTGCCATTTCTTTAATCCTTCGCTGCCCTCACTCAGGCTTTCAAACCCTTGGCTGAGCTGGCTCGGCACAAAAGCCAAAGCTTACTACCTGTTCCTTTACTTTTTTTAAGTTTGCCAGTTCTGTTCTAGACTATCAATATACTACTTGTCTTAATATACAGGGTGAAGCAAAGGTAGGTTTACAGTTGTCCATATGAAAAATAATTCGATAAATAATAACATAAGAATAAACTGTTTCGAGTACTCACAACTGTAAACCTAGTTTTGTCCCACCTTCTATATGTATATTTCTTCAAAGATATACTAAAGATATAATCACATCTATACTTATTGTTCCATTTTAAACTCATTGACAGTTTTTTAAAAAAGTAATCACTTGTATCTGTTAAAATTATCAAATTGAAAACCACTTAACTCCTGAGTAAATATTTGAGGACGGCCAAAAGTACACAATTTACATTTCAAAAAATTTTGATAGAACTATCCCTAGGCAATTCTAGTAAGTTAGGCAAAGAAAAAAAAGAGAGAAACTGAATAATATACTAAAAGATCAAGAACTTATGTTGTTCAAAATCTATAAAAAGAAACTGTCCACTATGTAGATTACAACTTTAACTTACAAAGAGAATCACCTACATTTAAAGTGACAATACAGATCGTAAAGTATCTTAATTTAAACAGCCCTTTCAAAATTACATACTTTATACTACACAACATACTTTATACTACAATTTTGAAAAATTACATAAAGTATGAAAATTCACATTTCTTTGTAATTTGAAACACGGTTTCTCTGGTCCTCATTATCCAGTTGTAACAGACCAAACCTATTCTCATTTACAACCACATGCCACATGTTAATTCACTGATTGTCCAGGTCAGGCCTAAGAATAAGGCACTATATTGATTCCTATTTTGCACTTGAAGAAACTTAGGCTCAGGAAGGTCAAGTAAAATTGGCCAAAGTCATTCTGCTATTAGTTGGTGGAACCAAGATTCTAACTCTAACATTTACTAAGAGCCCATGCCATTGACCGCCTTGCTATACCACTCTTTCAGTTTCAAGTCTCCTAATTGGTTATTAGGTTCTATAAAGAAGAATAACATCCCACAGAAATCAACTCCAAAAACGTGACTCTTCTAAATATGTGCTCAGATACCACTATACAAAAATTAGACCTCACACACACACAAAAAATGTAAAGTGGCTTTCTGAGAAACTTTAAATAGGGTATATAAGATTGAAAATAATTTACAAAAAATATGATTTTTAAAAAATACATTTTACATAAAACAAAGTACAAAGGTAGATGCAGCCAGGGAACAATGCCCATTGACCTATTAATTATATAATTTAATGTTAATCATCTAGTGATGTGTTTTAGTAGATACCAGATATAGGAACAGTATATTATTTGGACTTAGAATTGCTAAACTCAAGTTGAGTTTGAGTTTGACATTCCACAAAATTTTTGAGACCTTGGATTGGTTACAAACTTCTTGTCACTTCTTTTCAAACCTGGAAAATGGAGTTTGAAAAGGAATTACCATTTGTTGAGATGATTAAAACAGGATGATGTCTTGGAAGCATAGTGCCATATGGTTTTAGTACATTGGGTTCTCTGCCCAGAGCAATAGCATTCCAAATCTCTAAAAGAGAGCAACTTTAATCAAGCGTCAACTCTGCAATAATGGCACAACTAAAATTAAACACTTCTGTATATTTCTTAGGGATATAAGAGCCTTAGCATTAAAGGAATGTCAAAAAAGGGATACAGGGGCTGAAGTTTTCTGGATGGGTTTTTTTTTTTATATATATATCCTTCCTTAGAGAGACTGAGAAATCTGTTTTTTTTTTTCTGGTGTCAGAGCTAAAAATCATTTTTAAAAAATCCCCCTATTTCTGCCTTCAGAAGCGATGAACTTACACAGCAATGACAAATATGGAGGAACAATCCATTAGAATTATTCTAAATTCTAACACTGCTACTTTCTTCGGTCAGGAACATAACTTTCTTGACTCAGCCATAAGTGACTTAATTTTAATGGCAGTCTTATGTGTATATACCAATAATATTTAAGATAGCAAAATACATCTAGTGACAGTTTAGAATCTGTGCAACACAACCCTGGAATATACAAACTTCAAGGGGCAGTCTGCAGTAGGTATTTTTCTTTTTTTTAAACGAATGAAATATGGAAACATCTTCCTCCTCATTGCACACCCCAAAGCGCATTAAACATATTAAGTATCCACTTCCCGTTCCCCGTGACTTTGCAGGCCTTCGCGATAAGACTATCTGAATTCTGCGTTTTCTAGTCTATTTCAATTGCAGAATGAGATTCCCTTCGCGGGCTGGGGACAGGGAGCTGCGAGAAGGAAGAGATACGAAGCCAGTTCAGCACAAACAGGCCCGCCCAATGCAGACAGGTCCACTTGGGCCAAGGGCGGGGTGCCCGGGGAAAACAGGTGAAGGGTTCCAGAGCAGAGACAGAAAAAGGACATTCTAAAAGGTGGACGCCATTGCATACGGGGCAGCTGCCGAGAGGATAGGGCGGGTCAAAACCTGGGTTGTATTCAGTCCCACCGAGAGAGCAGGGGTGAGCCTGACGGCAGGGAGGTCCGGATCCCGGCCCGGGACGGGCTCCTTC
>NW_006299719.1:70380-79150 GCF_000327345.1 Myotis davidii
AAGGGAGGAGGAGGGGATGGGGGCTGGACGCGGGGCAGGCCGGGAATGTGGGTGAAAGGTCACGGTCGTCGTCGGAGGCTTGGGGCAAAGGTCACCCTGGGCTTCACCCTGGGCTTCACCCTTGATTTCTTTGGGAAAAGCCGTCAAAACCAACTCGTTTCTGCTTTAAGGATTCAAGGTTCATTTTACTCTCAAATGCCGGACCTAAAGCGAAAGGATGTTCCGTGCGCCTCGGCCATGTAAACGAGCAGGGGCACTTCATCATGTAGGTACATCCGACCTTTCGGAATGTTGCCCGCGCTATTTATTCCTGCCCACGTGTGCAGAGGCGGAGAGCGTCCTTGCAAGTGAGGTTGCAACAGGAGCCTGTCTAAATCCAGTTGGCTCAGCGAGTGACTGTGGAAAGAGAGGGTCTCCGGAAGAATTCTGCTTCCAGTCACCCCCTCTTCCAGTTAGACCCCGGGTTCTGTGTTGTTACAGAGCCCAGGGATGTGCAGAGTTGTCCAGGTTTGGGGGGCTCTGTGAAGGCGCGCTCCATGGGTGACCTTGCGGCGCCGTCCTCGCGACCTTGGGAGGGGTCTGATGCCCCACTGGGGACTGACCTGGTCCGAGGGGTGGTCCCCATGAAAGCCGGGAGTGTCAGTGTTTCCCACAATCCCTAGGACTTTCCATTTTTCTTGCTCCCGTCCTAGTACAGGCCCTCATCACTCACACCCATGCCTTGTTACTAATTTAGCAATATTGTTGCCTGCCGAAGGCTTGCCATAATCTCATTCTAATTTAGCTGTTTGATTTCTATATCTGGTTATTGTACTCCCCACGCAAGAACCTTATATTTTGTCTACTGGGAACTTATATTTATTCAGAGTAGGTACAACGCAGAATCTTAAGTGCTAAATTCATAGTAAAAGTAACAGGGGAATTCGGAAAAGAGAACTCAGTTTGTCCTGCAGTCAGCAAGAAAGCCTTCAAGAGGTAGATAAGACACAAAATGGACTGTTAACGATTGGTAAGGTTTGGCTATGCATGCATTTTTCCTCCAAATTTCTTATTCTGAACATTTTAAACAGAAAAGTTGAACAAAAGAAGTACAGAATCACCCATATGCCCATCACTTGGATTTAAAAGTTATTTGTCATATTCTTTTTACTTATGTTTGTGTGTACAGATATATATATGTGTGCGTCTGATTATTTTTGTTTGTTTTGTTTTTGTAAGAACCAAAGTTTTAGATATTAAGACACTTCACCTCTAAATACTTTCGCTATACATCTCTCTGAGGTTACTGTCCTACATAACCACAAAACATTTATCACGTCTAAAAAAGGTATTTTCTAATATAAAGTCAATATTTATATTTCCCCAGTTGTCCCCAAAGTGCCTTTTGTATGTATAGCAGGGTCCTTGAATAATGTGGTTTTGTTATGTTTTTTCCCCCTGAGATAAACTATGTTTTATTGAACTGTATTAAAAATATTTAATATATTTACTGTAATTTAATTGAACTTGAGGCAAAATGAGTTGTTCTTTTTTTTTTTTTTTTTTTTTTTTTATTGGGCAAAAGTGTTGTTTTTTTTTTTTTTTTTTTTTTTTTGCCTTAGGTACTACTATTTCTTTTTATTGTTAACACTATCACCGATGTCCCCCGCCTTTTGTCCACATCCACCTAGCAATCTCCTTCCCTGGCCTTCACCACACTTCTGTGTATGTCCATGGCGTAACCATATATGTTCCTTGGCTAATCTCTTTACCTTCTTTTATCTAATCTCCCCCACCAGCTCCCCACTGACATTCATTGGTCTGGTCCATGTATCCATGCCTCCGGTCCTATTTTGCTTGTCAGTTTATTTTGTCCATTAGATTCCACATATTAGTGAGATCATATGGTATTTGTCTTTCTCTGACTGGCTTATTTCACTTAGCATAATAAGTCTCCAGGTCCATCCCTGCTGCCGCAAAGGGTAAGAGTTCCTTCTTAATTACAGGTGCATAGTATCCCATTGTATAAATGTCCCAGTTTTTTTCTATAATGTTGATGAGGTGTCGTAGGAACTTAACTCTTCTTTATATCAATTAGCCTATGATAAAATTGGTTTTGTTATACTTCATTTCATCGAAAGTTGCAGAACCTATCTATGAGGTTAAGTAAAGATTTAACTTACAGTACTTTGTTTTTGAACTAGGATCCTATCAATGATTGCCTATTGCAGTTGGGTTTTAACTATTTTGGTCTCTTTTAACCCAAAACTTAATCTTTATTCCCCGCCTGCCCGCCCCATCCCCCAAAAGAGAAAATAACTTTGATTTTTTTTTAAAGAAACCAAGCCAATTGTCCTGAAGAATGCCTTAATTCTGAATTTTTAAATTGTATTTATTTGCGCTTCTAGATCTTGAATTTCCTGTAAACTGCAAGTTACTAAATTCTTGAATGATTGAGATTAAAAAAAGCATGCTTTTTAGATGCTACTGTGCCATTTATATTGTCTCACATTAGGTCCTAATGTGATGGCGAACCTTTTGATCTCGGCGTGTCAGCGTTTTGAAAAACCCTAACTTAACTCTGGTGCCATGTCACATATAGAAATTTTTTGATATTTTCAACCATAGTAAAACAAAGATTTATATTTTTGATATTTATTTTATATATTTAAATGCCATTTAACAAAGAAAAATCAACCAAAAAAGTGAGTTCGAGTGTCACCTCTGACATGCGTGTCATAAGTTCGCCATCACTGCATTAGGAGGTGTTTAATGTCAGGTGGGTCCCATTACTAGTGATGATAAATTTGATCATTGGATTCAAGTGCTGACAGACAGATTTTTCTATGGTTAAAGGCTAATTTTTTACCTTGACAAGTTAGTAATTTATGGGTATATTTGACATAATACCAAACAACCTCTCCTAAATTTTTCCCAGTAGTAGACATGGAATCAGCTCCTTTTTAATTGGAGATTGTCCCACAAAACTTATTCAATTTTTAGGTGAAATAAATATCCCCCCGTTGTTCCTTTGTCCCTTGCCACCTTCTTGTAACTCATGGGAAGGTGACATAAAAACAGACCATTCTTTTAATTAGTGGTTCTTAACCTGGGGCTATTGAATAAATTTAAGGTAGATCTGAGAATCATTTGGAGTTAAATGGGAAAAGAATTATACCTATGCATACATTCCCAAGGAGACGATCCTAGCTGGTGGGCAAGTAAGTATTTATGAGTTCAGATGCCAATATTTGGAAGATGTGATGGAGGAAGTAGTTGGAGGTTTTCTTCTGATTGTTTCTGTTTCTCAGTGGAATAGGAAGTTAGGTTATTAGCTGAGAGTGAGGAAATGTTGTAAATCTGAGTAAAGAGTGAAACATTGTGTAAGCATTTCTTCTTTACTCAAACTTTCTAGGAATGGAGATGTAAAGGCATGAGGGACAGTGTAGAGGTGGTAAGTTCAATGCATCAACATGCCTAGTGAGTTTGAAAAATTAATAGATCTGGAATATTGAAGAGAATTATCTGAAAATATAGAGGCTAGCAGTCCTGTGGACGAGTGTACTTATAGTAAAGACAAGGTCTAAGGTACCATGGCAGTAAGAAGTTGAAGCAGAGCAGAGAACAATGTTATTATAGGAAAGGGAACCAAAGCATTGGAGAAGCCAGCATAATGGAAGAATTATCTCTGTGGATATTGAAAATGTTAAAAATTATAACTTGTTTGAGAGAAAGTGACTTTGAGCCAAGTGTAAAGCTCTTGGTAGCATGCATGTTTTTCTCTCAGTTAAATAAGAAAAATGATGATAGAATTGTAATTATAAGCTAATATGTTTGGTGCAAAACAGTATTAACCTTTCTGATACCTGATGTTTTTTCTCTTTCATTCCTTTTCAAATAGTACTCTTGTTATGTTTTCTCTAGCAATAGTAATAGAACCAGATATACTATTTTGTTATCATAAAAGATGATTTTGTGGAAAAGAAATTGAAGTTTACACCTCTGCCAAGCCTCTAAGAGTTGCTTAAGGCTTTGTCAATCTTGGCAATGAAAACCCAGTTTCTCAAGTGACTCCTCTGTTTTTGGAGCAAAGGAGATAATCAAATATGACTGATCCTACTTTAAGAACTAGGTATAGCTACTTAGATTCAGGACCAAATCCTTATGGTGATATTTTTCTCTTAAAGACCTCTTTCTTTTTTTTTTTTTTAAACGCATGAAAGAGTAATCTGTATATTCATTTTTTAAAGTGAGCCTCATAAAATGTAGTCACATTGGAACCACTAATTGTTGTGGTGTTTTGTTTTTCAATTGCAGAATCAAATTTCAAATGATCAGTTTTCCCCAAATAAAAGCAGAGTGTTTGGACCACAGTAGGTAAAGGAGCTAAAATCCACCAAAGGACAGAAACAGTCTTTACTGCCTAGCATACATTCCTCAAGCCAGAAAATAGAGGGAAACAAGTTAGGGACAAGCGTGGGATTTCCTGGGTTCTGGAAACCAATATAAGGGTGAAGAGAATGCTTGCAAGATTGGATCAGATGCATAGTGCTTCGTAAATGTTACCTTCGTGGGGAAGGTCCTTCAGGAACCAAGAAGTAGAGCACAGTCCAGAAACAGAGGGAGAGGACTATTCTGGGAAGATTCTAAAGGAAATAGAAAATACCTCAACCCAAGCAGCAATAGTAATAGAATTCTCATTTCATCCAGAAGCCTTTACAGCAGCATGGTCATATAAGATGATAGATGACCAGCAAGAGGCCCACAGGCGACATGTAGGTACCTAGTTCATGACTTAATTTCAGCATGATATTAGTTTACTAGGGATGTCAAGCACTGGCTACACTCCTCATACCCCCTCCTGTGGGAATCTTCCCTGCCTAGAGTTTGTGCTCCCAATGTGTGAATCTTCCTGCCTCTTGCCTACAGCTTTATGGGATGGGCTGTATGACCTAAGGGAAGTCAGTTCATGAGCTGATCAGCACTTTTTACCAATGGCATGGCATAAAAAGATTAATTTAGGGAATCAAACAGGTTGCCTATCTTGGAAAACTGAATCAAAGAAACAGAGGAAAGAAGTATTTGTTGGTGGTAGGCACCTGACATTCCAGCAATTAGAGAGCTCCTGGTGGTCATGTGAAAATTAAAAATTATGGACGGAATAAAAATTATGAGCATTGGAAGCCAATAGATAGAGAGAGAAGAATGGAGGAAGTGAGTAGAGAAAAACAAAATCACCAGGAAAATGAGGAAAATAAAAATCTTACATCTTCAAGTAGAGACGATTATATTAGTTATTTCCAAGACTTTTCTTTTAGTTTCAGTTGTCATTACTCCCTGCTCTACTTAGGGGCCTTGTCCTTGGAGTCTCATAAGAGTCCAGTTGTATATTTATAGGAAAACTCCTTGAAATAGGTTGAGCAAATCCTTGTTCCTTGTAACCAGAAAAACCAGAAAGCATTTCTCTGTTTCCAAGGAGCTGTGCTAATTAAGCTAAATTGTGCCTAGTTATGTTCTTGCTATATAAACTCATCTTTTCTACGCTTTGGGCTCTTATTTAACAACTTAATTTAAAAAAATTGATATACAATTAATTTCACATATTTAAAATTTACAACTTGATGAGCTCTGACCAATGTATACACTTTTGAAACTGTCACCACAATCAAGATAAACATTTCCATCACTCCAACATTTCTTCACGCCCCCTTTGTAATTCATCCTTCTTTTCATTCCTGTCCCCAGGCAACCACTCATCTTTTTTCTGTTACTGTAGATCAATTTGTAATTTTGTAGAATTTTATATAAATGGAATCACACAGAATATATTCTTTCTTGGCTGGCTTCTTTTACCACAACTTGAGATTCATTCATATTTAGAATATCATTATTTTGTATATTTTTTCCTGAGTAGTATTCCATTGAATATACCATAATTTGTTGATGGACATGCAGATGGTTTTCAATTTGGGATTAAGAAGTAGAATCAAAAAAATCAAAAGTAGCTGAAACCGGTTTGGCTCGGTGGATAGAGCGTTGGCCGGCGGACTGAAAGGTCCCAGGTTTGATTCCGGTCAAGGGCATGTACCTGGGTTGCGGGCACATCCCCAGTGGGAGAAGTGCAGGAGGCAGCTGATCAATGTTTCTCTCTCATTGATGTTTCTAACTCTCTATCCCTCTCCCTTCCTCTCTGTAAAAAATCAATAAAATATATTTTAAAAAAATCAAAAGTAGATTTTTTTTGAATAAAATAGACATGCCTCTAGTAAGATAGTATATAAAGGAATGTTTGACCAGTTTTTAAAAATTGTAAGAGAAAACTACAGATTAAGTGTAGATTTTAAAATATCACAAGAAAATACTGTGAAACGTTTTTTTGCCAATAAGTTTAGAAATAGATAAAACATACTTTTCTAGAACTATATAGAAATTACCAAAATTATATAAAAAAGAAAGAAAAACTGGAATATAGCATTAACCACCCTCCTCCCAACTATTCTACCTCCAGGTTTGTAGCATTTAATTCTTTGCTATGTGATTATTTTGAAGCAAGATCAGTTAGTAGTATGATTTCAATATATGGCTCCCATAGGTTTGGTTATTGTTTTCCTAAATGTATTTATATTTTTTAAACATTATTACAATAAATTTCTAGGTTTTAGAAACCTTAGCATTTACTACAGCACTTGGAGGGGGAAACAGCAGAAACAATAGAAGCTGATCTGGACTCTGCAGATGCACTGCCAGGCAGGCACTCAAAGATGGGAAACTTTTCCAGACACAGTGCCCTGCAGATCTATGTGTGCACCAGGGACACAGATTCATCCTGTTTGCAGCTCCTTACCTCCACTCGGAAAACTTTGTTGTAATGGCTCTGGAGCCATGGCCTGAGCCCTGGGCCCTGGAGTGGGTAGGGGGACTTAGGGGCAGCTTACTGCCCAGTAGGACTTCCAGGCAATGGCACCCCCATTCTCTAGCTTACCACCACCTCCCAACTCCCCTCTGTTTTTACACTGACAGTGCACAGGTCTTGGTGGTCTTAAATTTCATGAGCCTGAGAGGAAGAGAGTGCAGGGGCAGCCACCACCTGGAGCTGCTGCTGCACACAATGAATGTGCTATATGCCTTCAGACCTCTCTGAGGAGTACATATGCAGATACTTTATTCTGTCTTCATGTTGGATATATGGATTGCATGGCTGCACAGGTGACTTATATTTTTTATACCATTCTGGGTTTGGTTTGGTTTTCTAAAGGCTTTTTATCATATCCAACTTGCTTGAGCTCTTAAGATATGTCTTGTGTCAGGTTCAATCTTGCCAGAGCTTTGAATTAATGAGAACAAAGGGTACAGATACATTTGAAGTTATCTTTCTTCTTGAGAATGGGGGTCTAGAAGTAATCTAGACCTGTACCTTGTACCTTGTCTCTGAGACTCCCTAGAGGTTAGCATCAATAAATTGCAAAATATAGTCATAAGAACCTCTCTGAAGAAGTCTGTGGTCATGGCTTGTATCCTAAAGCTTATCAGAAAGAGGCAGTGCACTTGGTATATACCTGGTCTGGCTTGTTTAGTACCCATTCCCTCCTCCCACCCTGTATGATTCCCCCCTTTATAAAGACTAGTTTGCCTGCTTTTTTCTTCTATAGTGACTTGGAAGTTAAAAGCATTCTATTTTAAATTCTACTGCAGGTCAGTAAAAATTTCAAGACATTATTAAACATACAATTGTCATTATAAAAACAAAATAACTTTAGATCCTTCTTTACAGAAGATTTAAACCTAGTTTTTATTTATTTTATCCTTCATTTAGAATTATAAAGGAGACAATAATTCTACATTGATTTTTGTATTAGGTAATTTAACTTTTTTTATTTGGAGTTTTTTTTTAAAGAATCTTTGTTTTACTTTTGAGCTTTAAAAAATCATGATATACTTATTCATTTTTTTCTTGGAACTTAGGGAACTCTGATCACTGGGATCAAATAATTTTTTAGATCAAGAAAGTTTTCTTTTAAATATCATTGATTATTCCTTTTGCTTTATTTTTTAATGCCTATAATATTCTATTCACAGATTAGAAAAGTTAGAAAACATGACTTTCTTCTGTATTCATTATCATACCTCCTGTCATGTTTATCTCTTTTCTTTGTATTTTAGTCCTGTATTTTGCATCATGAATTCAGTTTGCTAAACTGTGAGCTCCTTTAGGCCAGGGACTATGTCTAATTTATATTTTTGTAATAAGTACTTAATACAGTGTTTGACACATAATAAGTGTCTCTAATATAAATATGCTCTAGCTGTTTTATATTTGGTATTCCTGTGTTGCCATTCCAGTACACAAATCTTTCTTTGCAGAAATGCCCTTAGCTAAAGGTAGGGCTAGAGGCTAAAATTTAGTCTGAGCTCCTTAGGTAAGATCTGCAGTCTGGTGCAGGTAAGGAAGGGGCACTTTTTTCCTAATTGGCATAAATGCGTTCTGTGGGCTAATAGAAACCTTCATTGATCTGGTCTCTTCAGGCTTTCTTGTTTAATTCAATGTCCTCCTAAGAAACACTTTTCTTTTTTTTGGTAAATATATATTTTTTTATTGCTTAAAGTATTACAAAGAGTATTACGTATGTCTCCTTTTTTCCCCCCACCCTTGGCAATCCCCTGGCCTCCCCTACCCCCCAGTGTCTTGTGCCCATTGGTTATGCTTATATGCATGCATACAAGTCCTTCGGTTGATCTCTTACCCACTCCCTGCACCCCAACCCTTTCCGGCCTCCCTGCTGTAGTTTGACAG
>NW_006299719.1:79496-82205 GCF_000327345.1 Myotis davidii
TTTAAAAGGTATCTATTTAGGTCCTTCAAAAATGGGTGTTGAATTTTGTCAAACGCTTTTACTGCATCAATTGATATGACTATGTGGTTTTCTTCTTTCAATTTGTTTTTGTGATGTATCACGTTTATTGATTTGTGGATATTCTACCATCCTTGCATCCTTGGGATAAATCCTACTTGGTAGAAACACTTTTCTTGAATACGTAAAGATATATTTTGTTTTCAGCAGAAAATTAATTACATGAAATTTTGTTCTTTTCCTTCTTAGTCACTAGAACATGGCTCTCTCATCTTTTGCTGTTTATTTTTATATAGGTTCAATATAAAGGTATATATGTGGCTTTTATTATTTGCTAATGTACTGGCAGAAACCCTTTTGTTTTTCTATGCAGGAGGAGGGTAAGATGCTATATAGAGAGTTTAGGAAAGTTCTTGGTATGTTTGAGATTCTACTTCTTTCTGTCTTCAAGGCAGTAAAGAAACTGCCCAAGCAGTTTGAGGCTGAGTGTCAGGAAAAGTGTGTGTGTGTGTGTGTGTGTGTGTGTGTGTGTGTGTGTGTGTGTGTGTGTGTGAGACGTAGAGAGGGGACTCAGGATTCTGTGAACAAGAGTTAGAGGAACATTCATTTCTCAAATTGGCAGGATTTTTCCAACTATTAGTTCCCAGGGTATAAAGGACTCCTCATCTATATCTGCCACCAGCTCCTAAGTTGGGGCAGTAGGATGGTTTGACATGGGACCTCATTTTTGTCCTGCATTGGATGCGACTATCCGGTTAAAGGTGATACACTAAACAAGGCCTGTGGCTCCCTGCCGTGGGTTTGACATGCTTGTGGGCTACCCCAGGAGGCAGGTAGAGTAGCAAACTTGTCCAACTTTGTTAGAGTGTGTCAATCCTAGTGGGACACCAAAAGTAGAGGAAAATGACTATGATCAGGTAACCAGTACAGGGCCCTAAGGTACAGGAAAACCAAGTACCAGGCTTGGGATTCAGAAGGAAACTAGGTCAAACTTAAGGACTGAGACATCAGTAGAAATGAAATTTAAGGAAGTATTACCTGATTGATAGAGTGTTTTATCTGCCAGTGTGTAAACACTCAAGGGAAAATTAGCAGAGGAACAAATTCTAAAGGAAATTTAATTTAAAAGATTATGTTCAAGATTCAATATTTCTATATTGCTCTGTTTTCTTCATAGAGAGTTAAATGTTCTTTTATCTATAGAAAGATAAAAAAGTTTGGGAAAAGTTTATCAAAAGGTTCCCAGGATTTGGTTTTATTAAGTAAGTCTTCTCACAGAATATAACTAAAGAGAGTTAGTAGTTATCTATCTTTAGCCCTTGTGCACTTCCCCAATATAGTTTATTTCCTCTTACCTGGACTGCTAAAATAACTTTCTTTAAAAATTATAATTTCCATTAGGTAATTTCATTGTCTCAATGGGACAGTAAAATATGTGGCAAAAAAAAAAAATGACACCACTCTTAGAGGATTCAAAGTTTCAAGAATGGCAAAATATATGGAAACTAGTATACCATTATCCAAAGCAGGAGACAATCAGGATGCTTCCAGGTGAAGACACTGGCTTTCCAAAGGACCTTCGTCTGGGAGCATGCTTGTTTATCTTCTGCTTTGTGGAAACACCTCTATATGCTCCTATATTCTTTGGCTAAAAGGAAATTTTACATCTCCTGATAGTGACAACTGGGTTTTTCCATAAGTTATATTACTTTTCTTTGGATGATCATAAATAATGCATTTACATGGTAAAAAAAATTAAACAGTGAAATGAAGAAAGGTGTCTTTCTCTTATTTTGGCACTTGCTTTCATTTCCCCAAAACATCTGCCATTGGTATTTCTTGTGTATCTTTTCAGATATTTACACATATCTGTGTCTCATTATCCTTATCTATAAGACTAGAGGCCCGGTGCATGAATTTGTGCACCAATGGGGTCCCTTGGCCTGGCCTGTGGGATTGGGCTGAAACCGGCTCTCCAACATCCTCCAAGGGGTCCCGGGTTGCTAGAGGGCGCAGGCCAGGCTGAGGGACCCCACCGGTGCACGATCAGGGCCAGGGAGGGATGTGGGAGGTTGGCCAGCCCGGGACGGACCACGGGAGGGCTCTGGGGTGTGTCTGGCCCATGGAGGGCTCCAGGACATGTCCAGCCTATCTTGCTCAGTCCCAATCAGCTGGACCCCAGCAGCAAGCTAACCTACCAGAAGAAGCATCTACCCCCTGTTGGTCTATGCATGTCATAGCGACTGGTCGACCAATTGACTGTCTGCCCCCTGGTGGTTAGTGCACATCATAGCGGGTGGTTGAGTGGCCTTAGCATATCAATAGCATATTACACTTTGATTGGTTGAATGGAGAACCGGATGACTGGATAATTAGCATATTAGGCTTTTATTATATAGGATGGGGTTAATACTAGATCCTATTATTTTTCTTCTGATATAAGAACAGCTTTGGTATAGGAGTTTTATTTTCTTATTTTTTTTTGGTTGAATGGAACCGGATGACTGGATAATTAGCATATTAGGCTTTTATTATATAGGATGGGGTTAATACTAGATCCTATTATTTTTCTTCTGATATAAGAACAGCTTTGGTATAGGAGTTTTATTTTCTTTTATTTTTTTATGAAATCTTTATTGTTCATATTATTACATTTGTTCCTCTTTTTTCCCCCCATAGCTCTCCTCCACA
>NW_006299719.1:83686-84725 GCF_000327345.1 Myotis davidii
GTTTCTCCTATTTTCTTATTTTAAGAAAAAGAAGGAAAGTCAGAGCAGCTTTTTTTGTTTTTTTGCTTTTTTTAATATTTGCTGTTTTTCCAAGTGCCTGTAACTCAAAATAGTTAACGTGCCAGTGTGGCATATTTTGGGGTGGAATGTTCTTAACACCTCCAGTGGCCTTATTTATTTTTATTTGGGGGTCCTTTGAGCTTTTATTGGTTGTAGATTTTATGGATGTCTATTAAAGTCTTAAGTTGTTCCTACTTGTATTTCACATTCTGAAAAAGAAATGTTGATAAAATTTAGGATGATTATTTATCAAGAAAACACTCTGCATCAATCCTGACAGCTATTTTAGAAAAACCATTATCAGCCTTGTAATTCGTCTATGATAAAGACACTGGAAGGCCGAAACCGGTTTGGCTCAGTGGATAGAGCGTCGGCCTGCGACTGAAGGGTCCCAGGTTCGATTCCAGTCAAGGGCATGTACCTGGGTTGCGGGCACATCCCCAGTGGGGAATGTGCAGGAGGCGGCTGATCAATGTTTCTCTCTCATCGATGTTTCTGACTCTCTATCTCTCTCCCTTCCTCTCTGTAAAAAAATCAATAAAATATATTTTAAAAAAAAAGACACTGGAAGTTTTGGGAAAGAAAGCATTACATTTGCTGATGTAGTATATAAAAATTTAAGAATATTTCTGTAAATATTCTTGTCTTCTCTCAATAATCTCTGAAACTATTCCATCATTTGTTCATCTTAACTGTTATTGTTTTTAGTTACTTTTTGATAGAATTGACACTTAGATTTTTGGCTTCAGACAATCGATGTGAAGTAAAAAAGTATGAGAATAATTACAGATATTACTATCATCAACAAATCAACAAATGACAAGTGCTGGAAAGGATGCAGAGAAAAAGGAACCCTCCTTCACTGCTGGTGGGAATGCAGACTGGTGTAGCTATTGTGGAAAACAGTATAGCATTTCCTCAAAAAGTTCAAAATGGAACTCCCATTTGACCCAGTGATCCCACTTCTAGGAATATATTC
>NW_006299719.1:84833-87593 GCF_000327345.1 Myotis davidii
TATAAAAGGAGGAATTCTTACCATTTGCAACAGCATGGATGGAACTGGAGAGCATTTTGCTAATTGAAATAAGCCGGTCAGAGAAAGATAAATATCACATGATCTCACTTATTTATGGAATATAATGAACAACATAAACTAATGAACAAAATTAGATCCAGAGACATGGAAGCATCAAACAAACCATTGAACCTCAGAGGAAAGGCAGGGGAGGTTTGGAGGGGTTGGGAGTGGGGGTAAGAGATCAACCAAAGGACTTGTATGCATGCATATGAGTATAACCAATGGACACAAGACACTGGGGGTAGGGTTGGGTGAGGGCATGTGCCGGGGTTAGGGGAGGCTGGGGGAAGGTCAATGGGGAAAAAAAAAGGAGACGTGTACTACTATCTGTAATACTTTAAACAATAAAATAAAATTTAAAAAAATTACAGATATTATAAGAAACTTTTGGAACCCATTTTTTATCTAACTTTCCAGTTGGCCTAGGCCAGTGATGGTGAACCTTTTGAGTTTGGTGTGTCAGCATTTTGAAAAACCCTAACTTAACTCTGGTGCTGTGTCACATATAGACATTTTTTGATATTTGCAACCATAGTAAAACAAAGACATATTTTTGATATTTATCTTATATATTTAAATGCCATTTAACAAAGAAAAATCAACCAAAGAAATGAGTTCGCGTGTCACCACTGACATGCGTGTCATAGGTTCGCCTGGACCTATCCAAAACAATTCTCAAAGATCAGTTTTAGTTTGGCCAAATTTAGATAACGAATTCTTTGAATAGTTTTTTCTATTTTCCTGAAGCAATTACTCAGGTAAACAGGACTTTTTAATTATGACACAGACCTTGACTAGTCAGTAAAAAGTTGATGGTAAAAAAAAAAAGTTTATGATACATCTATTATCACATAAATTTTATGCTGGTGTTGGCCTTTGAAGCCTGAGCTGTTTTATGTACTGTTGGGCCATAGTCGAGAATAAATTGTCAGTCATATGTTCATTTTGGGAACTGTACTTTGTCTGAAATCCAATGTTTTGGATTCATCCTGGCAACTTTACAGATGGGGCTTTTAAATAAGAGCTAGGGAGTTTTAAAAATATTTATGTTTTAATTGATTTCAGAGAGGAAGGGAGAGGAAGAGAGAGAGAAACATCAGTGATGGGAGAGAATCATTGATAGGCTGCCTCCTATATACCTCACACTGGGTATCGAGCCTGCAACTCAGGCATGTGCTCTTGACCAGAATCAGACCTAGAACCTTCAGTCGACAGGAGAATCATTGATAGGCTGCCTCCTATATACCTCACACTGGGTATCGAGCCTGCAACTCAGGCATGTGTGCTCTTGAAGAATCAGACCTAGAACCTTCAGTCGACAGGCCGTGGCTCTATCCACTGAGCCAAACCAGCTAGGGCTAGGGAGTTTGTTTTGAATACTTGAAAACCTGGATGACTATGTCACTTTAAAATATATATATATACTTTTATTGATTTCAGAGAGGAAGGGAGAGGGAGAGAAAGATAGAATCATCATTGATGAGAGAAAATCATTGATCTGCTACCTCCTGCATGCCCCACACTGGGGATCGAGCCTGCAACCCAGGTATGTGCCCTGACCGGCAATCAAACTGTGACCTCTTGGTTCATAGGTTGACACTCAATCACTGAGCCATGCCAGCTGTATGACTGTGTCACATTTTGATGTGGTGAGCATGAAAGTTCCATCACAGTTTATAAGAATAGTGTTGGGATACATATTGAGAATATAAAAATACATAGTTATGAACTGCTTATTATCAATACTGTCTAAATTTAATTGTACTAATTGCAGGGGGCATTTACTCTGAATGGAGTTAAATAAATCATGTAAATTATTTCCATAGAGCTTTGTGAAAAAAGAATTATACCAGAGCTTGTCTCAAAAAACTGTGGTACATCTATACAATGGAATACTATGCAGCTGTAAAAAAGAAAAAACTCTTAACATTTGCAACAGCATGGATGGACCTGGAGAACATTGTGCTAAGTGGAATAAACCAGTCAGAGAAAGGTAAGTATCACATCTCATGAATATGTGGAATCTCAGGAACAACATAAACTGATGAACAAAAATAGACCCAGAGATATAGAAGCATCGAACAGACTGTTAAACCTCAGAGGGAAGGCAGGGAAGGGTTCTGGGTGGATGGTGAGTAGGGAGGGAAGAAATCAACTCATGCATATATGCATAACCCATGGGAATAAACCAGTCAGAGAAAGGTAAGTATCACATCTCATGAATATGTGGAATCTAAGGAACAACAGAAGCTGATGAACAAAAATAGACCCAGAGATATAGAAGCATCGAACAGACTGTTAAACCACAGAGGGAAGGCAGGGAAGGGTTCTGGGAGGTTGAGGAGTAGGGAGGGAAGAAATCAACTCATGCATATATGCATAACCCATGGGCACAGACAATAGGATGGTGAAGGCCTGGGGTCAGGGTCAGAGACAGGGTGGGAAAGGTCAATGGGGAAAGAAAGGGACATATGCAATAATCCTATCTAATAAAAGAGAAACATGGTAATTGGCATACGACCACTACCCTTCCATTTGGCTAATCACGGCAATATGCAAATTAACTGCCAACAAAGATGGCGGCTAATTTGCATACTGCAGGCAGGATGGGACAGCGCCATCCTGCCTGCCCCTCTGCCATCCAGGCCTGCTATCTGTGACCTGGATGGTGGGAGACCCAACCCAGGGCAGGCAGGG
>NW_006299719.1:89805-96966 GCF_000327345.1 Myotis davidii
TGAAGGCAAATTATTTGGCTTGGGAAATTTGGTTTTGGTTCCATTACCCCCATCTGGCACAAAGGGCTCTCTCTGGCATTAAAGTGATTGAAGAAGTAAAACCTATACTTTACATATTGCAACCTGAAAATATTTCCAAAGTACAGGAACAGGCTGCTCCACACTATCATAGAAAGCTTTTATTAAGGTTGCAATGGCACATAATACCTGCTAAGGTAGCTTCTGTGGTTGACCTCTATTTAAACGAGGCATGCAGCCCACTGGCCACAAGTTTGACATGCTTGTTGTACAGGATCTTAGGTCCTCAACAAAGAATTTACAGCAATATGCTTTGAAGACCATCAAGGTAGATCTGGGAGGGCTGTATCACTTCTGAAAAAGTAGTGCAGGAGGGACAGGCTCCTCTGTGCTGAAACAGGTCAGTAGCTGACTGATTGGGATGTAATCTGTACACTTAAAACTGAGGTCCTGTGAGTGAGAGTCAAAGTATTACTAAGCCCCACAGATATTGCTCCTGTTAGAGAAAAAAAACAACCACCCAATCCCAAAACGTCATTACCCACATATCCTTCCATTTCTTACTCTAAATTCAACTCTATTATCTTATTAGAGGCCCGGCACACAAAATTTGTGCGTGGGGAGGGGGGTCCCCTCAGCCCAGCCTGTACCCTCTCACAATCCAGGACCGCTGGCTCCTAACTGCTCACCTGCCTGCCTGCCTGATAACCCCTAACTGCCCCGCCTGCTAGCCTGATCACCCCTAACCTCCTCTGCCTGCTGGCCTGATTGCTCCTAACTGCCCCCCCTGCCGGCCATCGTCCCAACTGCCTCCCTCCACTGGCCTGGTCGCCCCTAACTGCCTCCCCCGCTGGCCTGATAGTCTCCAACTGCCCCTCCTGCCAGCCTGATTGCTTCACGCAGTCTGCTGTTCAGTCATTTGATCATCCCTCACTAACCCCTCTGTCAGCCTGGTCGCCCCATGAAGCCTGCTTGTTCAGTCGTTTGGTCATTCCTCAATAACCCCCCTGCTGGCCAAATCGTAGGCAGCCATCTTGTGAGGGTGTGATGATCAATTTGCATATTACCTCTCTATTTGTTTCATCACTTGAGCTGGAACATTTCATTCATCATCTTCTGCTCTTGCACTGAGATTTACCACATTGGCTACACTGGTTCTCAGGCTTTCAGACTCAGGCTGAATTATATGACTTTTCTGGGTTTCTAGCTTACAGATCATGAGACTTCTCAGCCTCCATAATCATATGAGCCAATTCCTTATAACCTCTCTCTCATATAAAATCTATCTATCTATCTATCTATCTATCTATCTATCTATCTATATGATTCTGTTTCTCTGGAGAACCCTAATATACATCTTGATGTGTAAAGTCGTAGGAGGAAGCTGTCTATATCTGATGTAGTCTTTTTTGGGTCCCTGGGGTGGCTATCTACTTATAGAAGCCATTTCTTTTTGGAGACTTTTTAGTGGGCTTCGAGGTTAAGATTTTCAATGGGAATAGAAATTTAGTGTATAGGATTCTTAGCTCATGTACACCTGAAAGCATGAATTCAAAGGTGTTTTCTCCATTTTAAGGAACAGTATTTCTGGTTAAAAGTACCTTGATGATTCTCCCTCCCCCCCGCAACATGTTTCTAATGTTGAGTTATTAGTATCTTTCTATTATATTCAGTCTCCATATTGTATATCATGGTGTCTTTTGGAATGTGCAGCTTGCATCCATTGGGTATATACTGTATATGATATTGGCTTTTAACAGTATCTGCCAATTTAGAATGTTATATTGGACATTAAATTCTGATGAAAATTTGAAGTTTTGATTTTAATATAACATCAGTTTGTTTTATCTTCCCAGAGCTTGGGGAATTACATAGAGAAATAAGTTCCTGTTTTAAAGAAAGAGCGTTAAGTATTTCACCTGTAAAGTCAGTTTCTCTATTTCTACAGGGTATTGAATGTATTCCCCATGTGAGGAATATAAAACCCATAAACATTTTTATTGCAACAATTATAGTATTAATCTTTTGACAAGGGGAAATATAAAACAACCAGAAATTTCCATATTATTTCTAAAATATAATTAAAGTTTTAATTTAGGAACTTGGGTGCTATGCATTTCTAAATGTTTAGATGATTCTTGTGATATTCAGAGTTTCATCTTACCTTTATTCATGTTTCTTTAGTTGTAATTAGAATTAAAACAAGGTTTTGTCACTGGTTGAGCCTGTCAGGTAATATATTCTCACTGATATGTTTGTAATATTTTGTCCAGTTTGTCCTGCTTTTAACAGAACAGATGTTCTGATTGTTGACTTAGTTACCACCAAGTTGCCTTCTTTGAAATGTCAAAGTTTATCTTGCCACGCATGAGATAGTTTTAAGCTAACCACTATCTTTCTTTTTTCTATAGTGATAGAATAATTGCTTTCTTTGATCAAATTCTCCTGAGTTATTTAAATCAGATTGGGCAATTATCTTTGAGATGCTAATAGTGGATAGATCAGTATGAGGTGTTGATTTTGCAGAGTAGTATCTTGAGTCATTCCCTTTTGCTTAAAAAATTATCTTTAAAGCATCAACCTTCACAACTGAGATTCCATTCAGATATTGAATTGACTCTAGTAACTCATTAATTTATTTTCTGTTTTTGAATAGGGTTTCTGAGTTTGTTTCAAGGGTTTACCAGAATCATAAATAATGTGAAGGCATATTTATTAGCATAAATGTTAAGTTTACACCTTTAATAAGTTGGCATACTTGTGTTACAGCTACCAATTCAGCTATCTGAGCAGAATGAGCTATTGTATAAAGATTTCAATCACAGAATGTTTAGAAGGTATAGGATACCCAGCATAACATAAATTTTATTAATTCTAAGTTATGAGCCATCACCAAAAGTATATCATTGTCTGGGGAAGCACCAGGAGAGTCAGGACATTGTATTCTTAGATTCTGAATAACTGTTAGTCACGGAGTTTACCTTTACCAGGTAGGGAAAATAGGTAACTGGATTTAGATTTAACAGCATTTGACAGTTTTGAAAGAAGCAGACAAAAATAATAATTTTTAAGCAGTAATATGGCTGGCTAAGAAGAGTTGAGTATTGTTTTGGAGTGAAAGGTTTCTACCACATGAGGGACCCCTAGGGAGATAGGCATATCTAGAACAATGCCTTTAGGGTTCAACTAGACTAGGTGCCTCTGCTACAGCATGTAACCAAGGTGAATAATTCTTAGCTATAGGGTCCAGAGAAATGCTACGGTAGGCAATGTGTTTATGATGGATTCCTACAACACAATCACATCTTTTGGTAGAGAGTTTAGATTGTAAGGAATACTCAAGGTCAGATGTTATTTAAGAATGGCAAATGTCTTTCTGCATCCATCTCCCATGGAAGGGCCTCTGAGTTATTTGTTTTCCACCTTAGCTTTGTTTAGTCTGTACCATTTCCCTCACCATAAATCCTCAGGGTAGAATTCTGACATTTTCCTGCATGTCTGAAGGGTTTATTTCATTTTGTTTTAATGTGTTTTTTTTTTAAGTATATTTGTATTGATTTCAGAGAAGAAGGGAGAGGGAGAGAGATAGAAACATCCGTGATGAGAGAGAATCATTGATCTGCTGACTCCTGCACGCCCACACTGGGGATTGAGCCTGCAACCTGAGCATGTGCCCTTGACCAAAATCAAACCCGGGACCCTTTGGTCTGCGGGCTGACACTCTATCTCCTGAGCCAAACCGGCTAGGGCAGACTTTTTTTAAAATCATATTTAACTCATAGGTATGTTGTGAGAATTAAGTGAGTTAATAGAATAATTGTTCCCAACTGCCCTCCCCCACCTGCCGGCCTGGATGCCTGCCCCCAACTGCACCCCCGTGCCAGCCTGGTCGCCCCTAACTGCCCTCCACCGCCAGCCTGGTCCTCTTACTGCCATTTACAAACTACTGCATTTATAAATATCAAAACATCACACATTGACTGCTGAAACAAGAACAAAGTCAAAGCCAAGTCATTTAGTAGTAGTAGCAAATATGCAATTCGAGGATAATGATCAACTGGTGACTCTCCTGAAGCATGGAGTGTTTCAAAGGATGTGCAAGGCTGTGACCATATCCCAGATGGCAGAGTGCTACAGATATTTTCAGACGTCGCCAAGATAGAACTACAGTTATTAATGGTTGCCATGTCACCCTACGATAATTAGTTTGAGGTACTGTGGTGGTGCTATTATTTTACTTTCCCAATGGCATGGAAGTAGTTTAAAGTTTTCACAACCGGTCTGACTTATCTTGGTACACTCAGCTGAATATCAATTCTATTACAACACATACCACTTTTAACACAAATCACTACTTCTCATTCTGACACTGAAAATAAAAATCTCTTAGGAATGAATAATTTTATATGTAAGTTTAAGTGCCTTTAAAAATATTTTTATTGATTTCAGAGAGAAGAGAAGAAGGGAGAGGGAGAGAGATAGAAACATCCGTGATGAGAGAGAATCATTGATCTGCTGACTCCTGCACGCCCACACTGGGGATTGAGCCTGCAACCTGAGCATGTGCCCTTGACCAAAATCAAACCCGGGACCCTTTGGTCTGCGGGCTGACACTCTATCCCCTGAGCCAAACCGGCTAGGGCAGACTTTTTTTAAAATCATATTTAACTCATAGGTATGTTGTGAGAATTAAGTGAGTTAATAGAATAATTGTTCCCAACTGCCCTCCCCCACCTGCCGGCCTGGATGCCTGCCCCCAACTGCACCCCCGTGCCAGCCTGGTCGCCCCTAACTGCCCTCCACCGCCAGCCTGGTCCTCTTACTGCCCCCCTGCTGGTCTGGTCGTCCCCAACTGCTGCCCCTGCTGGCCTGGTCACCCCCAACTGCTCCCCTGCTGGCCTGGTCTCCCCCTACTGCTCCCCGCAACTGCCCCTCGGCTGGCCTGGTCACCCTTCACGGCCCCTCCCACCGGCCTGGTTGCCCCACGCAGCCTGCTTGTTCAGTCATTTGGTTGTCCCTCACTAACCCCCCACCGGCCTGGTCATAGGCAGCCATCTTGTGAGGGTGCAAGGGTTAATTTGCATATCACCTCTTTATTATATAGGATACTACCATTATCTAGGAAGTCATCCAAGGCTAGAAACCTTGTTATCCTCATTGATTCACTCCTCTCCCCTACAGACTCACTTAATCAGTCATTAGGCACTGCCAGTGTTGTTCTCCAGCATGTTTCCTCTCTATCCCTGTTTCTTATATGTTACTTTAGGTCTGAAACCTCTCTTGTCCCTTGTATACTATAATAACCACAAAATTCTCCCCTCCTCTAATGCAGTTTTCACATTGCAGCTAGAGTTATTTTTCTCAAACATAGGTCTAGATATTCTGCTTCCTTGCTTGAAGCTTTCCAAGGTTCCTAATCACTTACAAAAACAAGTTTAAATTAAATTTCTTATTGTGCCCTAAATTCCCTTTATGTTTGTATCTTAAAGCAATTTTTCTTTTTTTCTATTAGTACTTATTACTCTATTTTATCATTGATTAATAACATTAATGCTTTCCATGTATATATTAATTTTCATAATAGCAAGGACTATAATTTATTGAGTTTTGTATTGCCACAGCCTAACAGAGTAACTGGCATTAATATTTAAAGCTCAGTAATTTTATGAATTATAATTATAATACATATTCATTGAGCTCCTACTATGTACAAGACTGTTTAGAATTTCTTTTACATGTAAGTAAGGCATTCTTCACAACAATCCAGCAAAATAGATATCCTTTTTATTCCCATTTTATAGGTGAAGAAACTGAGACTCAGAGCAATAACATAATGTCTATAGTTACACAGTAAGTGGCAGTACGGGGTTTCAGATCCAGACAGTCTGACTCCAGAGTCATTTTTTAAAATCACTATACATGTCAAGTGATTTTATCAATGAATGAAAGAAAATCAAGAGAAATATATTCCATGTATAATCCTAATATAACTGCTCACATTTTCCCCAGCTTTGAAATATCAACCAATGCTGTTAAATGGAAAATGCTCTAAGATGAACACACTAAATTTTGGTCAGGAGAGAGAAATAAAAATATAGCTTATATACATAGTTCTTATTCTGTGCAAAGCACTACTCTAAGACCTTATTTATTTGCCTTATGTTTTTCTTAATATATTTTTCCCTGATTTTTAAAATCAGTCCTTTATTGCCTTTATGACCAATTTTAATTTCTGATTTGTAATGGACAGCTATGGGAGTAGGCTTGTTTATATTTTAACTCTACAAGAGAAAAAAGATGGCCAAGACTTATCTATAAAAGGCAATCATCAATTTCAGAAAATAAAAAGGCAATCGAGAGGATAAAAAGCCAGATTCCTGAGTCATTCTTTTATTACTCAGTAGCACTCAACACTGTTGACAACTCTTTTTTAAATTGATCTTTCCACTGACTTTCACATTGTTATTGTTTTCTTGTTCTCCATTCTTTCTTACACAATTATTCTTAAGCTTTCTTTTCTGGTTTCTCCATCTTTGTTGCCTATTAAATGTTGGTGTAACGTAATGTGCACCATATGTTAGACTGAGCTCTCTGGCAATGGGGAATTGTATGCAGACTGGGGAGTATGCTTGGGAGATTCACTTCTAAGGAAGTAAGGAAGACAGTGTTGGGCAGAAGAAGCTGACTGTTAATGTGGTTGGAACTGAGACCTGGAGAAAGCTCTGGAGCTGGGACGGACTTGTAGAGCTATCCCAAATCAAGGAAAGAATTAAATCTATACGTCAGCTTTAGCCAGCCATTGGCTACAGATCAACCACTGGGTAAAGCAGCTCCTTGCAGCCAAGGCATTTTCAAAAGAGGAGTATGGCATAGGTCTCTAACAGTGGGGGTACGGGTGCATGGGCCTTGAAGAGCTCCACAGTGTAATTACACACCCTAAGGCTTTTCCCCTATACACTTCCTTGTTTATCTTTCTACAAGAAAATTTGATCTTATCTCTAATTTTATACCTACCCTGGTTTGATATTATTTACTAGTAGCCCGGTGCACGAAATTCGTGCACTGGGGTAGGGGGGTGGGAAGGGGCCCCTCAGTCTGGCCTTCACCCTCTCCCATCTGAGAGTCCTCAGGGAATGTCCAACT
>NW_006299719.1:98288-100833 GCF_000327345.1 Myotis davidii
TTTCCTTTTCTCCTTTTTTTTAATTCTAGGCCACCAGCTTTAGCTCTGAGGCTCGGCTCCAGCTCTGAGACCTCCGCTGCTGAAAGCAGATTTCTGCCTTTGTTCTCTATTTGAAACAATGTTGCGGTCCTGCTGGCTGAAGCCCCCGGTTTTGTTTAGCTTCTATATGTGTTACAATGTTGTTTAGAGAGCAGCTGAGAGGCTCGCAGCGGCAGGCGGGGAACCTTGGCTTCCTCCGTCACTGGAGCAAGCAAGCCTCCTGTTTGCTTCAGCTGCCTGGCTGCTGGCCGCCATCTTGGTTGGCAGTTAATTTGCATATTGCCCTGATTAGCCAATGGGAATTGTGTTGGAGGTACGGTTAATTACCATGTTTGTCTATTATTAGATAGGATAAAGTTAAAACTTTATTGCATTATAAAAAATAACTTTTATTTCCTAACTCCATGCAAGTTTTCCAAGTAATTTCCCTCATATATCTCTTTTATGTCATGTTCTTTCCCACCACCATGCCTTTCCATAAATTGATCCTTCTGCACATAATACCCTGCCTCTTGGAGCTCTATCTGGTTATTACTCATCCTATGAGAGGCAGCTCAGATGACAATCTTGATGAAATTCCCAAAGCTCCTAGTCAAATCAAGTATTTCTTCTGTTTGTTTTTTTGTACAGACCACTTTTATAATATAATCTTGTCAACATAAGAAACATTCAAACCTATGAAGAATTTTTGTGAGTTTATTTGAGCCAAACTGTTGACAGTGGCCGGAAAGTAAAATCTCAACAGATTGAGATAATGCTCCTGAGAATGGCAGTTTTGTACCTTATTTTATACATTACAATAAAAAGAGAAGACATATGTGGGTTACATGAAATCCATTGGTGATAGATTAGAGAGGCAGGAGAAAGCAGAGTGGGAAAACCTCTGGGATAGGATGAAAAGTAAAATGATAGACACATACTTCTTTTACTTAGGGGGATATAGTATAGTTAATAGTCAACAATTAACTCAATAACAGTGAGGGGGTTTGTGGTCTCCACAAAACAGTGCCTATGCTTTCAGGGGTCAAGAAAAAGGAAAGTAACTTATATTTCAATGATATAATGTAGATGCAAAAAGACAATAGACAGGCTCAGTTAGGATAAAAATTGACATTTGTCAGGGAAGATGGTGACCTAGAACATAACTACCCAACATAAACTGCTTTAAGTTAAAAAGTTTTAACTTCAGGCCATCCTTTGTGGTTACTTTAGATCTCTGAGTTTGCAAGGCTGCCGCGTAGGCCTTCCCTGAGCTAGTCAGGTTAGTATGTGACCCCTTTTAGTCCACAATCTTAAAAGCTAGAGCTCTGCTTAGCCCAAAATCTATCCATTGTTACTTATTAGGAAGCATAATATAATAGTGAATTTATTAAATAGGAGGAATTATAATGCTTTACTTGCATGTCTCCAAGAAAACCGTATAGATTCAGTTTATAATTCATGACTATGGTGTGTTTTTTCCCTTTCTCTTTTTGCTATTGATTTATTATTTTTCATTCTGAAATTTCATCCAAGTCTCTTTCTACCCCTGCCTTTATTCTTCATTCCTTTTTGAGGAGAAAACCCACAAGTGCAGCTCTTGCTTTTCTTATTTTCTCATTTTATTTCCTCTCTTCTTCTATACACTGCCTTCCTCTCTTCTATTCCTTTTCTTCTTCCCCTATTCTTTTATTCTTTACTAGAGGCCTGGTGCACGAAATTTGTACATGAGTGGGTCCCTAGGCCTGGTTGGCAATCAGGGCCGATTGGGGCCTTCCTTCCCTGGCTGTTGGCTTCCAACCAGGGGCTTCCTTTGTTCTGCACTATCCCCTGGTGGTCAGCGCACATTCTAACGAGCGATTGAACTCCTGCTCTCCCGGTTGAACTCCTGAGGGAACACTTTGCATATTAGCCTTTTACATATATGTAGATTTGAAAGAGAGGAAGGGAGAGGGAGAGATAGAAACATCAATGAGAGAGAAACATTGATTGCCTCCTTCCTGCAAGCCCCTTACTGGAGATGGAGCCCACAAACCGGGCATGTACCCTGCCTGGGCATTGAACCAGCAACCTTTAGGTGCATGAGACAATGACCAACCAACTAAGCCAGAGCAAAAGCCTGATTTCTTAAAAGAAGTTTAGCAGAGATGTGTAACCAGAGTCAGGTTTCAGGACCAGTAAAGAAGTTATTTACTAAAAATTTCTTACTTGACAGAAGAAAGGAGTAACAGGGGAACACATTGCCAGTAACATTGTTTCTTTCTCATGATAAAAGATCACTACAGCGGCCTGAACCAATATGCTCAACTAATATTTGACAAAGGAAGCTAGAACATACAATGGAGTCTAGATAGTCTCTTCAATAAATGCTATTGGGAAAATTGGACAGATACTTGCAAAAAAAATGAAACTAGAACACCAACTTACACCATACACAAAAATAAACTAAAAATGGATAAAGGACTTAAACATCAGATGGGAAACCATAAAAATCTTAGAAGAATCTTAGAGCATCGGCTTTTTTTTT
>NW_006299719.1:101222-107605 GCF_000327345.1 Myotis davidii
CATCAGTCTATAGTGGTCCCCATTATCTGTCCCAACCTCACTGGAGCTGTCCCAGCCTCACTTGGGCCGTTTCTTCCTCACCAGGGCTGTCTTGACCTCACCGGGGCCATCCCGGCCTCACTGGGGCCATCCCTACCTCACCGGGGCTGCCCCAGCCTCACTGGGGCCGTTTTAACCTCACCGGAGCTGTCTCAACCTCACTGGGGGCGTCCCAACCTCACCGGGGCTGTCCCGATCTCAATAATATTTTAATTGCATTATAAATGCTCAACGAGTTTTCTGAGATCCACCTTGGTGGAACATGTGACTGCTTTTCCTGGGTCCCTGGCCTCCTTTTCTGCCTCTGCTCTCTCTCTCCTGTTTTCAGAGGTCACCTCTCAATTAAACTACCATCACTTAAACCCTGCCTCTGCCTTTGGGGAGACCCAAACTAAGGCAATGACTAAAGAGGTCATAAACCATTCAGCAAGAGCAGACTCCTCCTCCTTTTCGGCCTCACCGGGGCCATCCCGACCTCACTAGGGCTGTCCCACCCTCACCGGGACTGTATTGGCCTCGCCGGGGCTGTCCTGACCTCCCCGAGGCCGTGCCAGCCTCATTGGGGAAACACAAAGTTTGGCATTTTGTCCCCTGCTGGGCGGCTCCCACCAGACAAAATCTCCAGGCGTTCCTGGTGGCTGAACATCCAGCACACCTGCTTGGACTTCACCCACCACCAAGTGCACAGACTGCCTGTCTGCCGTCCCCCTGTGCCACACGCGAGACTGGAACCAGGGGGCGTGCTTGTGCACCTGCTGGTACCGTGGTTCCACATCGCTGGCCCAGCCGGGCCCAGCCCCGACCTGCCCCGAACCCGACTCTGCCCCCTGAGTGCGTCCCTCCCGCATGCGAGGAGCTGAAATCTGCAGCCTGCTGGGTTGCGCTCTGTACTTGGTGCCTCTGCACATCCTACTCAGTCTCAATGCTCTTCTTTCTATGTGAGGAGTTGAAATCTACAGTTTGTTGGGTTGGACTCTGTACTTGGTGTCTCTGCACATCCTACTCAGTCTTAATGCTCTTCTTTCTTTCCTTCCAGTTGTAGAGCTTCGACTGGGCCAGCTTTCCCATGGTTCCGTATGAGAGCTGTTTGTCCTATAGTTGGTAGTTTCGATGTTGTTGTGGGAGGCAGCATGCACAGGTCTGTATCTTACGCTGCCATCTTGGTTCTCCTTGGTCTGCTTCTTGAGTGTGTCTCCCATGGGTACGAGGAGTTGAAGTCTGCAATTTGTTGGGTTAGGCTGCAAAAGCACAGGTGGGTCTTTTTGTGCCCCTGGCACAGCTTGGATGGGGATGTAAATTGATTAGGGCTGGGTCTCAGGGAGTCGCCAGGCTGGAGCAAATAGCAATGGCGTCTCCATGGCTCCTCGCCTCTGTGGGGCTCTGGGATTTCACGTCCCCCAGTGCCGGTGAGCAGCTGCGCGACAGAGCCTCCCTCGCTTTCTGACCACTGCAAGGCTGTGCTGCCTCTCCCCGTGGGGTCTGGGACCTCAGAGACCCGCCTCGAGCAATCTGATTGAAAAAAAAACCTTGCATCCAGTTGCAGCCCTCCTGGCGTGCGACTCTGTACCTCTGTTTTTGGCGCCTCTGTACCTACTCAGTCTCACTGCGTTTCTTTCTTTCCTTCCAGTTGTAGAACATCCACTGGGCCAACTTTCCCATGGTTCTGAATGGTGGTTGTTTGTCTTATAGTTGGTAGTTTCAATGATGTTGTGTGAGGCAGCACGCACAGGTCTACTTCCCACACTTGGTTCTCCAATATTAGCCTTTTTAAAAACTTCTGTCCACAGGCCAACGCTCTATCCACTGAGCCAAACCAATCAGGGCTGCATATTAGTCTTTTATATATCTAGATTGCTTTATTGAGAGTGAATTTACATACTTTAAAATTCACATTTTTAAATGCACAATGTAAAGGCTTTTAGTATATTAACAGAAATGTGCAACCATCAAAACTACCTAATGCTATTACCATGTGGTTTTTATTCTTTATTTTGTTTATGTGTTGTATCACATTTATTACGTTGCAAATATTGTACCAACCTTGTATTTCTGGGATACATTCCACTTGATCATGGTGTATGATCTTTTTAATGTATTGCTGGATCCAGTTTTCTTATATTTTTATATTTTGTTGAGGATTTTAGCATCTATATTCATTAGGGATATTGGCCTATAATTTTATTTCTTTTAAGTGTCTTTATCTGGTTTTGGCATTAGGATAATGCTGGCCTTGTAAAATGAGCCTGGGTATCTCTCTTCTCTTGAATTTTTTTTTGGAAAGTTTGAGAAGGACAGGTGTTTGAGAAGTAAGGTACTTCCTTGAATGCTTGGTAAAATTCACCTGTGAATGTAACAGTTAAAGTAAAATGTAGAGCAACCAAAACAGTAAAGATATGTTTAACAGAAAAATATTTGACACTGCTTAATTTTTTAATGTAATAAAATATATATATAAGCATGACATTTGCTATTTCAGTCATTTTACAATACGTGTACAAGTCAGTGACATTAATTAACACAGTGTTGGCAACCATATCATTTCTCTATTTTTAAAGCTTTTTAAACACTCAAACAGAAACTCTATACCCATTAAGCAATAACTCTTCATTCCCCACTCCCTCTACCTCTGGCAACTTTTAATCTATTTTCTGTTTCTATGAATTTGCCTATTTTTGGTATTCCTATAAGTGTAATCCCAAAATATTGGAATGTGTGTGGCTTATTTCACTTGTTTCATATAATGTTTTCAAGGTTTATTCATATTGTATCAACCATTTCTTTTTTATAGCTGAATTATATTTCATTGTATGTATATATCACATTTTGTTTATTTATTTGTTTATGGGCACGTGGATTGCTTTTACATTTCAGCTTTTGAGAATAATGCTGTAAATATGTCTCTCTTCTCTGTGTCAAGCATGGCTAGAGAGCGGTCCGGTTCTTGAGTAGGGGTGGCTGGGGATTGAGAAAATGAAAGAGACAGACACAGAAGTGGAAGGAAAAAGCTGAGGTCGGGTGGGACAACTGTCCTCTGACTAGGACAGGGACAGAGACAGTGACCCAGAGCCCATACAGCGTTTTTATTTTATACAGCAAAAAACAGGAAGTTTTACTAAAAGTCAAGACGAAGGAGATTATTTGCATTCTTAGGTGGGCCCTAGACATACTCATTCTGGTGCTTGGCTGGATTTAAATAACAAAACCCACCCCCTGGCACCTGGGCTGAAGGGCAAGCTGACAACACTCCTGTCTTTTGGCAAAGGACATGTTTCCAGGATGTGGCTTTACCAACAGCTTCAGCTGACAAATAAAGGAATGCCCATGTGCCTTCCCAGAGGCTCTCTACAAATGCCATAACAAACATTTGCACACAAGTATCTGTTTGAGTCCTTCTTTACAATCCTTTTGGTTATACACGTAGGAGTGGAATTACTAGCTCACATGACTGCTTCAGTTTTTAAATTGAAATTAATTAAAATTAAAGTAAATTAAACATTGTGTTCCTTAGTTGCACTAACCATATTTTGAGACCTTAATAGCCACATATGGATAGTAACTACACTTTTGGGCAGTGCAGGTCTTGAGTTGGACATTACACTCAATAATTTAGTGAATGACTTCATAAGTCTACCAACTGTGCTCTTCTTTCTCTACTGCTCAAATATGCGTTGTACTTTCTGTTTTTGTGTTTTTGTTCAGCTTTCCTTTTGTCCTCATTTTTTGGGGGCTTGGGGTATCCACCTAATTCCTGTTTTCCCTTATAGAAATTTTATTTCTTTCAAGAAATATTATCACTGTGGCCAGCATTGATCTCTTCTATTCATAAATTATCAAAGTATCTAACTTTAAATTTCTATGACATATACTTTGAATTATAATTATCTCTCTCTATATGTATATATTTCTTAGTTTCTAATGTATATTTTAAACTCCTTAGTTGTAAAGATATTAACAATAAAGAACTAACCGTTTGTTAAATTATTGTAATGCTTCCAGCACAATCTTAATAATTTTGCACACTCCATTTTATTTAATCTTTACAACAGACCTAGGAAAGAAGGTATTATTATCTGATTTCTAGATTTAGGCTTAGAGGCTAAGTAACCATATTTCTGATGAATGGCAGGTAGCATCAGGATTCAAACTTAGGTCTGTTAGGTGCTCTCACATGTCTACTTGTATTACTTTATAAACATTACTTTGGGAAATCTTTACAAATAGTATCTCACACTAATTGATTATTTACTGTGTGCTAGATCTTTATTTTTCATGTATACAATAATTTAATTCTTACAGCAATATATGGGGTAGGAGTTGTGATCACTATCATTTAAATGGTATGTGAACATTGTACAGAAAAGTGGAGTTTCATATATAGGAAATGGAGGAGCAGTAGTTGAACTCAAGTAGTCTAAGTCTAGAGCCTATATTCTTAATAATCACATTACTTATAGGTTCCATTTAACAAACATTTGCTGAGTGATCACTGTGTGTCCAGGCACTTGTATAGCCAGAGATTTAAAGATAAATAGGTAGCTGATCCGGTAGTGCAGCCCAAACAGACCCCAGGCAACACTGATGCTGCTGGTCAGGCAGGTGCTCTTGAGAACTCTTTGGATACATCTTTTAAGGAGCATACTATATGCCACCTATGTTTGTTCAGGAAGGATTTATCTTATGTAGTCATCAAGAATATGGGTCACCTCAAAAGAGATAAAATGGTGGCCGAATAGGTGGATGTGTCCTGTGCCTTCTCATGGAGCAGATAGAAGAAACAACTAAATTGAATAAGATCCACCCAGAATTAGTGAATTAAACACAGCTTGTGAGATAATACACGGCTGTAAAGGACAGAGGACACTTAGAGAACAAGAATGAGCTTCATAACCCCCTGAGAGGAGACTCCATCCACAAAAGGGACAATAACACTCAAGACCCAACTACACCAAGAGACCCAAAAATCCCAAGTGAGGAACCCTTAGAATACCCAGCCCAGAAGACCTGAGAGATTACACCACTGGGTACCACAAAACACCTACTGTACAAGACAAACTCAAAGAAATCTGGATGACAAAGAAGTTTGATCTAATATATAGAAACAATCAGAAAGGAACAGCAAAAATGGGAGACAAAGAAATAGTCCCCATACGAAAGAAAAGGAGAAATGACCAGAAAAGGAAGTAAATGAAATGGAGGCAAGCAATTTGTCAGAGAAAGAATTCAGAGCAATGGTCATAAGGATGCTGAAAATGATGGAAGACAAACTCAACAACGTGTAAGAATCAAGAGGAAATGAAGAAGAACCAGGAGGAAATGAAGAATGACATAGCAGCAATAAAGAACATAATAGAAAGCACCAACAGTAGACTAGAAGAAGCTGAGGACTGCATCAGTGAGCTAGAAGACAAGGTAGAAAAAAACACCCAAGTAGCAACTGGAAAAAAAACCAACTTAAAAAGCAGAAGAGCCCAAGGGAGCTCTGGACAACACGAAATGAAACAGCATCTGAATAATAGGGTGCCAGAAGGAGAGGAAACTAAGCAAGGAATAGAAAACCTGTTTGAAGAAATATGACAGAAAACTTCCCTGATATTAGGAAGAAAAAACTCACACAAGTCCAAGAAGCACACAGAATCCCAAACAAGATTAACCCAAAAAGACTGATAACAAGACACATCATAATTAAATTGGCAAACACCAATGACAAAGTAAGAATCTTTAAAGGCTGCCAGAGAAAGACAGAAAGTTAACCTATAAGGGGTCTCTCATTAGAGTATCAACGGATTTCTCAACAGAAACACATCAGGCCAGAAGGGAATGGAATGAAAAATATAAAGTGATGGAAAGGGAATCCAACAATACTATACCCAGCAAGGCTATCATTCAAAATTGAAGGTGAAATCAGGAGCCTCACAGACAAAAAAGGGCTAAGGTAGTTTATTACCACCAAGCCAGCAATGCAAGAAATGCTAAAGGGACTTCTGTAAAAAGAAGAAATAGGAAGGGAAGAAGGATGACAGGCATAAAGAATAAAAATGACACAAACAAGTATCTTATCAATAATAACTTAAACATAAATGGATTAAATGCTCCAATCAAAAGACATAGGGTAGCTGAATGGATAAGAAAACATGAACCATACATCTGCACTCTACAAGAGACCCACCTCAGAACAAAGGACATACACAGACTGATAGTGAAGGGATGGTAAAAAAATTTTCAGGCGAATGGAAATGAAAAAATAGCTGGAGTAGCAATACTTATATCTGACAAAATAGACCTCAAAGTTAAGGCCATAACAAGAGATGAGGAAGGCCACTTCATAACATTAAAGGGAGCAATTC
>NW_006299719.1:109177-110544 GCF_000327345.1 Myotis davidii
TTTTACCATTGCAAGAAAAAAAAATTAAGATACCTAGGAATAAACTTACCTGAGGAGGTCAAAGACCTGTACTTGGAAAACTACAGGACATTGAAAAAAGAGATAAAGACATAAACTAATGGAAGAAATACTGTGTTCATGGATTGGTAGAATCAACATAATTTAAATGTCCATATTACCCAAAGATTTATAAACTCAATGCAATTTCCACTAAAATACCAATGACGTATCTCACAGGCCTAAAACTAACTCTCCAAAAATTCATATCGAATAAAAAAAGACCCCAAATAGCTGCAGGAATCACTCTACGGCCTACCTCAAAAAATAAGAAAAAAATGATAATAAATTATCTAACCCTGAAACTTAGAGAATTAGGAAGAGAGCAATAAGAAAAAGCCCAGAGTAAGCAGAAGGAAGGAAATAATAAAGATCAGAGTGGAAATAAATGATATAGAGACCAACCCTCCCCCCAAAAAACAAAACAAAACAAAAATGAAGAAGATCAATAAAACCAAGAGCTAGTTCTTTGAAAGGATAAACAAGATTGATGAACCTCTAGCCAGGCTCACAATGAAACAAAGAGAGAGGACCCAAATAAACAAAATCAGAAATGAAAGAGGAAATAACAACTGACCCCACAGAAATACAAAAGATTGTAAAAAAAATACTACAAACAACTGTACTCCAACAAACTGGACAACCTAGATGAAATAGACATATTCTTCAAAAAATACAAACTTCCAAAACTCAATCAAGAAAAATAAAAAAAACTGAATAGGCTGATAACTACTGATGAAATTGAAGCAATCATTAAAAATGTTCCAGGAAATAAAAGCCCTAGTCTGGACAGCTTTACAGGGGAGTTCTACCAAACATTCAAAGAAGAACTAAAACCTATCCTTTTCAGACTATTCAAAAAAATTTAAGAGGAAAGCACATTTCCAAGCTCTTTCTATGAAGACAGAATTACCCTAATTGCAAAACCACATAAAGACACCACAAAGAAAGATTTACAGGCTAATATTTCTGATGAATGCTAAAATCCTCAAGAAAGTTCTATGAAATCAGATTCAGCATTACATTAGAAAGATCATACACCATGACCAAGTGGGATTTATTCCAGGGATGCAAGGATGGTACAATATCCACAAATCAATAAAAGTGATACATCACATAAACAAATTGAAAGACAAAAATCACATAATCATATAAAGCACTGCAGAAAAAGCATTTGACAAAATTTGACACCCTTTCTTGATTAAAACTCTCAGCAGAGTGGGAATAGAGGGATCATACCTCAACATAGTAAAAGCCATATATGACAAACCTACAGCCAACATTATACTGAATGGGCAAAAACTAGAACC
>NW_006299719.1:110649-117231 GCF_000327345.1 Myotis davidii
CCCAAAACAACATTAAACAGGGAACTCATACAACTTAAAAGGAAGATAAACAACCCAATCAAAAAATAGGCAACAGACCTAAATAGATACTTTTCGAAAGAAGATAGAAGAAAGGCCAAGAGACATATGAAAACATACTTAAAGTCACTAATCATCCAAGAGATGCAAATCAAAACAACAATGAGGTACCATCTCACACCTGTCAGGATGGCTATCATCAACAAATCAACAAATGACAAGTGCTGGCGAGGATGTGGGAAAAAGGAACCCTCATGCACTGCTGGTGGGAATGCAGACTGGTGCAGCCACTGTGGAGAACAGTATGGAGTTTCCTCAAAAAACTAAAAATGGAACTTCTATTTGACCCATTAATCTCACATCTAGGAATATATCCCAAGAACACCCATCAGAAAGGATATATTCACCCCTATGTTCATAGCACAATTTACAATAGCTAAGACTTTGAAACAGCCTAAGTGCCCATCAGCAGATGAGTGGATTAAAAAACTGTGGTACGTCTACACAATGGTATACTATGGTGCTATGAAAAAGAAGGAACTTTTACCATTTGCAACAGCATGGATGGACCTTGAGATCATTATGCTAAGTATAATAAGCCAGTCAGAGAAAGATACATATCACATGAGCTCACTCATATGGGGGATATAATGAACAACATAAACTGATGAATAAAGATAGATCCAGAGACAAAGAAACACCAGACATTCCAACCTCAGAGGGAAGGCAGGGGAGGGCGTGGGGGGCGGGCAGTTTAGAGATCAACCAAAGAACTTGTATGTTGGCATATTAGCATAACCAATGGACATGGACACTGGGGCTGTGGGGGCTTGTCCTGGGGGGTGGGGTGTGAGTGGCCGGGGAGTGGTGAATTGGGGAAAAAGGAGACATATGTAATACTTTAAACAATAAAAAAAGATAAATAGATAAAAAGAACAGTGTGTGTGTGTGTGTGTGTGTATTTTGTAGGAGCTTAGTGTGGTAGGATGAATAAGACAAGTTTATCATCCATATGAAAGTTATTAAACACAGCTACCACCACCACAAAAATAAGAATGAGGACTCGCTATTTCCTAGGTATTGTTCATAGTGTTTCATTTGTTTTCACAAAAACCTTGTGTGGCAAACACTCCAGGTCCCCGGATAGTCAAGACCAATGGGAGCACAGAGGCCTTGTTATCAATACACCAGAATGGCCAAAGGCCGCTCTGGGCGTGTGCCTAAATGGGATGTTCAAGGACTCTGAGCCTGGGAATCCTAATCAAGTCAAGATACCATGAGCGGGTGCAAGGACCCTTAGTACACTGTGCCCTTCAGTAGCCAATATGATGTAACTATTGGTATGAAGCCTTCTTTGTCTAAATGGTATAAAAGTAGGTTACTTACCTGTTAGTTAGCTGGAGTAGGCTGGAGTGAGAAGTCTGCTCGAGTATGGAGAGAGAGCAGCTAGGATATAGTGTGAGAAGTCTGCTGGAGAGAGCATCTGGGCAGCAGAGACAGGAGAAGCTGCTGAGTCAGAGAACTCAGATACAGCTATGATGTGAAGCAGTCAATCTAGGAGGCAGCGTATGACTTGCTCAGATACTAGCTATGGGTACCAGGACTTATGCTGTTTTATGGGAAATATATATGGTCACTGGCTGGTGTCTGGCTGCCTGCCTCTATGGACTTTGCTGTGAGGACTGTTCTTGTCTGATGGTGATATGGCCACTGGCTTCAGCAATAAAGACTCATTCTTATATACCCACAACCTCTCATGCCTTCTCCGTCTAAGACCCAGTGTCGTAGGAGGTCCAGCTCCAGGCAGAGGGGCTCGGACCAACACCCGTTATTAGTGAGCAGAAGATAAAGGAGGAATTTGGACTAAGTTCCTAACATTTAGTACAGTGTGGGCAGAGTTCGAGAAGAACCAGACCTGGCATAGTCAGATAGAAGAATTTAGAAGAATATATGACTTAAAGCCACTCAGAGATACTCAGAGCACCAGAGCTCGTGCAGGGCTCCTGCTGCCTGCTCTGACGCCTTGCAAGGTCATTATTTTTATTATTCTCATTTTCAGATTGGGGAACTGGGTGACAAAGATGTCTAAGCTGTGAAGTGAAACAGCCGGCTTAAAAACACACAATCTGGTTCCAGCACCCAAGTGCCTAAATGAATATTACCTGTAGGTAACAACTTCAATTTTTCTAGAGTGTAAACAAGTATTATAAGTAGAATATGAAAAAAAACAACTTTAACCATATTTTGGAACTTGGATAAATGAAAGTAATTTCAAATGAGATTCAAGAAGGTGCAGTTACTAGAATGGTCAGCAGAGGGTGAAGGGAGGCTGCATTTTCAAGGCACTGCTTTTGAAAGTGGGGAAAACTGAAGAATTGATCAGATCTGAAGCCCCCTATTGCTCAAACATTCTTTGAATATCCTTGTCTGAATTTCATTACTTCAATGCAATATAAAGGAATATATATATATATATACATATATATATAATGCTTTTTATCTGATTTAGCATAGTATTTGTTGCAATATTTGTTAAATGTTTGTTAATAATTTCTGTAAAGAAATGAGTGTAAGATGGTCCATGTCATTAATGGGCTCAGGGTCTCACCAAAGTGGTAGGGTAAAAAAAATTTAAATGGTGATATAAAACATCATATTAACAAGGTTTTAGAGGAGTTCAGAGACAAGGAATAATTACTGGTGCTGAAATGGAACAGGGCTACTTCATGGAAAAGGTAGCCTTGCTCCAGTACTCAAGGGTGAATAGTATGTGCATCAGTAGAAAAGTAGAAGAAAGTTGGTCTTTCTTTAAAATTAACTTCAGTTTACCAAGCACTATGAGCTATCTTCAGTGAGCAAGGTGCCATCCCCAGCACTGCAGAGAAAATAAGCATTGGTTATACAGTCTCTGCCTGAAGTCACAAATGCCCCAGAAGTAATAATATAAGTCAGGATATGGTAGTTGCATAACAGGATCTGGTAGGCAAATATTGAATGCTCTATTAGAAGCCACTAAAGCTGACAACAAAATGATGTGTGCCTCTCATTTTAAAGAGAGGTACCAGATCATTTACGTAGAACTTTGTAAATTCATGGTCCTAGACTAGTTCTGCCAGCTTTAGTTGGTCACCCATCCCCGTACACATACAAAGCTGAGACTGAAGAGCAATTTCTCTGGAGAGGAGGTGGCAGAGTACTTCTTTTCACCCACTTTATTACACCTCTCCAATAGGGAAGGAGAAGAATGTGTTCCTCTATGGTAGAAATGCTCTAAATAAACACGAATGGAAACTCTGAGGCTGCTGCAGAGCTTGCTGAGAGGAAAGGAGATTGCCTCAGTGCAGGCCTCACAAGAATTTCAGAGCCTAGAGGATGTTGCCGTGTGTTGGCTTTCTAAACTGTTTCTGGGTATTGATATAGCTGCAAGCACGAAAAACAGTGAATCCACAGCCTTCTCTGACCTGGAATATTGGCAGGCTGCTAATTTCACTGAACTTCAGATGGGTACTTATGGAATGTACATAGCAATTTATTTACTGCTTCAGGCGTAAATAGAAGTTAGAAAAAAAAAAAGCCTCATATAGAGGCCAAGCTGTCTTTTCATCTGTCCTTGAACCTAGGCCAAATAGCCTAGTAGTAGCAGCAGCAGCAGCAGCAGCAGTAGTAGTAGTAGTAGTAGTAATAGTAGTAATATAGAATATGGTCAATGCCCCCTATTCTCAAATCAAGGAGATGCTTTCCTAGGGGGCACTTAAAGAGCTTTGTGCACCTCCAGGAACTTGAGGGTCTTACCAGTGAATATTTTAAGGGTGAAATGCTGTGATTGGAACTGCCGTGTCTGGTGGCAGAACACACAGGTGGCTGCTTTGGGTCTGGGCTGTACTCCCTCCCACAGCAGAGTAAAGATGCATGTTTTTGGACTTGATAAGGACTCTGGAAAAATGATCCTAATCAAGTGTGCTGTCCAAGGGACATGAACAGAATGTAGATCCTACAAATCCAGTAGCCAGACAGACAGAGGCAGACCAGGCAACCACAGGGGATTGATGAGGAGCCGACAAAGGTATCCACAGAGTGAGCAACTATCATTGCCAAAGAGGGCCCTGCAGATGGGATACAACTGTACATGCCATGAAAACTGCCCCATTTCCCTAGCACTTACCCTCCTACCCTATCTCCTCCTTAAGACTACAGATATCAGAAACAATGACGACTAGCAAATTGGGGTGGTTAGAGAATAGAAGGAATTTAAATTTGAGTGAGTTTGGAGTTTGAAATTATATTAGACTAGAGGCCCAGTGCATGAAATTCGTTTACTCGGGCAGTGGGTGTCCGTCAGCCCGGCCTGCATCCTCTTGCAGTCCGGGGGTCCTCGGGGGATGTCTGATTGCTGGGAGCGGGCGTAAGCCAGCAGTCAGACATCCTTACACTGCCACTGAGGCATGAGAGGCTCCCGCCACCACTGCTGCACTTGCCATTACAGAACCTTTAGTTCTATAATAGTACTGTGGTTCTCTTTGTTTTCTTAGCTTTGTATTTTTCATTTTTATCTTTAATATTGCTTTACACCAATTTTATTTTTAAAATTGCTTTTATGTTCTCACTAATGTCTATATCATGAAGTACTTGCAGGAAATTTTCTTTGTGGGGCTCTGCTAACTTCCAGAATGGTTTCTTCATCTGTCTTCTCCTTTCTGATATTTATTTTTGCTGATACAAGTTTGCAAAAATTGTTAAGGCTTTGGATTATTCCTTCTGATCATTCTGGAGCCCTGAGTTCTTCATTTCCATTAGAGAAAGTAATTTGAAATTTTGTTCTGTTTTGTTTATTAGGTTATTTGCTTCAATTCACCAATTTTCCCTCTCCACATTCACCCACTTCTCCCCAACAACAATTTTTCTTCCTCCCAATCCTGACTCTTTCCTCCTCTGGGGAAAAGATAAATAATTAATGGAGCAGTTTGCTCCTGTATCAATAATATGTGTGTAGGTTACTTCCCTTCATGCCCCTTTTTCACTTTCCTTCCCTCAGAGACTCTTGTCCTAATTATTTTCTCTCTTTTCTTCCTTTTTGTTAAATCACCATGCATTGTTGGAGATAATTAATGCTGGGCATCAATGATTGTTCTGCTGTTCTCTTCATTTTTCTCTCAGCTGGAAGATCCCAAAATAGAGAGTCCCATTAGTTCCTTTCTCTGGTAGGACCAGAAGGTGGTTGTGATGGGACTTTTCCTCCTTTGGGACATTATCTCCTCCAAGGGCTATCTATATCTCTCCGAATCTCTCTGTTGTGTTTCATGGCAGGTTTGGGGAGTGGTTAAGATGTTTCAGGATTTTGTTTACGCATTTTCCCTGCATATTGCATGTATGGAGGATGATGGTTAAGAGGCTTGCTATACTGCTCTGAGCTTTGTTTTGTAAACTCTTAGAAACTCCTGTGTCTCTTTTTTGATAGCCACCAATTTTTAAAGGTTATGACTTGATCCTTCTCTTTCTTTGATTGCTATTGATATTTTAAAAATATTTTTTATTGATTTCAGAAAGGAAGGGAAAGGGAGAGAGAGTGTAACATCAATGATGAGGGAAATCATTGATCGGCTGCCTCCTGCATGCCCCACAATAGAGATCAAGCCCACAACAGAGGCATGTGCCCTGACCAGGAATCAAATCATGACCTCCTGGTACATAGGTTGATGCTCCACCACTCAGCCCTACCAGAGGGGCACTATTAATATGTTTTTACTGCTTTACAAATTTTTCCCCATTTGATATTTTTATAATTAAGTATGGTAACTGGAGATTTTTAGATTTGGCTGAACTCTAATATCTAAAGCTTGAGATCTCTTATTCCCATTTGTCAGTTGTAGAAATTGAAGGTCATAATATTTAAGTGATTTGCTTGAAACTATGCTTCTTGAAGAAAGTGGCAAGGAAGAGCCATGATTTGAATCTACTGGTGTCTTTGCTCTAGCAGAAAAACTCTGAAAAAAAGGATACCAGTTATCTAAATACTTTGAAGACTTCCTCCCCTCGCCCTTTATAGGGATCCTGACCAATTTTATGGTTCAAAGCTATGACTAGAACTTAAATTTCCTGATTCAATATAGTTAGGTAGTTCTAATGAGGATAATGTTTTTGGCTTAGGAAACCAATGAATATTTAATCCCTCATAAACTGTTTGCCCTGTGCCTCCTTGCACATCCTATCTAATAAAAGAGTAATATGCAAATTAACCCTCACTCTGTCACAAAGATGGCAGCGGCCATGGAGCTGGAGCGAGCAGGAGGCTCGGGTTGCCCCCGGTGATGAGGAAGCCAAGCTTCCCGCCTGCCCTGGCCAGCCCTGAGCTCCACTCAAGGCTACAAAGTTTCAATTATATAGGGTATCCCAAAATTCATGCAAAATTTGAATTTTGCGTGAGCATTAACAACAACAAAAAATAAAAGCCTAATTTTACTTGGTTTATTGACTCAGATTCTAATATCTGTTCCCCTTTGATTTCAATCCCTTCAATTTGATAAGCATTACCAAGTACCAATTATGGCCCAGGAGCAGGGACAAGGA
>NW_006299719.1:117815-118396 GCF_000327345.1 Myotis davidii
GGGGCCTGCCGCCACGGGGGTGGGGGCGGGAGCCTCTCCCGCCTCTTAAGCAGCGCTAAGGATGGCTGACTGCAGCTTAGGCCTGGTCCCCGCTGGCGAGTGGACATTCCCCGAGGTCTCCTGGGCTGCCAGAGAGATGTCTGACTGCCAGCTTAGGCCCGTTCCCCCAGGGAGCGGGCCTAAGCCAGCAGGTGGACATCCCCAGAGGGGTCCCAGACTGTGAGAGGGCACAGGCCAGGCTGAGGGACCCCCCTCCCCCCCGAGTGCACAAATTTTTATGCACCGGGCCTTTAGTTGGCATATATTGCTTCTGGGAAGGCTTAATCCACCTAGAGAAAAGGGATCATTGCTTAGTTTTGAATCTCAAAGTTGACTTTTTTGATTCCCCTGTGAGACAATTGTCTCAAAATCCAGGCTTTTTAAAAGGGAAAAGAGGCATCTAAATTTTGAAATCATCCTTTTGCAAACTAAGAGGAAAGTTATTTGAAAATAGTTTTGTAATGAGCCATAATGGAGAAAGAATGAAGGAAAGGATCCAAGAGAAGTCCCACTGTATGAAAAGCAGAAAGTGCTAGGGAAAG
>NW_006299719.1:118408-123033 GCF_000327345.1 Myotis davidii
AGAGTTAAGGGGTGTGTGTGTATGATAAAAATGAGCAAGAGATAAGACATTATCCTTTACTCAAAGTGCAACTCAGTGAATAGATAGTTTTGGGGAAAATTTTGGAACGTCAAGAAGAATGGAAAATACAATTTGGTCCCTTGTCCAAAATATCTTAGAAACATTTATTTTTTGTGCCATTAATTTGCAGATTTCTTACTCACATATGAAGTAATTGGTTGGTAGACTGGTAGACTGGGTAAGGGAACAACGCTAGAAAACAGGAATTATAGTGGAGAAGGTTGCTGCAGGCAGCTTGAGAACATTTTTGAGATAAACTGATTAATTGGAAGCTAGCAGACGCTGTATCAAACATTCTGTCCTCTGGCAGGCCAAGTGGAGTATCAAATAAAGTAATATATACATTCCAGAAAATATTTAGAGTTTAGCTATGGATTAAACATAGCAGACTATCTGTATACTGACTAGCCTTCCATCCATAGTCTGCCTTACTCAGGCTAGGTCTGTACCACTTCCCTCAGGGGAATTTCTAGGTAATTTGAGTAAAGACCTAGCTTTAGGGTTTCTTGTTCCTCCCAAATGCCTCCTTTTGCTTCTCTTTGGTTTCTTTGGTGTTGAACTATAATAAGCATATACCTCATTGTAGTTGCAAAAGAGCTCCATGTTAATTTGCTCTTTTTTTTAAAGAGGAGCATAGTTCTAGAGGTGACATTTGGCAAATTGAACTTAGCAAAATTAAATAAAATTTGCTTTGTGCAGATTCAGCATGATATTTCAATTGCTAATATTTCTAGATGTAGTGTTATGTTTAAGGCACCTCTGAGATGTTTGCTCTGAAAGCAGTAGATATTAAGAGATCTTTTTGTGAAGGTTTTTTTTCTAAGAAACCTAGAATTTACATTTAAGCCCCTAAATGGTGCTCTGAATTTCATGTCTTTCTGTGCAATTTGAATATGCGTAAGTGAAATTATGTTTCTTGAGGTCAGGGTCATCAATGGGAGAATTAAAATGGGGTGAAAAGAAAAAGATTCTATAAGCTCTCACTCCAGGACTATCCATTTAAATTCAGGTGAAATTTTATTATAATGAATACCTGTGTCAGCCTGGTTCTCATAGAGAAAGGGAAGAAGTCTTATCCAAGGTCTCGTGCATCCATTCTGGTGTGTGGGGTAGGGTAGAAAGGCAGCCTCAGTTTCCTTACTCCTTCACATGTTGATCTGAGTACATTGATCTGAGGGCTGCAGGAATTTTTTTTTAATGCACTAGTTGGACTATACCACTCTCTTCCCACTATCCTTTCTCCTTTTACCTTTCTTGAGCTCTGGTCACATATTGTAGGTTCCCTTAAAACCTCAGATGAAGGGAGTGTTATGATTTTTTGTATGTAAAATTTAAAAACTGGTGTTTTTCCAATAGTGGGCCAAGTTTGGATTCTTTTGACATCTTTTGGTATTAACCTGATTAAAATCAGTGGGGTTTTTGTTTTTCATTTTCCCTAAACTACATTAATTTATTTATGGATAGACATTCAATGTTAAATATTTCAGCCAGAAATACTCTTCTGAGGATTATATTTTTAAACCTTTTTACTGAAAGTACAAAAACTACAATTAATGACAATCACACTTTGTGTATTATAAATTATATTTTAATTTTGGTTTTTAGTATAATTTGTATGAAAAATTCGTTTTCCCTGTTGAGCTCACTTGATACTTCCAAGAAGGAATATGTATTACTTTTCTCCAGTCTGATGATCTTTTTTACTCTAGAGGTAGTCTTGACAGGGCTAGAATAATCTAGAAAGAATGATTACACCATATGTGTACCATTTTAGCATGGTGGCTACTTTTTCTAAAAGGATTCATCAGAACCTTTCTATAAGGAAAATAGATTAGGCCAATTTTGTCCTTATAATCATCATCACCCTCCTCATCAAATGTGTAAGTTTCCTCATGCCCAGCAGAATCACATGTGACTTAAAAATTATTGTATTTACTATAGTCATTTTCACTGATGGTTCTAAGAATGGCCACAGATTTAGAAACACAAATGTCTGTAATCTGTCTTTAGAAATCATGATTAGGTGGACCCAAAAACTTGATCACTGCTAATTTTAAGAGCATGTGGACACCATCAGAATCAACTATACCCAAGGGATTCCATCAGCCTCTCTTCTCAATTGATAAAATGTAAAAACAGACATACAGACACACAGCCTATGGACTGTATACAGGGTGTGGCAAAAGAAAGTTTACAGTTGTTCATATGGAAAATGTGTAAGTGAAATTATGTTTGGAAAATAATACAATAATTAATAATAATACAAGAATAAACTGTTTCACATATAATTATAAACCTATTTGCCCCACCCTATATTACTGGCAGATGTGTTCTGTTAGGCCTGCCTTGTTTTGCTTTATGTGTTAGCCAACATCAAAACAGACAATTTACCTGCAAATGTATATTCCTGACTCCTTTTGAAAATATCAGAATCCTTATATCCTAGGATGCCTTTCCTATAAGACATCCTGTGTCTGTGTAGTAGTGCATGTGTTCTTGGCAACCTGCAGTCCCTACCCCTCATTCAAGTACAGCCTACATATTTATACTGACCCCTACGAGCACTCTGTAACCCTTAAACAAAAGCATGCACGGTGGCCTACTCAGGAAACAGTTGGCCTGGAAACCCAGGGCCTGAGTAGTTGTGACTGCAATGTCTCTGGGTCACATTGGACTGAATAAACCTCTTTTGGTGATCTCCTGGGAGTGTTGTGACCTTCAATTGAGAAAATGCAGGTAAGAACATTTTGAAGTGCTAAAAGTGTAAAAAAAATGCTAATCATATCCAGATACAAGAATTAGATATACTTTGTCAACTACAATTTTAAGTTTCTTCTGCTGAGAATAGGATTGGCACTATGGAAGAAATAAATAGAAAAAAGGGAAATGGTCCCTGTTCTGAAGCAGAACTATTCTATTTAGTAATAGGCAGCTGGTATCATAGGAAGAGCCTGATACTGAGTTAGAAGAGCTGCACAGAAGTCCTGGGAACTGTGCACAAGTCATTGCACTCCATGAACCCCATTCCTTCATCTATAAGGCATGGAAGGCAGGACCTGCCCTCTAAATTCATAGATTTGTGGGCAGGATTAAATGAAATAGAGTGTGTGAAAGTAATGAATAAACTGTAAGGCATTATTCTAACTTAGGCAATAAATGATATTAGTGATAAATTATGAATACACAGACTAAGCATAGTTACATGCTTAACATTTATACACTGTAAGAGTTTTAAGAGTTGACAAAGTAATTTTGAATTAAATCAGGGGAGGAAAATTTCGACTGAGTCAATTTTTGGTCATAAGTCTGAGACTGGGCCTATTTTGCTAATGAAAATAAAGTTTTTAATTTGTGTTTTACACCTTTGTTGTACACCTTTGTTGTGACAGGGATTGATTATTTCACATGTTCTTCAGATTACTTTAATACATGTATAAAATTAAATTTAGGAAGAGTGCAAAAATAAACGTGATGATTTTTGTGACTAAAAATTCTTAGGAAACTTACTAGAGTTGGAAGTAATCTTTGAGATGACATTCTACAAACCAGAAAACAGAAGAATAGAGGACTTAAATGCCTTGTGCAAATTTTCAAAGCTAAGTTGCAGGGGTATGGAGTCCAGTGCTTTTTCTGCTGCACCACATTTATGTGGGGGCAACTTTTAGCTAATGATACTGAATTGAATCCCTGGGTACTTATTTAGATAATCAGATTGGGTTGGGAATGTAAGAGGGGAAAGGGGAAGTCTTAAGATCACTGGGAATTAAGGAAGTGAATGTTGGGGAAACCTCAGCTTTTTCCTTAATGTTAAGGAAAAAAGACTTTGCATCCTTCTCCCATACTGGAACCCCCTTTTCACTCTACTTCTTCTGCCTTTCTTTGAATGCCTGAGTTACCATCTTTACATTCTCAGACGTGTCTTAAACTTTTGCATGCCCTTGCAGTTCTGGAACAATGTGAGATTCCTTCTCTGATCAGCACTCCAGAGGAGGACAGCTCCTCCAGGAAAATAAAAACTTTCCAAACCCCCAATCTGAGTGAGAAAGAATACAGCCAGTGGACCAGTTTCTGCAGGAAGCCATGAAGCTACCCCTCTCCCAATTCCCCCAACATAAGTGAGCGTGAACTTTATGTTCTCTTTTCCCACAGCTCCAAGGGAACTGTCCTGCGTCTTCACTATAAAGAAGTTTAGGGCCTGAACTAGGTCATCCTTCCAAAGGGTCTGGTGGTAGGCTGCCTCTAGGATTTAATTTCTCTTGTCTCCACCAGCCTTCACTTGGCCTTGTCCCTCTTCCCTTTTGGTTCCTCGCTGTCGCCTTCCCCAGCAGCAGTGACGGGTGCTATCGCAGGTTGGATTGGAGCTGGAGCTCAGACAGGACCCCGGGGGTGGGGGAGTGGGGGAGGGAAGTGTGGGTAAGGGGGAGGTCAGCTTTGGCGGGCGCTCTGGGGACCCTGCGCTGCCCCCTCCAGCAGCAGGAGCAGCACAGCAGCGTCAACAGCCGCAGCCACGGTGGCCACAGCAGCGTGAGAGTGAGGCTGGAAGCGCAGCGCAGCCCAGGGCCCAG
>NW_006299719.1:123070-128672 GCF_000327345.1 Myotis davidii
CCAGAGGAGCCGAGCGCGCAGCCAGGCCGCCACCGCTGCTGCCTCGTAGATGCCATCACAGCAACAAAGAGCTCGCTGAGCTGAGAGCCTTGGCGGCGAGAGCTCGCCTGGAAGGCTCGGCACCGTTTCCAGGAGCTGGGCTGCAGCCGCAGGAAGCGCGTGTAGGGTCTGAGGGAGGAGAGAGGGCAGAAGATGGCCCAGAGGAGAAAGCCCCCCAGCATCAAGGGTGAGTTCCGCTCTATTCCCACCTCGCGTCCCATCCCACCTCCCGCCTGAGGTCCTCCCCTCTGGCCTGCCTGTTTCCATCCAGACTCTACCAAGTGGGAGGCTGCCTGCCGGGGAAGAGTTTGCCTTCTCTGAGAGGTGGGGGCCCCCAGCACTGCTGCACCCCCTTTGCCTTTGGGGACACCCTGACAGGAGTTTGTCCTGTTTTTGTGACCTGGGAAGAGCTGGAGACTCTCTGTCACCCCACTCCTTTTCTACCCCATGAGCTTGGGTATCTGTTGCACCCTCCTCCCCTCTCAGGGTAGTCAATGTAGTGGGAAGAGAAGCAACTCTGGGCTCCTAGAGTCTCATCCAAAAAGGAATGATGCCCTGTGTGTGTGTGTGTGTGTGTGTGTGTGTGTGTGTGTGTGTGAGAGAGAGAGAGAGAGAGAGAGAGAAGAGAGAGACAGAGAGAGAAGAGAGTTTTCCTGTGGTCTATTCCCTCCTCCCAATCTCCCCCTCCTCTAGGGTAACTAGTTCTGCATCCATTTTCCCAACCTCCATTCTCAGGAGGAGATAGGAGTTGTCTGGCTCTCCTTTCCCTGCGAGGTCAAGGGGACTGGCTGCCAGCCGGTCATCGCAGGCTATTTCCCTGTATCCGACTGCCCAGGCAGCAGCGACTCCAGCTGAGCAATCCCCCTGTTGCTCCTTCGGAACCAGGGCTTCCGAAGTTGGAAAGTTCAGGGGGAGAAGCGACAGCTGGGAGGGCAAGGAAGACCTTGTTGCTGGGGTGACTTGGGGCATCTTGGCGTGATCCAGGCTGAACTTGGGAGGGAGCCTCCTGGGTGGCATCGCAAAGCAGCGTGCGTGTGCGTGTGGGAGCAGGGGCACTGGCAGAGGTTATCGCTCGCCCGGCCCCCGCTGGGAACCGGCAGTGGCCAGGAGGTGCCCGCAGCACTGCGGAGAGAGTAGGCAGCTCCGCGCCATGCCCGGCGAGGAAGCCTGTGCTGGGGAAACTGGACCTGAACCTTGTGGGGAGGAGGAAGCCGAGGCGTTTGAAGTTAGAGTTTGACCCAATGGGGCTAATGGCCCAGGAGGCGAGACTTCCTGCGGGGCGGGGTTAGATAAAATCAGGACCAGGACTCGGAGATGGGAGGGTGTATTATTGAATATATCGGCTTGATCCACAGCAGCATGCTCGGCTTAGGCATGCTTCTCGCTTTTCTCCCCCAAGTCTTGCTTGTGGGAGCTTAGCTCCACTCTAGAGGTCACTAGGGGGACACAAGTTTATCTTGGTGCTGCAGCTTGCTTTTTAATTCCACCGGAGTGCTCAAATCACTTATTGGAAAGGGTTTAAAACCACGACCCTGAATCTTTTGGAACGTGTTACTACAAAACACCGGGGATGTTCTGCTTGAAACAATAATATATGTGTAATAATTTTATCGCAGTGCATTTCTTTAAAAACATTACAGCTCCTGTAAAATAGAAGAGGCCTTAACAGACTGATTTTCCCCTCTCCTAATGAATTAGCACACGTTTATAGCAGTGGATGACTAAAGAATGAGAATGCAGTCACCAACAGTTTCCTTACCATAATATGAAAGAATTAGTCTGAACCCAGATTGACAAGGTGCATTAGCTGCACTTTTGGTTCACTCGCTTTTTATGGAACCATATGGCACCATGAAGGAAACAGAAGGATTGGTTTTCAGCACTGCTGATGTGGCTAGCCATTGGCAGGTCTTAAATTTGATAGTGAAATAATTAAAGAATGGTAATTAGCAGAGTTCTGTTATTTAAGTGTTCATTGTTCCTTTTGAAGAATTAATGATCAAGCTTTCCTAGGATAGTCTCAGTCTCAAGAAATTTTATTCAGTTTTTTAAAAATAATGTTTACTCATGCTATGTGTTTTTCTTAAAGAGATAGTTATTGAGCTCTTATTGACTTGTGTTTATCTCTCTCTTGACCAATGTTAAGTTTCTTTTTTTGTTACCAGTTTATTTAATCTTTTCTTAGAAGGAATGATACTTTTTTTAATCCTTGGGGTTTCAATTTAGCAAAGCAGGATAAATTGTGATATTTTATAGCTAACAAAAGCAACCTCAGGAAGCTGTAATCCGTTGACTTGCCTCAATTTTGCCTCTTTTTTAAAGTATGTTTTATTGATTTTTTTTACAGAGAGGAAGGGAGAGGGATAGAGAGTTAGAAACATCGATGAGAGAGAAACATCGATCAGCTGCCTCCTGCACAATCCCGACTGGGGATGTGCCCACAACCATGGTACATGCCCTTGACCGGACTCGAACCTAGGACCCTTGAGTCCGCAGGCTGACGCTCTATCCACTGAGCCAAACCGGTTAGGGCTCAATTTTGCTTCTTAAGAGGAGAGCTGTACAAAAGCACCTGCCTGCAGGCTTGCTGAACTGCTCTCAGACATCTGCTTCTAAGCTACAAGCACTAAACTGGGACTGCCTGGTAGAAACCCAAATGCTAAATTTCTAGGCTTTTTTATTTTTTTATTTTTTGGCGGGATACTGGGGTGAACTCTGCTGGATAATAAACTATAGGTTTAGCAGTACATTCCATGCTGTGTTGGTTATCATTTTTTGAAATCTGCTTCTCTGCTTAGCTACACTGCATGCGGAGAGAGATTATTCGTTGGAACATGTGACAGGCAAGTTGTTCATTGACTTCTGAAGTCTTAGCAATAGAGATTAAATGTCTAGAACAGTTAGAAACTGGCAAGAAGGAAATGCAGTTTATTAACATCAACAGACGAATACAGTGAGTTGGCCATATTTCTCAAAGGAGACCAGCATTTATTTGTTATAACCTCATCCAAGGACAGCTTTGCAAAAAGGCAAAGGGAATATTTATTAAGCCAATATTTATAATGTTTTCATGAAGAATGCTATAGTCCATGGTCAACAAAAGTCTTATAAAAAAGTTATGTTAGTCATAATGATATTAACACTCCCCACTTTTCCAATATTACTACAAGGACTTTTTACTCAATTACTTAAGTTTAAAAGTTAAGTTATGCCTGGGTCATCTATTTATGCATTCATTTAGTACTTATTTATTGAGCACTGAATATGTACCAGCTTCTGTGCAAAACGCAGGATGCAATGATGAACGTAGTAGACAATGAAGAGTGTAGTAGGAGGGAGGCTAGGATGAGCAGGTAAACAAATACATGAATAAGAAAATACACAGCGATTAATACCATGAATAAAATAAAATGTTTTGCAAGAAAGTGATTGTGAGCTCACTTTAGATTGTCTGAAGTGGTGACATTTGAACTAGGAACCAAATGATGATGTGCAATTTATATGCCAAAAACGAGAACATAGCACTACAGGCTTTAAGGTAGGAATGAGGTTGCAGCTTGGCCTGTTCAAGTGTAGGTGAAAGGTCCGTTTGGCAGAATTGTAGTATGTGAGGTAGAGCCAGGTTGGGAGAGGCAAGATCTTTTGGACTCTAAACAAAAGTAGGTTTTATTTTAAGTGCAGTGGGAAGTCGATTAGATACTCATTAGATGTTTGGGGTTACAGTCCTATCTTTGAGGGTAGTTTGAGGGAGAACAGCTTTTCTATATCAAGTCCCTAGGCCAAGTAGAGCTACCCGATGGACTTCATTTTTCTAAAATGTCCAATTATACTCAAGTATATACTCATCTGTTATATTCACCAAAATACCTATATTATTTTGGGCTCTGGTGTTGATAGCATCTCTAGGAATCTGGTGTTTTTTGTTGTTGTTGTTGTTTTTTTTAAAAAAAATCTTAAAGAAAATGAAGACTAATTCAACATTTTAGTAAAGATTAACAGGTTAGTCACCCACCTAGCAAGCAAGTAAATCTTAAGAAAAACATTTTGTAGTGTTAGAAGGGAGGATTATAAAGAGTCTGAAATGTTACTGAGCAGTAGACAGAATGCAGAAGGCAGCATGAGGGGTTGGTATTTCCCCAAAAGGGAGCCAGGGAAGAAGAGTTAGGGAAAGGGATGTGGGAAAGCCCCTAAGACAACATCAGCCAATTCATGATTTTGCCAAGAGCAGCAGAAGCCTGATGTGAGAGTGTTCCAGGAGAAACACTCTAATCCAAGAACAAAAGGAGTTCAAACCAGGGTACCTTTATGTTTTTGACTGATCTTTCACTTGTGAAGAATAACAAAAACATATAGGCTTTTATGTATTTTTTTTATTTTTGTTAATCCTCACCTGAGGGTATTTCCCCATTGGCTTTTAGAGAGAGTGGAAGGGAGGGGGAGGGACACAGAGAGAAACATCGATGTGAGAGAGACACTTTGACTGGCATTGATTGGTCACCTCCCACACATGCCCTGACTAGGGGTGGGGGTTGAGCCTGCAATGGAGGTACGAGTCTTGAAAACATATAGGCTTTTAAAAGATGTCTTTGATTTTACTTAATCATCATTAACTTTTTCTTATAGCGTACAAATCTCACAGGTGAAAATAATTTAATGATGAGAACTGCCATTTGTCCTAGCCGGTTTGGCTCAGTGGACAGAGTGTCGGTCTGTGGACCTAAGGGCTCCGGGATCAGTTCTGGTCAAGGGCAGATACCTCGGTTGATGGCTTCTCCCTGGCCCAGGCCCTCATGGGGCACGTGCAGGAGGCAACCAGTCTATGTGTTTCTCTCATGTCGATATTTCTCTCTGTCTTTCCCTCTCTCTCTCTGAAAATCAATGGAAAAATATCCTTGGGTGAGGATTAAAACAAAAAACAACAAAAACACCGCCATTTGTTCGGGGTGGCTGCTTGACTTCTAGTTAGCAGAGTAATTATACTTTTGGGTCTCTGATCTTACTGTAAAAGTGTTGATGGGTGGGAGCAGGGGGAATTGGGGTCTGCTGGATAATTTTCTGCCCTTTGAACATTTGTGACTAGAAGGTGTCATACTGTTTAGGGAAGATATACATAATAATTATTTTAAAGCTCTCCACTGTCTTCTCCTCCCAACTGCTTCTTTGCCAACAATTAACAAAATAAAATAAAATAGAAGAGTATCCTATTTTACTAAGCAAAATAAGCAAGATAAGCATCACATGATCTCACTCGTATGTGGAATCTAATGAATAAAAGAAAGTGATGAACAAAATAAATCCAAAGATATGTGAACATGGAACAGACTGAGGAATTTCAGAGGGAAGGTGGGAGTGGGAGAGTGGGGGGAGGAGTAATTGACTGGGAAACTTAGGGGCCTGGTGCATGAATTTGTGCACTTGTGGGCTGCGAGGCTGCAGTAGGCACAGGGGCGAGTCTCAGCCCATCTTCCAACCCCCTGCCCAGCCCCTCCCGCTGTGGCTCCCAGTCCCCTGTCTGCTGGCAGTCCAGCTCCATGACACTGATGGCGCCGGCCCCCTGCCAGCG
>NW_006299719.1:137669-151283 GCF_000327345.1 Myotis davidii
CAACGTATGAACTAGGAGGGCACAGTTCGATTTTTGGTCAGGGCTCATGCCTGGGTTTCAGTCTTGATCCCCCTTGGAGAGCATGCAGGAGGCAGCCAATCAATGATTCTCTCTCATCATTGATGTTTCTATCTCTCTCTCCCTCTCCCTTCCTTTCTGAAATCAATTAAAAAAAATGTATTTTTTTAAAAGACTGCAGGCTTCTCCCAGGCCAGGGCCCTTGTTGAGGCTCATGCAGGAGGTAACCAATCGATGTGTTTCTCGCTCATCAATATTTCTCTCTGTCTTTCCCTCTCTCTCTCTGAAAATCAATGGAAAAATATCCTTGGGTGAGGATTAAAACAAAAAACAACAAAAACACCGCCATTTGTTCGGGGTGGCTGCTTGACTTCTAGTTAGCAGAGTAATTATACTTTTGGGTCTCTGATCTTACTGTAAAAGTGTTGATGGGTGGGAGCAGGGGGAATTGGGGTCTGCTGGATAATTTTCTGCCCTTTGAACATTTGTGACTAGAAGGTGTCATACTGTTTAGGGAAGATATACATAATAATTATTTTAAAGCTCTCCACTGTCTTCTCCTCCCAACTGCTTCTTTGCCAACAATTAACAATAAAATAAAAAATAGAAGAGTATCCTATTTTACTAAGCAAAATAAGCAAGATAAGCATCACATGATCTCACTCGTATGTGGAATCTAATGAATAAAAGAAAGTGATGAACAAAATAAATCCAAAGATATGAAAGCATGGAACAGACTGAGGAATGTCAGAGGGAAGGTGGGAGTGGGAGAGTGGGGGGAGGAGTAATTGACTGGGAAACTTAGGGGCCTGGTGCATGAATTTGTGCACTTGTGGGCTGCGAGGCTGCAGTAGGCACAGGGGTAGGTCGCGGCCCATTCTCTGTGTCTCCACCCGGCCCCTCCCATGGTCTGGTGCCCCCGCTCACCTGCTCCACCACATTCTGCACATGCCCCCTGGTGGTCAGTGCACATTATAGTGACTGGTTGTTCAGTTGTTCTGGTTGTTCCACCATTCAGTCTATTTGCATATTAGTCTTTTATTATATAGGATTATTTTATAGGATATGCATAGCCTATGGACACAGACAGTAGTGTGGGTAAGGTCTGGGAGGGACAAGTACAGGGTGGAAGGGGTCAATAGGAAAAATAAAACAAAACAAAGAGGACTTCTGTAATACTTTCAATAATAAAAAGTTGGAAAAATCTTATATAATAGAAGGCTAATATGCAAATTGTCCCCTCAGGAGTTTGACCGACCAGGAGTTCAATCGCTCACTATGACATGTGCACTGACCACTAGGGGGCGGTGCAGAATGAAGGAAGGTTCTGGCCAGCAGCTAGAAGGCCCCGATTGGCCCTGATTGCAGGCCAGGGCTAGGGACCCTACCCATGCATGACTTTTGTGCACCGGGCCTCTAGTAAATAAATAAAAAGGAAAAAATAAATATACAAACATTTTTTTTGTGCTTTAGGGAGGGCTTTGCTCAGTTCCCCCCCTCCCTTTCTTTGTACTTCAAGTCTCTCTTTTGAGGCTAGCAAGGCTGATGGTACCTTAGGAATTATGTAACTAAGAATGAGTCTGGCCCTTAGTGATACTGTAACACAATGTGTTTATGACATCAGCTTTTTTTCATAGTATGTTAGTGTTGGACAGATAGCTCAGTGTTTCTAGAGTTATTTCAAAGACTGATATAGTAAGAGGTGAGTGATGCTGCTAAATATGAATAGCATGTGTCTATAAGGAATTTGGTTAAATTTAGTATTGGTTGATACATATTCTATAAGGCTGGAGCAAAGGTAGATTTACAGTTGTTCATATGGAAAATAATACAATAATAATAAATAATATTATAAGAATAAACTCCTGTGTTTCACACCTGTAAACCTACTTTTGTCCCACCCTGTATATCTTGATTATATAATATATATACTTTAAGGCATATATATATATATATATATATATATATATACAGATCTCAGTTCCCAATTTATATTCAAACTTCACTGTTTATACATGTGAGTGTGGTAATATCTATATTTTATATGTGAGAAAATTGAGATAGAAATACATTAGGTGCTTTCTTGAGGACTAAGAAATAAATTATGGACTGTGGATAAAGGCAAAACCAAGGCCCTGTGACTCTTGTTCCTTTGTGTACATCCAGTATTTTGATATCTGTTCACTTTCCTCCAGATGTACCAAGTTTACACAATAAAGTTAGACTTTTTTCCCCTACTGAATCAAGAGGATGATATATCTTCTTATACTTTTCTCAGAAGTGTCACAACTTTATTGTTTGTGATCCACTTTTAAAATTAGAAATGCCTTGCTCATAAAAAGTAGGCTAACTGCTCACAGATGCTAAGGCGATATTGCACAGAGGTTTTAGCGCTCTCTAGAGATGGGAAGGCAAGGGAAGGTGAACAAACGCTCTCACTTTTTGAAGTGGTAAAAGCAGAAAAAGATGGGTCAACGCTGAGGTGGATTGAAATTATTTTGTTATTCATGTGGCAAGCCATTTGACTGCTGTGGTAGCCAGCAGCACAGACGGCCTCCATGTTCTTCACCTACTGGCATTCACTCCCCTCCAGCACTGGATCTGGGCTGACCTGGGTGGCCAGTAGAGTACAAGAGAAGTTACATTATACCTGAAGGCATTGTGGCTTCTGCTTTGTGTATCCTTTGCTCTCTTCTATCACTTGCTTTGGGGAAAACCAGCTGCCATGTTGTGAAAACGCCCAGGCATTCCCATGGAGAGTCTCGTGTGGGAAGGAACTGAGGCCTGCTGCCAACAGCCAGACTAACTTGCTGGCCATGTGAGTGATCTTCCTTGGAGACTGACACTCCAGCCTGGTTAAGCCTTCATATGACTGTAGCCTCAGCTAACATCTGACTGAACCTCATGAGAAACCCTGACCCAGGACTGCCCAACCAAGCTGCACCTGGATTCCTGTATCGCAGAAACTACAAGAGAGACGAACTGCCTACTATTGTCTTAAGCTGTTAAATTTTGGGATAACTTGTTGCAAGCATTAGATAATGAATACATCTATGATTCATTATTTTTGCTCCTCTATCTTGGGAGATAGGGACCCCCTCACTCTGTGTAAATATTACAGAAGACGATGTATATGTGCAAGAATATATATATACTTAAACAACCTTTCACTATAGGGATTCATTTACTTATTTATACACTTACTCTAGGGTTTCCTCTGTTTCCCATCGATTCCTGAGAGTGAAAAGAACACTGTAATTCACTAATGAACGCTAATCTTCATCACTAATCTCAGCATTGGCCTTGAATCCTAATCCTGTTCCTTACTTTAGTGAGTTGGGCTGACAACCTGAAGCTCTTTTTGCTTGTTTCCTTGACTGCATTTTAGCAGCTTGTTTCCTCCGCTTTTTTAGTGATCACTCCTAGACCCTTTGGTTCACTTAGTTACAGTGGTTCTCAACCTTCCTAATGCCACAACCCTTTAATACATTTCCTCATGTTGTGGTGACCCCCAACCATAAAATTATTTTCATTGCTACTTCATAACTGTAATTTTGCTACTGATATGAATCGTAATGTAAATATTTGATGTGCTATATGTGTTTTCCGATGGTCGCAATCCACAGGTTGAGAACTGCTGGTTTAGAAGGTACCTTTCAACGAAAAGCCCCATCAAAATAAAAATCAGAGTAATAAAGAAAATTTAAAAGTCCTAAAATCCCCCAACAGCCAAAAACTTCACAGTCCCCCAAACTGAAAATATAAAAAGTCCCTTAACACTATAAAATCCCCCAACAGCCAAAAACTTCACAGTACCCCAAACTGAAAATATAAAAAGTCCCTTAACACCTAAAATCTTCCAGTAAAAACCTCTTCTGCTATATTATCTGCCCTTCCCTACGAAAGAATCCCTTCCACCTCCCAGCCAGTTGGCCCTGATGTATAACCAGGAGAATGAGAAAGAAGATAAAGAAAAAGTGGTGAAGGCTGTCAACCCTTCTGCTTTAGGGTGGGATTAGTCCACTTTATTTTACTCACTCATTTATTATTTTATTCACTTGACAACCACTAATTGAAGACATACTCTGTACTAGGCACTATCCTAAGTGTATTTGGGATACTGCAGAGAGAAAAATGGAACTTTTGTGAAGTTTACATTATAGATAGGAAAGATAGACAATGAATAATAAATATAATAAATTGTTGATATTAAAAATTGAAGAGTACTGTGAGAAAAAGAGAAAAAAATAGAGCATAGTAAGAATTTAAAGCACTGATGATGGGATGAGGGAGAGAGTGCTGGCCATTAATACTTAATATTAAATTATTAAGTATTAATAGGTTGGATACTGTAGACCTAATTGAAAAGATAATATTGAAGGAGGTGATGTATTTATCCGCAGAAGGGGCAGAAGTTTCTAGAAAAAGGGAAAAGCCAGTGCAAAGATCCAAGTGAGAGTATATCTGGCATGTTTTTGAACAGAAAGGAGGCTGAGTGAAATTATTAAGGAGAACTGAAATAGGAAAGAGCGTCAGAATGATGAGGAAAGGGCAGATCAGCTCAGAACCTTTACTTAATTTTAAGGACTTTGGTTCTAATCCCAAGAGAAATAAGAAGCACTACAAGTTTTGAGCAGAGGAGTAACAGAATCTGACTTACATTTTAAAAGAATTGCTGTGGCTACAGTGTTGAGAATATCCTATAAGAGCAAGGAAAGAAACTGGAAGACCAGCAAAGGAGTCTTCTGCAATAGTTCAGTTCAGAGATGGTGGTCACATCTGTTGGGTTGGTAGCGGTGGAGGACATGAGAAATGGATGGGTACTGAAGATACCTTGAAGGTGGAGCTAGTACAGTTTCTTGAACTAACAGAATGTGGAGTGTGAGAGAAATATAAGAGTCATGGATGCCACCAACTGCATTTGAAAAGTTGTGGATGTGGCAAGTATAGGGGAAGAATTGGGAGTTCACTTTTGGAAACATCTGAAATATTTATTTGACATTCAAGTGGAGATGACAGGAGGAAGTTGCAATTTTGAAAGGACAACGAGGTTTAATAATGTGATCACTGGAGACCTGGACAAGGGCAGTTTAAGTGTAGTGGTGACAGTGATGGTCTGAATGCAATAGGTTCAGAGAGAATGGGAGGAGAATAATTGGAGATAAAATTGTCAATTCTTTTGAGAGGTTTGTTGCAGAGGGAGCAAAAAAATGGTGCTGTGGCCTGGAGTGGGAGGAGTAAAGAAAAAAAAAATTTTTTTATTTAACATGGAAGAAATGGCAGGTTTTGTTCCTTGATGTTTGTTACAATTTGTTTTTCCAGGTGGTCTTTAATCTCTTTCACTATTTTAAATTTTGGTTGCTTTTTATGACAGTTTCCTGAGAAGTAAGGAAGAACAAGTGTAGAATGGTCTTATATCATTGAGTGATAAGAAACCTATTTATCTTTATTTCTTTAAATGTATTATCTTAAAAAAAAATTAAACATAGTATTGAAAGTGCATAAATGGACTTCCTGACAAAATATTTGATAAAATATGAGAAAATTGCCAGAAGAATATAGTTTGCCAGTAATTATGTTGCTGGCTATAGCAGTCCATTCTCTCAGCTGGCAAGTTTAGAAGGAACTAAAGAAAACCTTAAAAAATCTTTAGGGTAGGGTAGGGATTTACAGGCAATTTTGCAGTGTCTGGAGACATTTTTGATCGTCACAACTGAGGTGGTTCTATTGACCCCTAGTGGATAGAGACCAGGGATGCTGCTAAACATTTTGTAAAGCCCAGGAGAGCGCCCCTCCACCCATCAAGAATATCTCGTTCCAACTGTCAACAATGCCGAGGTTAAGAAATGATGGGCTAGCTAGCCCCATCATTTTTCCAGAGAGAAGCTAGGAAGCTATTTCTGAGAAAGGAATCCAAAAGGGCCTGTTTTACCTATCCCATTGTTCCATGTTTGGATGAGGAACAGTTTTTAAACAAATAATTAGGGTAGTGTCCCACTAGGGTCCAAGATATTAGAGGAACATTAAAGTCAAGGTTTTAAAAAAACCCAACTAGTTCAATTGAGGAACCACAATTTCACGTTGCTGATTTCTATTCTGCACCTGTCTTTTCAATTTTGTGAAAGAAAGGATCAAAAGCAGGATGACTTGTTAAGCTCTGGCTCTATAGTCTTTAATGTGAAAGGAGCTGTGGTCTCCCAGCCATCTTTTCATGGCTCCTTTTGGTCATTAGGACTTCAAAAGCAGGACTGGTTCTAAGTACTTGTTGAGTGAAAATGTTGCTGTAGGATCAAAAATTTTAAATCATTTTATAAGAAGTTGCTTAAAATTTACACATTAAAAAAAACGTGAACAGGTCCTTTATATAAATTTTGTAATCCATTGTTCAAATTCAGAGACAAAAGATTTTGAAATTGATATTAATATTTTATTACAAACTTATTATCACTTCAGGTGTGCCTTATAAAAATTCAGGTCATTTTAAAGTTATCCTGTGATTATACACATTTTATAAGAATTAGTTTAAAAACATCAAAAGTCATGAAATGTAAATAAAACTGTAAAAGCTACTAATGTACATTCATACTTCACAAATTCCAATATTAGCAGTATTTTCCATTTTGAATTAAGCTCTTTTTTTTTGAAATTCACTTTTTATCTCCTTTTATTTATCCTTTTGTTGGGCTGCACAAGAATGTCATTGCATTCTTTTTCCATGGTGATGATATTCATCCAGCTGATTTAACACCTTCACTCCACTGAAAGAATATCTCTGACTAAAGAAGGACCATTATGTTGTTTAAAAAATTATTTGGTCATAAATAAATGTATTCAAGGATGTTTTAGCTGTATGAGATAGGGGTAGACTTGAAGTTCTAAGGAATAGCTTTGCAATCCACTTTCCCCCTCATCTTTCTCAACCACTAAGGAAGTCTAGAGGCCTGGTGCATGACATTCATGCAGGGGGGGTGTCCCTCAGCTTGTCCTGCACCCTCTCCAATCTGGGACCCCTCGAGGGATGTTCGACTGCCAGGATCAGGCTTAAATTGGCAGTCGGACATCCCTCTCACAATCTGGAACCGCTGGCTCCTAACTGCTTGCCTGCCTGCCTGCCTGCCTGATTGCCCCTAACCTCTACCCTGCTGGCCTGATTGATACCTAACTGCTTCCCTGCCAGCGTGATCGCCCTAACTGTCCTCCCCTGCTGGCCTGATCGCCTACAACTGCCCTCCCCTGCCGCAACCTGCCTCCTCTGCTGGGACTTGCCTCCTCCACGTGAGGCGCCGAGATGCTGGGACCGGCCTCCTCCCTGCCACGCAGAGCCGCAGGACCCCCAGGTCTCACCATGCAGAGCAGCTGCTGGGCCCTGCCTCCGTTGTTTGCATGGCCATCTTGCGACGGCCATCTTGTGACAACATGAGGGCGTGATGCCACCTAGGCTATTATTAGTATAGATGTATGCTTTGAGTCTACTGCCATAACACCCTGAATGCATCTGATCACGTCTAAAATGTATTCTTTGTAAAATTTAATGGAAACTCTATACTGAATAATTACTGCACTTCCCACACATACACTTTATTTAGCAATCTCTAGAAAGAACACAAAACGAAAGAAGGACATTTGCTTCACATGCCAAACTCAAAGATCAAGAAGCCTTATGTTTTAGCAAACTGTAATTTCTCACTACCTAATTCTGAATTAATGCCTTAGGTATGATGAAGAGTAAAAAAATTAACAGATTACATGTGAGTTTATATATGGGTCAAGAGAGGTACATAACCTATTTAACCTATTGTGGAAATAAACCATCTTCAAGTTTTTGGCAGCATTAAATGGTAGAAAAGTATATTACTTAGGAGTAACATGAATTTTAATGGACAATATTTTTAGCCAATTGCTTATATTAAAGGACTGGAATATCTTTTGAATATTTAGAAATTTAATGAGTCTAGACTTTCTTTCCTTCAACTGGTCCTCCTTAGGAGGTTTTAAGCTACATCATATTTTCTGAAAACTAGGTTTGGAGGCTGAAGAATCTTGAAAACTGCCATTGTCAGATCATGGCTCAGTCATCAGCAAGACCACTACTGGGGTGGGAAGGTGCTAAGATGGTGTTCTGGAGTAACTTTATAGGAGGGCTCTTTTTAATATATTTTTTTAATTGATTTTTTACAGAGAGGAAGGGAGAGGGATAGAGAGCCAGAAACATCGATGAGGGAGAAACATCAATCAGCTGCCTCCTGCATGCCCCCCACTGGGGACGTACCCGCAACCAAGGTACATGCCCTTGACCGGAATTGAACCCGGGACCTTTGAGTCCTCAGGTCGACGCTCTATCCACTGAGCCAAACTGGTTCTGGCTGGGAGGGCTCTTTTTGAAGGATTTCCTGAGTAAACGTAGTCTTTTAATTTTTTTAGGTATGCTAAAACTTTTTCTTGGGATCAACCAGCCAGTCTACTTGGTGCATGAGAGAACAGTTCACCAGCTAGACAATTTCTACTCTTTTCTAGGGCTGCTTCCAATCTTTTTGCATCTTGGATTAATTTTCCTGAATCAAACCTGGCTCTGTGTAGGCTGTCATGTGCCCAGAATTGGATCTGATTTTTATGGGATTGCAGCAAGGGGTTGCGTACTACCTCACGGTGCCGGCTTTTTCCATGAGCCTCTTTGCTAACTACTTTTCTTGGTCCCTCTATGGATACCCATTTTTGGCTATGAGCTCCTTGAGTGTCCTGATTGTGTTTTATTTATCCTTTAATCCAAAATGTCTAGTATATTTCTGGACATAACATAGATACTATATGATCATATCATTGAGTGAATCAATAAATGCTCATTTCATTCCACTTTTCTCCTTTCCTCTCTCTCTCCTTCTTACCTTCCTCCCTCCCTTTCTTCCTTCTTTCTCCCACTTCTCCATTTCTGGTAATGAGAGAACTATAGAAAACTAGAAGCATAGTGAAAGCCAGCTCTTTTTTACAGCAAAGGTGCTCCCAGTAAATTATCTCCTGCCCCGGCTTGCCTCCAGGGCAGCCTCTGTTTTTTTTTTTTTTCCCCACACTTCTTTTTTCTCTGCCCTATGTGTACCTCAGCTGAGGTGGTTTACCTTCTGTTTCCAACACTGGCTTGCCTGGAATCCAGTTATTCTTCCATATGCCTGATGGTCAACATGTATCCTGTAGCAAGGCAGTAGAAAAGGGAGCAAGTGAGAACTGGGACCTGGGGAGTGCCAGATGCAGTGAAAACTCCAAGAGGGTGTGTTGATTGAGGAAATTTCTTCCAAGAGCTGAGTCTTCAGAATGACATCCAGGGGCCCAATATATGGTGACAGAAGATGATTTCACTTTGGGTGGTGGGCATACAGATCTTGTAACATAGAAATCCACACCTGAAACCTATGTGATCCTACTAACCATTGTCCCCCCAGTACATTTAATTTTTAAAAAAAGGGGGGCAGGGAGAGAAGGTCACAGTTGTTTGTTTTTCTGCTCTTGACTGTTAAGGATGCAGTTTTATTATTTTTAAATCAGGCTATATTGCAAAATGTTTCTAAGCAAGATTAGACTTAATATTTAAAACAGGTCTGGTCTAAAAAAGAACATAACTGAATGAAAGTCATAAAAATAAATTAAATTATAAAAACAACATCTGAAGGAAAGGTCTCCCTTGACACAGACATTCTTGTCTAGGCACAGAAAGGGAGATATTATGAGCAATCAGTAGTGGAGCAGCTACTGTTGAGGTTTGGATTAGATCATGGATCCTGTGGCCAGGAGTTAAGAAGAAAGTTTTCAAGAGTGTTTGGCTCTGAGTGAGTTTGTAGTTTATTTCTAATCTGCCACTAACTAGCTATGTGATCTTGAGCCTTCAGTTTGCAAAATGCTACCTATAAAACAAACTTTTATACTTGTAAATTATTGCTATTGATATTCTTTCTTTGTTTTGAGCCAAATTTTTGTTTAGGAGAGTGTTGGGAGAGTTTGATCAGCTCAGTTGGAATTCCTCTAGTGTTGGGTTTCTCAACCTTGGCACTTTTGAAATCTTGGGCTGGATAATTCTTTGTTGTGGATCCTGGGCATTATAGGATGTTTAGCAGCATCCCTGACCTCTCCCCACTCAGCCGTGGGCAAACTACGGCCCGCAGGCCAGATCCGGCCCGTTCGGCTGTTCTATCTGGCCCGGAGCCGAAAGAGTGGAGGGTTCTCTTGCTCTCCCCTCCGCTCCTTCACCAGCAGCAGTGTTAACATGTATGAGTTCACACAAACACTCCATCCATGCTTTTGTTCCGGCCCTCCGGTCCAGTTTAAGAACCCATTGTGGCCCTCGAGTCAAAAAGTTTGCCCACCCCTGTTAACTAGATGCTAGTAGGTCTTTGTCTTCTCTGGGTACAGCCTCCCTCTTTGTGTGATCTGATCCTCTAATGCAGTGGTTCTCAACCTGTGGGTCGCGACCCCTTTGGCGGTCAAACGACCCTTTCACAGGGTTTGCCTAAGACCATCCTGCATATCAGATTTACATTACTATTCATAATAGTAGCAACATTACAGTTATGAAGTAGCAACGAAAATAATTTTATGGTTGGGTCACAACATGAGGAACTGTATTTAAAGGACTAGAATGTTGAGAACCACTGCGAAAGAGAAATTTTCCCATGGAGTTACTGTGAGACTTAAATTTTTTAAAAAATCATAAAGTTTATGCCCTAGCCAGCTTTGCTCAGTGGATAGAGTGTCAGCCTGTGGACTGAAGGGTCCTGGGTTTGATTCTGGCCAAGGGCACATACCTTGGTTGCAGGCTTGATCCTTGGCCCTGGTCAAGGTGCATACCCTGCCGGAGGCAACCAATCAATGTCTCTTTCTCTCATCAATGTTTCTCTCTCTCTGTCTCTCCTCCTCAATTCTACTCTCTCCAAAAGGCAATGAAAAATTATCATCTGGTGAGATTAATAACAATAAAAAATCATAAAGTTTACTCTATTCCAAATTGAGTTTCATTACCCAAAAGGCAATGGAAAATTATCATCTGGTGAGATTAATAACAACAAAAAATCATCAAGTTTACTCTATTCCAAATTGAGTTTCATTACACATTTTCATCCATTAAGCATTTTGTTAAATGTCTGCAGGTACTGTGCTAGGTTCTGGGGGTACACAGCTAAGTATGACCTGATCTCTACCTACAAGGAGCTGGCTTTCTACTAAAGCAGTGGTTCTCAACCTTGGCTGCACATTCGAATCACCTGGGAATCTTTTTAAAATCCTGATTTCTGGGCCTCATCCTCTGGAAATTCTGTTTCTGTGTTATGGGGTGGGGCCACTCAACTCATAACAAAGAAACAGAGTTTCTGGAGGATGAGGCCCAGAAATCAGGATTTTAAAAGATTCTGCTGCGGGGGTCCAGCCGATAGGGACTGAGCAAGATGGGCCAGACACGCCCTGGGGCCCTCCCGCAGTCCCTCCCTGGCTGGCCAACCTCCCGCATCCCTCCCTGGCTCCGATCGTGGTCCTTTGGCCTGGCCTGCACCCTCTTACAATCCAGGACCCTTTGGGGGATGTTGGAGAGCCGGTGCTGATCCTACAGGCCATGCCGAGGGACCCCACTGGTGCACAAATCTGTGCACCGGGCCTCTAGTACAAAATATTATTGCATGTGAACTCTTAATTGAAAAATAAAATGTTGAAAATTATATATAAGGTACAATGGAACTGCAACAGTGTGGGCTTCCCATTCACTCTAGGAAAGGTGTCAGTTAAAGTTTCATTGAGAAAATAGTAACAAGATGAGACTATATTTCAAATCATCAAACAAAAATCAACTTTTCTTACATTTTAACTAATGCCGATACTGTATTTTCTGCCCATTGTTTATTTTTTATTTATATGCACAGGATTTTTCAGGTATGATTGTTTCTCTTGTGCAATGGTTCTTAAAGTGTTATCCTTGGACCAGTATCAGGATTATCTGGGCACTTGTTAGAAATACTCCAGCTCTGACTGCCTTAGAAACTGCGGGTAGGGCTCAGCAATTTGTGTTTTTACAAGCTTCCCTACCCCCATTTGATCATGCTTACGTTTGAGAACTGCAGCTTTAATAATTCACTGATTTTTTTCTTAAATGTGCTATATAAAATAATTTTTATAAATAAATATATATAAAATAATATTTTTTAAAAGTAGGTCAAAATCTATATACTATATGAATTAAGCACATGCTCAGTACCTTCATACATTAATGTAGTTAGTCCCAACAATAGCCCTAAGAGAAAAGTTAGTGCTTTTCAGTATTGGGTTAGCGTCCAATTATCTCGGAAGCTCAAATGCATTTGTCCAAGTTGCCTTATACCTATCGAATCAGACACTAGGGTATCTACTATGTACCGTGATCGAGAATCACTGAAGTAGGTTTTTATTTGTAAATTTTACATAAATGAAAGTTGAGGTTTTGAAAGGATACATACTTTGACGAGGGATTCTGACAAAGGATAAGGCTACATAAGTATTTGATTATTTATCCAGCAAATAGTTATTGACATTGAATGATTACTGAGACTGTCTGACTTCAAGGATGATACTCCTAATCACTCAGTTAAATTCTATTTATGTGACTATCAGAAAAAGAAGCTTTCCTATTGAGAGAGGAAGCCAATATTTGCAGAGTGACTTACAGTTCCTTTGCAAAGCATCACAACCTTGTAATATTATTATCATTGCTATTTTATAAATGAGGAGACCAAGGCTAAATGAGATTAAGTGACTTACTAGAAATTACACATCCAACAAGTCCTGGGCCCAAGAGAATGAATCTGTTTTTTTTGTTTGTTTGTTTTGTTTTGTTTTTGTTTTTGTTTTTGTTTTTGTTTTGTTTTTTTTTCGGTTGATCAGCAGGCTAGCCAGGTTCTCTAGTCAGGTTCTCCAGCCAGGTTCTCTGACTCTGTTTTTTGACTCTGGATTTCAGCTTTTCCCTACTTCTACTGAACTGCATATTTATGAATAAAATTAGAATAAGGAAACTAGTTACATGACATTTGCAGGATTAATTAACTTCCAGATCATTTTTACTTAGAATTGTACAAATAAACAACAACCCAAACACAACAAAACTAGCACAGTACCTATGGTTGGATTTTATTTTCCTAAATCATTCCAAATAGGAGGACGGTAGCTTTTCTAAATAGCTAATGGATACACTGGCAGTGCCCTAATTTATCGCTAATTCCAAATACACTGACCCATTTCCCTATGATAAGGTTTTTTATGTTCTAGTGTGATATGGTACCTAGATTAGTTGGTCAGTGTGGCAACAGCAGCAGATGGATTTATTTACACCAGGAGGAATGCAGTTAGGATAATGTTGTGCTGTTCTTGCCATCATGACTCTTTTAATTGCCTTTGCCTTAAGTCCTTTCCACCTGGGCTGATGATTGGAGAAGCTCAAAAAAGGACAGTTTCATTCCAAAGGGACAGAGCCATTTAGGGTGAGGGCCTGCAGTCCTTTATTTTGGATTTCTCCTTTTGGGGTAGTTGGATGGCAATTCAGGACAAATTCTCATTAAAGCAGTTTTATTCAAAAGTCACATTATATCTACAACAACA
>NW_006299719.1:151371-152529 GCF_000327345.1 Myotis davidii
AGTTAGTCTCTGGCCTGTTGCTTGCAAACTTGCCGACACTAGCAGGTTTTTCCCAAACAGAGGATGAGCATTTTCTAGAGAGAACTTGACTTGTGGCCTCACATAATCTGGAGCAAAGTGTGGTAATCACAGGTCTTCACTTCTCCTCTGGGAAAGGATAGGAAGCTCAGTAGCTGCCCTTGACAGAAGAGCAAGGAGGAAGGGGTCAGCAGTTTCTCTAAGTGGGCTGCCTACTGGGGCAAAGCGGAGAGTGGGTGGTGCTGATCACAGCAGGTCAGTTGAAGAGTTCCTTGTGCATTGCAGGAGAGATGTAGGCCATAGGACGCTGCTGAGGGACTCCAAGAATCCACAGATGTGTCTTGTGAGATTCAGTTTTTGGACACCTGCCATGACAGAGCATGTTTAATAGTTAAGTGAGAATTATAAGCAGGACCTCCTTTTTTTTTTTTATCTCTACCATCTTCCAGGGTTCAGAAATATAAAAGGCATGGAAAGGGACGGATGGTGTAGGGAGGGAAGAAAGGAGCATAAAGAGAACAGAACAGAGCCCTCCTAAGCTTCTGTACATAACTGGGGCTCAAGTATTTTTAGAAAACTACCTTTTCTACACGATCATATCCCTATAATAGCTCATTTTATAGGAGTTTTCATTATAATTCTGAAATTACATTCTTCGTTGCCGACAACTTAGCTTTTAAATTGTTGATGGTAATAGTGGTATTAACTAGTTGGTGCTTTTATTATTTTATGCCAGTGGACCAAAATGACTCAAACATTTTGATATAAGCCAGCTCATTTAGCTAGCTCCACCATTTCTTTAAAGCCAAGATACAACATGAAACAATTTTAACAGAATCCATGATCATCTTTTAGACAATGAGCTTTGGTGTTTGAAAAAGCTTGATGAAATAATACAAGTGCTAGTTCCCCCTCTAGTTTCTCTTTTAAGCCTCTCCCTGCTAATGCTAATGGTCCTTGACTCTCTAAGTAATGAAAGGATTAAATCATTGGAGTCATTATATCTTGAATTTGGCCGTTTTCATCAGCCTTCAGGGTCTGGCCTGTTTGAGTGTAAATGGGCAAAATTGAATAATACCATTTGTTTTAAAAACTTTCATTGCTTTAGGATAGTTCTAACTTGTACTTATAGCTAGGCAT
>NW_006299719.1:152574-154180 GCF_000327345.1 Myotis davidii
TCAGGCACTAATCCTATCTTGTAGGCTTTGATTAAAAAAAAAAGAAATCTTCTCTGCAATATTCTAAGAGTATGGGTCCTAACCCATTATTCTCTTTAGACCCTATAAATTCTCTAACAGAACAAACTTTAGAGTGTCATACCCCTTTCTGCTAAGAAGCCTGGTTATTTAGTATTTAGTCTGTTTCCTTTCTATGAACAGGAATTATGGACTGTGTGGTTGAAACAACATAAGAAAATACAAATATATACATATGAATCTCAAACCACAACTTTTAGAGCCGTCATATGAGAAGCTCACCCTCTGTGTTTTAGGGGGTAGGGATTCATTATTCAGGATATTGCAAGTTTTGCTCATTCGTTAAGCTCATAGATGCTATAACTGTCCATAAATATTCTTTAAAGCTTAATCTAGGATTTTGCCATTTTATTTGATCTTTTCTTTCTTGTAATACTAGTATTCTAACAAGAATCTGTATTTGCATCTTTTGACCCTAATAGTATAATCTAAATCTATTATGTAGGTAGTTGTTCTTTTCGTTTGTTTGTTTTTGGAAGGGTCTTAACAAGAGCCTCTGTGCTTTTAATGTTTTATCAACAGATGCTTATGTAATGTGAGTACAACCATAGAGACATACTAGATTGTTTTCAATTTTCAGCCAGTAAAAATATACATGCAAAGTGGTATATTCACTTCTTATACACTGGAATATTAAAATATATAATAGTTTGAAAGATCTCAAAAGCTAGTTTTTTGTGTTACTTCCTTGAATTCTCTTTTTTTTCTTTTTGTTGGCAGATTGAGATAAGTTGACTTTTTTTAGGGTAGATAATTGAATTTTTGTTTCTCAAAATTTTCTAAGTTAAAAAATTTCTATAGAGTCATATTAGATTTGTTCTCATTTATTATGTCTTCTTTAAACCATATCTACTGAGGAAACTATTTTCAAAATCATTCCTAGGTCTTAACTCACTATATATTACTCGACAAGAAGTGTAATTAGTAGGAAAGACATCTCTTGAATGCATTGGCTCCATGAAAAAAACGGTATTCATTTAGAATTCAAGATGAAGAAGAATATACAGTAGTTTAGGAAAGTGAGTGAAGGAGGGATCCTTTTTAAAGATTTTGCTTAGGCACCTATAATTTATTTTTAGTTTATAGTCGCTGATTTAAATTTATATATTCTGGCCAAATTCAGCTGGTTAGGTAAGGCATTTCCCTTCATTCTGAAATGCCTTTAGTAGTCATTCAAATGTAATGTTTTACTGATTACAACCAACTCTTTTTTTTTCTGATAAATTAATGATTGTAATTCAGAGTCTCTTTTTTTTCCAGAGTCTCTTTTATATCTTGACTGAAACCACAACCTTCAGAAATTTAGACTGTAGATTTATTTTTTCTTTTTATTTCAGAGAGGAAGGGAGAAGGAGAGAGGAATAGAAACATCAATGATGAGAGAGTATCATTGATTGGCTGCCTCTTATAAGCCTCCTACTAGGGATTGAGCCTGCAACATGGGCATGTGCCCTTGACCAGAATTGCATCTGGGACCCTTGAGTCCACAGGCCGACGCTCTATCCACTGAGCCAAACCAGCTAAGGCT
>NW_006299719.1:154246-156430 GCF_000327345.1 Myotis davidii
AGATTTATTTTTTCTTTTTATTTCAGAGAGGAAGGGAGAAGAAGAGAGAAATAGAAACATCAATGATCAGAGAGTATGATTGATTGGCTGTCTCCTATAAGCCTCCTAACTAGGGATTGAGCCTGCAACATGGGCATGTGCCATGACTGGGAATGGAGCCTTGACCTCCTGGTTCATGGGTCAACACTCACCACTAAGCAACACTGGCTGGGCTAGAGTGTAGATTTTAATTCTTTCATTTAGAATGAGCATTTAAAGCCCTAAGACCTCAGTTTTTAATCATTATTACTATCACTGATCCCCCCAAGCTGCCAGATCTGCATTCTGCTCTCCGCCCAGTACCTGTGTATGCAAATTAACCCACCATCTTTGTTTGGTTAATTTGCATATCCACTCCTGATTGGCTGGTGAACATAGTGGAGGCTCTGTTGATTTGCATATTACGCTTTTATTATATAGGATATTTTTATACTTTAAATGCTGAAATTTGGCATAGATAATTTTTTTCTTGAAAACTTATAGTAGTGTATAAAATCATATATATTACAATATACCTATGTTTTTGGTTAGATAGGGGAATAAGCCATTTGGTAAATAAAATATTTTATTTAATTGAAGATTATTGTATATACATTATAAATTAATAACTGATTTGGCAAATATAATATAATAAAATGCCTATACCACTAAAACTAAGCAAAACAACTAAGACTTTCTAATAGTGAGTCAAAATAATTATTATGAACATTTGCTGTCATTGTGCTATAGATTTAGAGAGGTGCTATGCAATTTAAGAAGAGATAAAAAGAATGATAGAAGAAGGCAATAGTATGCTAGATTTCTTTCTTTGATATTTTAGTAACTTATTACAGAGCTTGAGTAAAATTCTTTCAACTAATTGTTTAAACTTGTTTAGCTCATAACCACTAAAAAGTCATAGAAAATGAATAGACAAATAAATATAAATTATATATTATTAGGAATTTTTATAATTCTCCTTCCTTAAATTGCACTTAGGGAAAATGTATTTAGGGGCTGTTTAAAGAGTATAAAATATGTATGTAAAGGCTATTAAAAACTAGTTAACAGATCCTTGTAGGGAATGTCTTTGGAGCTTTGTACTCATGAGTTTCTATTGTTAGATTAATTGCATATTGAACACAAAACAAAGGCAAAACATTAAGAATAATAAACTAATATAAACTAATTTATTAATATAATATATTAAGCTAATCTAATCTATGATCAAAGTGTATTGAGATTTTGGGAAGTAGAATGATTCCATAAATGAATACCCCAAGTAAACAATAGCTAACATGTATTGTATGCTTAATATATGTCAGACACATTTAAAATTATTTGTACTTATTAACTTGTTGAATTTAATTATTTGATAAATATTTATTGTATACCTACTCTCTGGTGGATACTAGTTTAGACTCTAAACAGAAACAAAACCCTCTGCCTTCAGGGAATTTATTTTCTAGTCAGAGCAGACTCACACTAATCAAGATTAATAAGGAAAACATAATGTGTTATATGGTAGTAAGTTTTATGGTGAAAAATATAGAGTAAACTAAGAAAGGGTGTGCCAGTGAATATGGGGGTTCTTTAATTTTTCAAAGATTAGAGTAGTCGTCATTAAGACAGTGACATTGAATAAAGACCTGAAATAGGCGCTAAACACGTGTGGACATCTGGAAGAAGAAAGGCCCAGAAACAGGGAATGTGCAAAGGCCTTTAAAGGGAAACAGCTTGGAACATTCATTCCAGGTAAGCAGAGAAGCTCACATGATGGAAAAAAGTGAGCCTGGAAGAGAGTAAAAATGAGGTCCAGGAAGTAATGAGGCACCTGATCATGAGGACTTGGGCTTTTATTCTGAGGGGAGATACAAAGCCATTGAAGCGTTTGAGCAGAGAAGTGACACAACCTGACTTACTTTCTAACGGTTTCCTAACTGCTGGGTTGAGAATAGACTGTGGGGACAAGGATTGGAAGAGGAGGTCAATTAGGAAGGAGTTGGAATAACTGAAGCAGAGATTATTTTCTCGGAACAGAGTTGTATAGTGCTGCAGTGTAAGGAGAAGTGGTTCGATTCTGGATGGGTTTGGAAGGTAGAGTGGGTAGGATGTGGTGTCTGAGAAGAGGAGAAGACTCAATTATGACTCAAGGCTTTTACCCTG
>NW_006299719.1:157128-162309 GCF_000327345.1 Myotis davidii
GAAGGAGCAGACTTGGAAGGGGTAGATAAGAACTCAGGTTTGAACCTTTTGAATTTGAGATGCCTATTTTGACATCCAAGTTAAGGTGAGTCCTCAATTCAACTCTTTGAGGGAGTTACTATTATCATACTTCTTTTGCAAAGTATCAGTATAGAAAGATTACTTTCTATTTATTCCCTCAGGAAATAATAGAGGTAGGATTCAAACCCAGGTAGTCTGATACCACAGCTTCTGATTCTAAACATGGAGAGGTCTAACTATGGAATTTAGTAATGACTGTTGAGTTATATAGAATTATAACATGAAAAAATTCTACAACCCATCAGATTTAGGGTATCTAGCAGCTTATGTTTAAATGGCTCTTTTAAAAAGACCATATATTAAAAAAAAAGTTGTTTGCACTATATCTAGGTCCATGTTTATTTCTCTTTTATCTAGAGAGCTACGACTCCATTCCTGTGTAGCTTTAAGTAGTTGTGACAACAGTTCCTATTTTACTACATTTCTGGCCTTATTTGTATTGATGCCTTTTAATCTCAAACTCTCTAGTATCTTAGCTTCAAAGAAGCTCCTGCACCTTTATGATGACATCCTGGATGTTGGTTGGCTCAGCATTCTGGTTTCCTAGGAGTAATTGTTAATGGCATTACTCAGGGTTAATATTGGTTTACATACCATTAACTACTCGACAATACATTCACCAAATCAATACAAATGTAGTGTATGGTCAATAATATAATTTATTTGTCACTTAATGATTTGTTACCAAGGAAATAAGTACAATATTATGAAAAGCTAAATTTTTCTATCCTACATTGCATGCTGTATTATTGCATGAAACCCAAGTGTTAAAGTCTGAACTCACTATATTTCATACTTACAAATAATAATGTATGTGGCTAGAAGAATTTAGTGATACAATACAATGTGTTGAGGGAATTTAATCTTATGCTGCATTGAAGGAATGTATGAATTGGAGTTAAAAAGCTTGATTAACTATTAAAAATGTGCAGGATATATAAATTAGGTAGTTCTAGGAAAAATGATTTTTGGATTTTTTACTTGTGTGAATTTTAATGAGCATTTTAATGTGTAATATGTTTTCTTTAAAAAATAGGAGTGATGGCACCCTTTTCTCCAAACTTTGCTTTTCAGAGTTTCCCTCCCTAAGACTTCCCTCTTTCTTCTTTGTCCTTCTTTATTAAGGGAATATGTAGTACTGCCATTCACCTACAGACCCAGCAGGCTCTTTTGTGTTTGATTCCTATTAGTTTTCAAGCATGTTGTGGATAAATATTCATACATGTGTAATCTGTCTTTCTCTGTCTCATTTATTGTTTAAATTATTTGCTTATATTACTTAGATGTCAACAATACTGGGCTTAATACTTCTGCTAATGCCTGGACCTAGAACAGGACAGAGCCACATCTAGGAGAGATGTATTTTGTAAGGTAGAAATAGCATTGGACTGATCTTAGGGGTGCAGGTGTTGGATTATGGGGTGCTTGGAGGAGTGAGGCTGCAGCAGAGGTGGATTACTGAAGGTTACTTACTCCACAGTTTTGCCTAAAAGCCATATCTGCTTCTACCTTATATTATTAAGCAGTTTGCTTTATCAGCACTGCTGGGTTATAGTTTAGTATCAGCAATATTTGTTATTTTCAATATTTCATCAAGATTTATCTGTTATTTAAATCTGCATAAATTTCAGGTGACATAAGAAGAAAAGTTCTGAAGTTTAGTAACAGATACTAAGTTATTATTAGGATACTAGAGGCCCAATGCATGAAATTCGTGCGAGAGTAGGCCTTCTTTCCTGTGGCTGCCAGCACCTGCTTCCTTCTGGCACCTGGGACCCGGGCTTCCCTCGGAGCCCTGGCTTTGTCCAGAAGGTCGTCCAGAAGGACATCCGATCTAATTAGCATATTATGGTTTTATTATTATAGATTCTTAAGTAAGGTAGACCAAAGCCATTATTTACGGTAGATCATTCACTAAACAATATTAATGTATATTTTCTACTCAGGCTTCCTTGAGATTAGATTGCTGCAATGCAGTCTACCTGGAATAACTTTTGAAAATGGAAGTCAGAAAATGAGAGGGGTCTGACTTCCTAAAGAGATAAACCACAGAAAGAACATTATTTCTGTCCTAACCCACAACTTGGGTGTGTGCCCTGAAGGGGAATCGATTCCATGACCTCTCAGTGAACTGGGTGACTCCACAACCAACTAAGACACACCAGCCAGGTCGATTTCCTTCTTGATAAACTAGATTAGGAGTGAATTAATTTATACCTCCCCATTCCTTTTTATCTACATATAATTATATCAGTAGTCTAATGGAACTGTTGTGGCAGAATGCAGGGGAGAATGATCAGCCAGCATTCTGAGGGAGGAAAGTTTAACCTTTATTTCGAAGATCTGCTAGTCCAGGGGAATTCCGGATCCAAAGCCTGAACTGAACTCCTGGGGAGGCTCTGCCAGTGGTGGACCCTTGAAGGTCCCCACAGCTCCACCCAAGTCAGTCTTTTTAAAAAATATATTTTATTGATTTTTTATAGAGAAGAAGGGAGAGGGATAGAGTTAGAAACATCGATGAGAGAGAAACATCGATCAGCTGCCTCCTGCGCAACCCCTACTGGGGATGTGCCCGCAACCACGGTACATCCCCTTGACTGGAATCGAACCTGGGACCCTTCAGTCCACAGGCCGATGCTCTATCCACTGAGCCAAACCAGCTACGGCAGTCTTGGCAGGACCTTGGCAGCTCTGCCCAAGTCAGCTGTGATGGGGTCCTGGGGCTAGGCTCCACAGCTCCGCCCAGGTCAGTCAGAGTAGGGAAGGAAGACTGCAGTTTTAACCAGATACTGAACTGGGTTGCAACGTCCCCACCCCCCACACACCCCCCCGCCCCCATTTTTCTTTTCAGAACTTCTTTGCCACTCAAAGGAAAATGTTCCTTGCTTCAAATCTCAAATAATTATGTTTTTAAACATTCTATCAATTGACTTTATCATAGTCCTACCTTTTTCAGAATTCTGTTTATTCAGTTTCCTTTCTCCTGGGACACAGTACACCTGGGTCCAGTCTGTCCTGGCTCCTGTCTAGGGCCTTTCCAAAGCTGTCATCCTAAGACTTCCTTTTATTCTCCCCTTAGCAGCACAGTCTGTTTCTTAGATCTTATATTTTCTTTCTGGCTTATATGCTCCATCTAACATCCTATGGAAGGGTTCACAGGAGGTAAATGAATGAGGTCTTGTAAACCAGAAATGTCTTTATTCTACTTTCATGCCTTACTGACCTAAGCATTTGGCTGGAAATAGAATTCTTGGTTGAGAATCACTTGCTTTCAGAACTTTGGAGGCATAGCTTCATTGTTGTCTAGCACTTAGTTTTGTGAATGAAAAAAGTCTGATGTCAGACTAATTTTAATCCATTTGTTAATTACCTGTTTTGTTTTGTTTTTCTCTCTCTGGAATCTTTCAGGATTTTTCTTTTTTTGTGTGTGTGTTTTGTTTGAACAATGTATGTATGTATTTACTTTTAGCTCTAAGATATTCTCTTATATTATTTTTCTGATCATGTTCAGTATTCTCTTCTTTCTCTAAAATTTATTAGGGATTATTTAATATTCAGTATTTATCCTCTTTGTTCATTTATTCCATATAGTCTGTTTCTTTATCCTACTGTTCTATGTCCTGGAAGATTTCCCTGGTTTTATTTTCCAATACATCTCTTGAACTGTATTTTTTATCTAAGAGCACTTTCTTGTTTACTGGCATTTTTCCCCTCATAAGATCTTTCCTGTTTATGGATTCAAAGTTTTCTAGGATCCCTATGAATAATATTTTGAGGTTTTAAAAGTTCTCCAAATCGCCTGGATTATCATTTTTCTTGTGACATCATTTTTTCTGCTAATTTACCTGTATCTTTCTTCTGTAATAGTTCAGGCTTTACTCAGATGTCTGCTGATTTTTCTGGGCTGTTCATATGGATGAAACTGAGGACTCAGTGTATACAATATGCCTCCTGAGTGGTCCTTGCTTTTTGGTTTGTAGCCCGGGCACTGGCCCTTAATCTTAGGAATGTCTAACTACCAGGAATGTATAACTACCAGAAATGCTTTAGTCAGCATACTGACACTCCTCCTTGCTGCCTTTCTTTTTCTTAGTGTAACCAGAGAAGATAGCTCAGATTTCTTTATGCAGCATTACAAGTCTGGCTTCAGGCAGTCTTACTTCCTGGGAAGAGGGAGGTATTTGTAAATCTGTTGACTGTTCTATAAACCAGGGGTCAGTAAACATTTTATGTAAAGACCTTACATTCCTGAGAGAAGACAAAATCAAGTAAAGCAAGCATGAGTAATAGAAAAACACTTTATATAAAACTAGTGGCCCAGTACACAAAATTCGTGCATGGGGGTGGGGGTTCCCTCAGCCCTGCCTTCACCCTCTCTAATCGAGGATCCCTTGGGGTGATGTCTGACTGCCAGTTTAGGTCCGATCCCTCTGGGCCTAAACCGGCAGTCAGACATCCCTCTCGCAATCTGAGACCACTGGCTCCTAACTGCTCACCTGCCTGCCTGCCTGATCGCCCCTAACTGCCCTCCCCTGCTGGCTGACCTCTACCCTAACTGCTCTCCCCTGCCAGCCTGATCGGCCCTACCTGCCTCTGCCTGTCTGATCACTGGGGTCCAGAGTGCAGGTGAATGGGATTCCTGGCTGGCAGGTTGCTGACAGCAAGCTATCCAACAGCTTCTGTGAGGAATGGGGCTCCCTCCTCCCTCCAGTCAGGGTCCAGTTTGAAGGCTGGCCACGCCCCCGATTGCACAAGACCCAGGGTTCCACCATGCTCCAGGCAAGGCCCACAGCCCCCTCCTGCCACAGCGCTGTGGTGTCCTAGGGCCCACAGCCCCATTGGCAGTCAGTGCTGGGTTGCCACAGCGCCTGCAGCATCTCAGGTCCCACAGTCCCCTCGGCAGTCCATGGGAGGTCGGGGGGAGGGACCAAGAGATCAGCAGTTCAGCCCGCTTGCCAACCCCACCCACCCGAGCCTGCTGCGCGTGCAGCCTGGCATTTGGTCATCCCTTTGGTCGTTTTGGATGTTATGGACCCTGGATACACACACACACACACACACACACACACACACACACACACACACACACGCTCCCCTGTG
>NW_006299719.1:162709-164013 GCF_000327345.1 Myotis davidii
ACGTTTTTTCCTCCAAGATTATGGTGGAAAAACCCTAGATCACCTTCTTGAATTCTTATTGCCCAATTTACCAAGAACACTGCGAGTGGTGTACAGGGAGCTTAGCCAATGAGCAGTCAGAAAAGGTGTTTCCTCTGCAGCTCACATGCAGAGGCCCCCCTTTGTGTGTCCGCTGCGGGTGTGCTCCAACTTGTGCCACGGCTGCTGGGAGCAGGCCCCTAGACCTGTGTGTGTCCGCTGGGGTCGGGGCATGCTCTGAGCCACGCTGCAGCCACTGGGAGCAGGTCCCCAGCCCTGTGTGTGTCTGCTGCGCCGGCCGTGACTGTTAAGGCTTGGAGCCAGTGTGACTGTTAAGGTGTCCTGGACAAATTTGCATATTACGTCTTTATATATATATGTATAGATAGATTGTAGGGATGCATTGATATGATGGAGATTGGAGATAAATGATTCATATAATTAGGAGTTTGGATTTGATGTGGGAAACAAATGAGAGGTATTAGAGCTCTCTGAGAAGGGAAATTAAGAACCTCTTTAAAGAAGAATGTTGTTATTAGGATGTTTAATTTTTGTAAGGAGTAGATTGAATGGAGGTGAGAAAGAGTCCAATGAAGGTTGGTGGCGATTAGGAATCTAAGGGCTCATTTGAGAAAGATGGAGGAAAAAGCTCAAGTATAGAGAATGGGAAGGCAAAGAAAAGTTCAAAGGAAGAGGTCAAGCTCTTAGGAATCTTTCAAAATGGGAAAGATAGTAGAGAGAATAAAAGAGGGAAAGGTCTGTATCTGGACCAGTTAGAACTGAGAAGATAAACTGGAAAGTTTGTTAGCAAGAATTCTGCTTCATCTTGTAAATCTACTCTCATCATTTTTGTCTTCCAGAAGAGTTGGTGAGGAATTGTATAAACCTATTGAAGCTTAAGTTTTGGTTTTGTTTTGAAAAAAAAAATTGTTTTGGTACCAGTCCTCTAAAGGCATTTTACTAGGAACAATTTTTAAAAAATAGAAAGTAATACATTCTTCATTGATAATAAAGTCTTGAGCTTAAGTGAAAAGACTCTTAGAGCCTTCGAATTGTACATGAGTTTTTATTTAAACTGATTTACTGCTATAGTCATAACCATGACTTTGAAGGCTTCCTCTATGGAGAAAAATTATAAAATGGAATCTACTGCTTTCTCACAATGTCGATTTCTTAGGCACCAGTCCATAAATTGGCATTATTAGTGTAGAAGAATACTGTGTGTAGCTACACGTATTTAACTGTATGCTAAAAAGATTGCTCATTACTGCAGCTACAGGGTAGCT
>NW_006299719.1:164355-166365 GCF_000327345.1 Myotis davidii
AAGAAAGCAGAATCCAGGGACACAGGCGGTAGGGGGGTGAGGGCATGTACTGGGCAGTGGGAGTGGCTGGGGAGAGGTCAATGGGGGAGACTTATGTACAGTAATACTTTAAACAATAAAGAATTTAAATTTTTTTAATATATATTTTATTGATTTTTTACAGAGAGGAAGGGAGATAGAGAATTAGAAACATCGGTGAGAGAGAAAAATCAATCAGCTGCCTCCTGCACATCTCCTACTGGGGATGTGCCTGCAACTCAGGTACATGCCCTTGACCAGAATCGAACCTGGGACCTTTCAGTCCACAGGCCGACGCTCTATCCACTGAGCCAAACCGGTTTCGGCTCTTACATATTCTTTTAACAAATATATCATTGCTTCTAATGTACAGTAATGTAATTAAAATATTGCTGCTTGGTTACTGTTTGATATTTCTGCTTATAAAATTATGCGAAAGGTTCTAATGCCAGAGTGGGAGGTATATTGTCTAGAGAACTTCTGAGACTGTCATGTATGAGGTGGCATGCAGTGTGGGGTGGCATGCTGTAGGGGTGGCATGTTGTAGGGGGTGGCATGCAGTGTGGGGTGGCATGCTGTAGGGGTGGCATGTTGTAGGGGGTGGCATGCAGTGTGGGGTGGCATGCTGTAGGGGGTGGCATGCTGTAGGGGGTGGCATGCTGCATGGAGTGGCATGCTGTATGGAGTAGTATCCTGTATGGGGTTGAGCTGCTCTTAAGAAGGTAGCACCTTTTCTGTTCCACATTTAACTTTGAAAAAAAGTGCAACATCCTGAAGAAACCAAGGATACCTTAATACCTGCAGAAGTTGTATGACTCTGAACTCATCCACTTCCAGGATCATATAAGCATTAAGCTAAGTAGCCCAAAAGAGACCAGGTATATTGAGTGCCCATCTTTGTATTCACTCAACATTCCGGTCTAGTACTTGTCCAGTGAAAATATGAGATGGACAGGTGGCAACATAATGTAGTAGCTAAAAGTGTGGGCTCTGGAGTCAGACACTGAAATCTAGATTTTCTATGTACAATTACATGATGTTAGACAAGGTAATTAACCTCCTTTTGTGTTAATCTTTTCAGCAGTAAATTAGGGGTATTAATAAAACCTACACCATAGGATTATTGATATTAAGTGAGGGACCTGGAATAGCTTAAATATTAAATAAATGTAAGCTGTTGTTATTTGTTACTTTCAGAACAAAAGGGATTATTTCTTTTTTAAAAATGTATCTTTATTGTTGAAAGTATTACAGATATTCCCCCCTTTTTTCCCCATTGACCCCCTCCACCCCACACTTGCCCTTCCCAAGCCTTCACACACTATTGTCCATAGGCTATGCCTATATGTATATAAGTTCCCCTGTTAATCTCTTCCCACATACCCCCTCACCCCAGCCTTCCCTCTGCGATTAGTCAGTCTGCTCCATGCTTCTATGTCTCTGGTCCTATTTTGTTCATCAGTTTATTTTGTTCATTAGAGTTCACATATGAGTGAGATCATGTGATACTTATCTTTCTCTGACTGGATTATTTCGCTTAGCATAATACTCTTCAGGTCAAGAGGGACTATTTCTTTAAGTTTGTGCTGAAATCTTTTATTGGCTGTAGTCAAAGAAATGCATTGTCAGTCCAGCTTTTTTAAATGAAATCTTTCCTGCTGCTTTCTGCATTATATCAAACTAATTTTGTAACATAATTTACACATCATTCACATGTATATACATGTTTGAATTATATTTTTAAAAATCTAGCTGTATTTTCACCAAAGCTTTTTGTTAGAGATGATAAAAATATTTACCTTTTAGCAGCATGATTTATTTTTGCACTGGTATTGCAAGTTTGGGCCAGTGTTATTTTGGGTGACTGCTTAAAATTACCATGAGAAAAACAACACATATTCTGCTTTCAACTCAGCTGGAATTCACTTTTTTTCCTATAAACTCAGTCTCAAACCTTTGGAAAAAAAAGGCATTTTTATTGATATTTTGATT
>NW_006299719.1:167131-167789 GCF_000327345.1 Myotis davidii
AGAAACTAATTCTCCCCAAAGGAGAAATAGGCCTAATTTTCCTGTAGAGGCTATCAGTACTGCTTCTTTGAGTTTAGTGTTAGTAGATTATAGTACTTTTCATGTTGTTCCTGGGTCAAGATAGTGGATCAGCATATTACAACTTGTAACAAGGAGTCAGCGTGTATAGGGATAGTGTTCTGATGTACGAGGTGAAAATATATTTTGATGGCAAGAATCTTTTAGTATAATTTTGCATCATTTAAATATGTACAGACAAGGGTAATAAACCAGTCTTTTTTTTTCCTATATGCTACAGATACGGATTTTAAATTTCAGCGGTATAATTAAGATTTTTGCCTTATGTTCTGTATTACTCATCTGAATATTTTTCAAACTTTTCAAAGACAGTTTCTATGATTTGGTTTGAAACAATTGGAAATCATATGGTGTTTGTGATTTTCAGATATCTGTATGAAAACTGAAACAGTCAAATGCTTTGATATATAGTGTAATGGAGCAATTATGTTATTTTCATTTATCATATGGTTTAGGATGATGAGTTCACATGTGTATAACCATTTCTCTATGTTTCATACCAAATGACCCTGGATTTTCCAGAGACTTAAAATTCTTTTCAGATCCATATATAAAACCATACTCTAAATTATTTGCTTGA
>NW_006299719.1:167849-175155 GCF_000327345.1 Myotis davidii
ATCCTTTGGCTAACATTTAAAATATTTTATAAAAATAATTTTTCCAAACAGTATAAAGATGATATCTGAACTGGGATAACATAATAGAAAACTTCATTCAAGATAAGATTTTGGACTTCAGAGTAGGTAGAACAGAAACTACTTCTTTTACAGAATGGTTTCTGAAAAAAGCCCCTTGTTGTTCAGGTATGCCATGTTTGCTCATTTAAAATATACTTATACAGCCTGGCTCGTGTGGCTCAGTAGTTGAGCATAGAACTGTGAACCAACAATTCAATTCCTGGTCAGGGCACATGCCTGGATTGCCAGCTTGATGCCCAATAGGGGTGTGCAGGAGGCCTCCAATTAATGATTCTCTCTCATCATTGATGTTTCTTTTTATTTTATTTATTTATTTTTATTTATTCTTTATTTTTATTGTTTCAGATGAACCCGTGACCTTCCAGTCCGCAGTCCAATGCTCTATCCACTGAGCCAAACCAGTTAGGGCTCATCATTGATGTTTCTATCTTATCTCCCTCTAACTTCATCTTTGAAATCAATAAAAATATATATTTTAAGAAAGGATTAAAAACTACTCGTCTATACTTATCATCATCATCTAGTATTTTTGTTCAGTGTTAATGAGTTGGTAAGGCAACTGGTTTTAAACTGTTAACCTCAACAACTGCTTAACTTATTTTACATCTCCCACAAAACTATCCCTGAGATTTTACTTTGAAACTCTATTTACATCCAAAATGTTTTCATTGTCTTACCAAAACAAGGGTTCCCTTACTTGCATACTTTATAAAATGTTCTTGTATAAAACTGTACTATGCTAAACTAAACTATACTATTGTTATGATATTAAGCTATAGGTGAAATATGGTAGCAGTCATCTCAGGTAGAAACTATAGTTTACCTTTAACCCTGCTGTTTGGCTTCTGTACTTATTTGCTTTGTTTAACAATAGAAAAGTTACTTTGATTTTTTGAACTTATGTATGCTATCCCAATTGATGGACTGCTCCATTGTTGGTGGTTTGAATATCCCATTGATTGTGATCTCACTGGTTTTAGAAAACACATTCTTCTGTACCTGGAACCAGGACAGCACAATTACCCTAAATTGCCTCAGTGGCTACAGATAATGCGTTCTGGTTGACTCAGTGGTCCCAGGACCAGGACAGCACAATTACTCTAAATTGCCTCCGTGGCTCCAGATAATGTGTTTCTGTCAACTCAGTGGTCCGGAGACCCAAAACTATAACTTAACTAACTTGCTCAATTCCGCTTCTGTAACAAACTGCTTTTTTGCAAACCAGGTTCCTCATTCCAAACCCAAAGATGTAATTGATACTTTTGTGATTTTTGCCTATATAAATCTGGTGTTGGGGCTAGGTAATTACTACGAGATTTGAGAGAGCAAAATGCCCCCTTGTAGTCCCGGATTTGCAATAAATGTGACTCCTTAATTTGACTTTTTGAGGTGTCCTTGTGTGATTCGCGGAGTACATTACAACATAGGTAATCTACATTTTAAATTACACAGAATCTATTTATTGTCTATCAAAGAGAAAAATATAACAAACAGAAGTGTCAGTAGTTGGAAGGGACCAAAACTAAGTTTCAAAACAGACAAGATTTTTGAAATATAATAAATAAGTATATTTGGAAAACTTCACAGTATTTTCCTGTGAACTATTTCTTGAGTTTTTCACATAATGAGGTTTAATTCAATATCTTGATAGCTAGAACAAAGTGTAGAACCACAAAATTATAGACAAATAAAAACAAGTGCTATCACTTATCTGGTAGAGAAATAAACTGTGGGAGGGCACAGATCTTGAGTTGGAAGAAAATACGGGATTAAGGAAAAACTTGCATGAAAGTTAGAAAGGCAAAAACTACAAATTACCCTAGCAATTACTTTAAAATTCTGTCTTCTAAAAATAAAAAATATGCAAAATAGTGATATCATTTTTGGACTTATTTTTAGAAAAAGTAAAAATAAGAATTTAAAAACACTTTTCATAGAGGAGTAGGGGAAAAGAAAGAAAATATGAATAAAAAATTGGAAATAGTCTCATATGACTATAAGGGAGGTATTTATCAAAATTTTATTGAAAGATTCTAAAGTTATGTTTGTTATAATGAAAAGTGTTACATTAATTTTGCTCTTGAGAAGTTACTCATAGCTCCAAATAAAATTTTCTCATTTCCCCTGTCCCAATGCAAATTAGATTATAGCCATCACTTCATGGTAAATTATAACAGTAATAAGCAATAAATTTAAAATCACCATAGTATGACAATAAATAAACTCAAACATTTTTGTTCACTGTGTTTGTTGGCAATGCCAACTCTTATTCTGTATACAGTAGAGAGAGTGCCCTCTAAAAATTGGAGAGATTTTGTGATATAATCACCTAAAATATTGGAATATCGAGCTCTACAGTATTGGATATTACAGCTGCTAGAGATATAGTAGTGAAAAATACCAAAGTCATGGTTTTCATAGTAATTACAGACGTGGAACTCTTGCATCATTGCAGGCCAGGTTGAGGGACCACCCTGCTCCCCATGCATGAATTTCATGCACCAGGCGAATCTACACTAATAAAAGAGAAACATGCAAATTGGTGTCACTCCGCTACACCCACCAGCCAATCAGAGCGACTATGCAAATTAACCCAACAAAGATGGTGGTTAATTTGCATATGCAGGCGCAGAACAAAGACTGAAGACTGAAGACTAAAGAGGCTTGGCTTCTCTGCAGCAGCCGCAACTGAGAAGCCAAGCCTCGCTGCGGCCGGACCAAAGGCTTGGCTTCCGGGTGCCAGAGGAAAACCCGTGCAAGCAGCCAGGGGAAGGAAGGCCTATTGCGTGAATCTTCGTGCAATGGGCTTCCAGTATATAATAAATGTTTATGAGCTTGATCTCATAGATGGAGATGAATAGAGTGTGGCTTGTATTTTTAGTCATTGTGGAAACATTTAATCTTCTAACTATGAACCATGTTGTTCTTCCCTCATTTTAAAATTTCGTTTTCTTAGAGACGGTATTCTAACTATCTTGCCTAATCTTTGCATCTAGATAATGCTTGAAGAATGTGAAAATTACCCTGACAGAATACCAGAGAACTTTTTAGATATGAGATATTCAGGAACTGGTACTACATCACAGGACAAAACAAGAGGCAAATATGTGCAGTTCAGCTATAGGACACCATTTCCCACCCCTCCCTTTCCCATACTCACTCCTTCCACTGCAAGGAAAAATAGAAACTAGTGTGCTACTTAACAAATACCTCCATGCTTCCTGTGGCACTCATATCATATGCAGTCCATGTTGCCCAGGAGGAAATTTCTTCCTCTTGCTTGGCATATTAGGATGTCTTGCAAAAATCTATGCAAACTTTATTCCTATAGTAACACAGTTAATAGGCTTGGGAAATAATATAGATCAAATCCTGACTCTCTCTGTTAATAGCTGTGGCAGAAATTAGTTGTTTGCTCCTCTGGCTTCCCAATCTATGACTCTTTTCTTCTTGTACCATTGACTGTTTGAGACTGACTCAAACTGTCAGTCTTGTGCTCTAGCCCTTTGTCCCAGACAACCACTGATGCGATGTCTATCAATATAAAGTTGTTTGTCTGACTTAAACTTTCATTTAAATTGAATTATTCAGTACGTACTCTTTTGTGTCCAGTTTCAGTCAGCACAATACTGTGAAGTTCAACCATATTTTCCCTTTTTTTTTTCTAAAATATAGTTTATTGATTCTTCACAGAGAGGAAGAGAGAGGGATAGAGAGTTAGAAACATCGATCAGCTGCCTCCTGCACACCCCCCACTGAGGATGTGCCTGCAACCAAGGCACATGCCCCTGGCCAGAATTGAACCTGGGACCCCTCAGTCCGCAGGCCGACGCGCTATCCACTGAGCCAAACCGGTCAGGGCAGCATGTACAGTTTTCAGGTTGACTCAACCTCACCTTTTCCGGCGGTAGAGCGGCTCTTACCTATCATGACACTAACCATGCAATGTGGTGCACCCCTGCCGTTTCTCATGTGGGAAATAATATAAGCAGGACCGCTTCAAAATGGAGTTGGAGCCGCCAGCCCAGGGGCCTGCCTTGCACGTCTTACTCCTCCCATGCGTGGAGCATTAGAACTGGGCATGGTCACCTTGGGCTGGGCCTGAAGCAGCACTGTAACGAAATAGCTGGTGCAAAAAAATGCCGGGAAAGCAAACATTGTGACCATAACTCCATTTTAAGAATTTTTTCGGGAGAACTATATGTCTGTGAGCCTTTTCCTGATTCCTCTCCTCCAGGAAGAATTAATCATTAATCATTCTCTACTCTGTCCTATTTCTGTCTTATATCAGATGCTTTTCATACACCACTTCAGATATTCTTTGCCTTATCTCTTATTCCAGCCACAACTGCAATGACAGTTTCTGTGAAGATGCTGTTCATCTTTATGCAGGTACCACCTGACAGTCTCCTTCCTCAGGCATGTACAGTTTACCTCTCACTCCCCCACTCTACACCCCCACTCACCCCCATGGATTCTGTACTTGATGGTGAGGCAGCATAGGACACCACTGGGATTTCGTTCAGCACTCAAGCATGTGAAACGCAGAAGTGACGAGGACTTAATACTCTGGGTGTATATATGCGGGGAAGGGAGTGCCCTTGACCAATGAAGAATGGAGTAATGGATAAATACTTCTGCTTTCTTTCGCTTGGAGATTGTCAGGCTAGTTCTAGAAGACTGAATATCCAGCTTTCTGTATGGGTAGCCAGTCAGTGTAATAGTGAATCTTGGTTTGACTCTCCTTCCTTTCCTGCTTTGCTCACTGAATCACACTCCTTTGTCTTAGGCTCTGTATTCTGGGGAACCCAGGCTGAGACAATGCCTTTATTACCTCAATAGCACTGTGTTGTAATTATTTAAGTGTCTGTTGCTTCTCCAGACCAGTAATTTTTCAAACATCTTAGAGCAATAAAATGTCAAACTCCAAAATATAAAACTGGTAAAAGTAGAGCAAGTCTGATTGAAATGAGAATGAGGGCAGAGGCATTGAAAAGTAAAAATAATTTGCTAATTAAGCTATGAACTTCGTGAGAGTTAGAAAAGATGTCTTATTAGTCTTTGACTCCTGGAACAGTGGCTGGCTCACAGCAGGCAGTCTATAATGTTTGTTAAACTGAACTAAATTGAATTAAGGGGAACTAAAGTCTAAAAAAATAGAAATACCTTCATTTAGGACACAGTGTGGAAAAAGGAAGAAACAAAATAGAAATATAGTTCTAGAAAAGTGAGGGTTAGTAGCAAAGACAATAAAACCTTTTCTGGCTCTAACTGGTTTCGCTCAGTGGATAGAGCGTCGGCCTGTGGACTGAAGGGTCCCAGGTTCGATTCTGGTCAAGGGCGTGTACCTGGGTTGTGGGTACATCCCCAGTAGGGAGTGTGTAAGAGGCAGCTGAAACGATATTATTCTCTCATTGATGTTTCTAACTCTCTATCCCTAACGATATTACTTTCTCATTGATGTTTCTAACTCTCTATCCCTCTCCCTTCCTCTCTGTAAAAAAAATCAATAAAATATATTTAAAAAACAACAACAAAAAACCTTTTCTGTAAGCTCAAGTTTTTCTATTCTTGACTTGGTATATAATTTTCAAACTGTTGTCCTGATTTTAAAATCCCCCAAACAATTTGTTAAGTTGTTTAACAAAAATGAAAGACATGTAACGTTATCAAATGTAGAATAGGTAAGATAGAAAGCTAAAGATAATTTCTAGAAAGTAAATATGCTACTATAAAACCAAAGAGCCATAAATTGAAGCAGCTCTAATGTATTGTGATTATAATCAATATTGAAAGGTGTCATCATTTATTAAAAGTGACAGAAACTCCAGAGAGATAGATTTGTCAAATTAGTTATTGTGAACAAGGTTTTCTGACCATTCAGAGATAGGAAATAAAGCCCAAATGGAAGAACCTGGCCAGGAATGTGTAAACAAGTTAGTGTGTTTTTTTGTTGCGATTAGCATAGGAAGCTTGCATTAGTGTATTCATTACCACGGTAGGTAAATGTTTTGTCAAATGTGTTTCTTTACACCAGAACTTTAACTTTATGCCTAACAACTTAGTGACTGATTTCTATTTTCTTTATTGTGAATTGAGCTCATTTATTATATTTGTGAGTAAAATATAGACTTAAAATACATCTATCCAATCATTCAACATAAATGTCAGTAACACATACTTTGTGCTAAGTCCTGAAGCTTCAGTAGTGAAATAGTTTATGGATATTAGAGATGAAAGGGACACCAAGAGACATTATAGGATGGGCTGAGAGGTGTAGTTAATGATTAATGACACAGTCATGTAGAAAAGTTAAGTGATTTGCCCAAGGTCACAGAGCTTATAAGTTAATCCTCAGAAAATATAGTTAATTTTAGATATTTTTTATGTTTCCAATAATCCCCTCTGTAAGCATTACTGAATGATAAACTATAAAGGTAACTAATGGCAAATGGTAGTTGTTCAAATGAGAAAGGAGTAAAAAAACTTTGAAAGAGTGGGAGTTAGGGATAAATTGGGATGGAGTGCGAAAAATTTTTAGGATCATTTCAGTTTATCTGGAAAATTTTCAAACTTGGATCTTTTTCCCTTGTTGAGTTGCATATGATTTAAAAACTAAAAAAGATAAACTAAAGACAGTTTATTGAGAGTCTAATACATACCAGCCACTTTAATGTATATTAACTCATTAAATATTCACAACTGTTCTGTAAAATACTGCATTGTTAAACCTGACTGGCCATTTCAGCCTGGTGTTACAGGGTATGTGTCATTCCTTAGTGATCGTTATTATCCACAGCCTGATACACAGTTTTTAGGTTCAGAAACTGGGTTATTATGTGGTCACTCAGAAGTTAACAGGCCCAGGCAAATTGATTTCTTCTAACCAAATTTACGGGAGACTGATTATAACCCAGAGCATCAATTTACAAGTCTCTATGAGGAAATTAACTGCCAAGGAGACTAGAATAATCTTGTCAACTTGTCAGCCCATTCATTCCCTGTGAGGAAAAAAGCTTAAGGAATAAAATTAAGGACAGAAGGCTGCCAAAGAAGTATAAAATTAGAAGTGATGATTTGAATTGGGAAATTGTCACTCAATTATTGGAACCCAATGTGCCTTCTGCACCATCAGACTTTACCTGTCACCTAAGGGATATATTTCAACCAGTCATGTCTTTCTGTTAATATGTCTCAAGTTGTGGCAAATTGTGGACTCAACTAC
>NW_006299719.1:175516-177389 GCF_000327345.1 Myotis davidii
AAAAATTTCAATGGCATGAAAACCAAAGTGTGAAGGACTGTTACAAATGAAGAAGACCAACTACAAATGTAGATATGCCAACTACACGTACTGTGTGATTTTGTATACGGATCAGAAAAAAATTCTGTAAAGGACATTATTGAAACAATTTCAGAAAAATGAAATAGGTTGTATATTAGGGGAAAGTGTTATATGAATGTTATATTTCTGGATTTGATAAATGTACTGTGGCTACATAAGGGAATATCTTTGTTCTTAGGAAATGAACACCGAAGTATGTAGGTATAAAGGGCGTGATTTTGCAAATAACTCAAATGCTTCAGGCAAAATATTTTGTGATGTGTGTGTGGAAACAGAGAGAAACAAGATATGGCAAAATTATAACCATTGGTGAATCTGTTTCAAGGGTATTCAATAGTTCTTTGTTCTATGCTTCCCACTCTTCTGTAAGTTTGACATTATTTCAACATTACAAAGTTAAATTTAAAAAATGAGTGATTATTAATCACCTTCCTGAGAAAGGTGTTCTTTTCTCCCTGAGACACTGTCCCCGAATAGAAAGCATTTGATAGTGCTGAAGTGAAGCTATGGACCCCATGAGACAGAACTGATGGCAGAGTTGGTAGATGAACTTGCAGTCTTATTTATCAGTATAATTCAGAAAACAAATTCAAGTTTCTTATAATTCTCCCCAAAGACTTTTACCTTCTCTGAATAACTCAGTTTATTTTTATAAACATTAATGCAGCTCCTATTATATGTCAGGAACTTTGCTAGGCAGTGGGGCTACAGTGATGATTAAGTCTCCTGGTCTCAGGTTACTGACAGTTGGGGAGGGGAAAAGCAATCAAACAAATTTAATATGTAACAGTAAATGTAAACCTAGAGAAAAAGTCAGTGGAGAATGTAATAATTAAGACAATATTGGAGAGGAATGAGTGTCATGGTGGAGGAGAATGACAGTGAGGCCCAGGAATGTCCCACTTGTTGGTATGCAGTAATGGGGTGGAACAGGTTCCAGGCAAAGAGAGCAGTAAGTAATTATAAGAAAGCTTACCCCATGGTCGGCAAACCGCGGCTCGAGAGCCACATGTGGCTCTTTGGCCCCTTGAGTGTGGCTCTTCCACAAAATACCACGTGTGGGCGCGCACGTACAGTGCGATTGAAACTTCGTGGCCCATCAGTGTGTAATAATAAAAAATAAATGATTTTTGGTATAGTTATAGTTTAGTTATGAATATTTATAAGACATTAAAATAGTAGGAAATAACTAACACTAGAGAACATATAATACAAATTGATCCTTTGATGAACTTTTTATTTTGAATGATGTCGCATCTCATTATAACTTGGGATTCCTCTTTTGATCTAGTACCTATAATAGTTTTTATCAAATTTTAATAACATACAGATCCTTTTAAAGGAAAAATATGTCCTTAATTCCCAATGGTCACATCTTCAGGTGCTTAGTGGGGAGTGGATCTCAGTTTGAGAAATGCTGAGTTAGTTGATGAAAGTCTTATTTTATGAAAATGTCTTTTCATTACAAATTATGACTATAAAAGAACTATGTTTTCAATTGACAAAATTGTTTTGAATTATCAAAATGAAAACAAAACAAATAATTAAAACATAATCATCAAGCAATGAAAAATTATTGACAACCTTTGAGTCCAAAGCTTAATATTCTTAATGGGAAAGCTTAACAAAAATTATTAAGTAATATATTTAGACACCCATAACTACATGTACAAAGAGCCCAAATAAATAATTTACAAATAGCGAAATAAAAATTTTTATTATAAAATAAAAATTGTGTAAGCATATAAAATATTCACCTTCAAAAATAACTAAAAAAGGCAAAGTGAGAAAA
>NW_006299719.1:177710-178675 GCF_000327345.1 Myotis davidii
GCAAGGAATCTAATTATTTGACAGTGTGGAAGTAGTTAAAAAATGCATCACTGTAGTATGATATTACTTGGACTATAAATTAATGTTTTTGAAAATTTTAAATAATAAAAATGCTTATGCTACCATCTAGCTATATAAAAGCCTAAGTGACCAGCTGACTGTTCGGCCAGTAGCTATGATGCACACTGACCAGACTCTCAATGCACAGGCATGGAAACATGGAAATTTTTGATCTATAACATTAATAACATTATAACGTGTTGATGAGGATTTTTAATAATAGAAAAAAATTGCAAGCAATCTAATTATTTGACAGTGTGGAAATAGTTAAAAAATGCATCAATGTAGTATATTACTTGGACTATAAATTAATGTTTTTGAAAATTTTAAGCTGCGGGGATGAGGACATCCCCCTAGGGGTTCTGGATTGCAATAGGGTGCAGGCTAGGCTGAGAGACCCCACCTGCTGGAGGGACCCTGCTCATTCTGCAGATGCCCTTCGAGCCATGGTGCCACCCCAGGTGCAGCTGGCCTGGGAGGGACTGTGGGAAGTTGGCTACAGGGCATGTCTGGCAGATCTCGGCCAGTGGGAGGGAAGGAAGAGATTAATCAGAGATCTTATATGCATACTAGAGGCCCAGTGCACGGATTTGTGTACCAGTGGGGTCCCTTGGCGTGGGCTTCAGGGACGGGGACATCCCCCTAGGGGTTCTGGATTGCGATAGGGTGCAGGCTAGGCTGAGGGACCCCACCAGTGCACAAATCTGTGCAAAGGGCCTCTAGTATCTATAATAATAAAAGCGTAATATGCTAATTAGACCAGACAGCCAAACGACCATCCGGATGAAGCCAGGGCTGCAAGGGCTGAGCTCCTTGCATGAATTTCATGCACTGGGCCTCTTGTAAATATAATAAAACTGCCAGCACCAGGTAATCATAGTTGTACTTTGCTTTAGACCAGGCAG
>NW_006299719.1:179909-180320 GCF_000327345.1 Myotis davidii
AGACAAGCAGAGTAGTTAGGGGCAATCAGGCAGGCAAGTGAGTGGTTAGGGGTGCTGAGGCAGGCAGGTAGAGTGGTTAGGGGTGATCAGGCAGGCAGGCAGAGGGGTTGGGGCAATCAGGCAGGCAGGTAGAGTGGTTAGGGATGATCAGGCAGGCAAGCAGGTAGGCAAGCGGTTAGGAGCCAGCGATTCTGGATTGCTAGAGGGATGTCTGATTGTTGGTGGTTTAGGCCCGATCCCGCAGCAGGATCTGGTCTAAACTGGCAGTCGGACATCCCCTGAGGGGTTCCAGATTGCGAGAGGGTGCAGGCCGGGCTGAGGGCCCCACCTCCCGGTGCACGAATTTCTTGCACTGGGCCTCTAGTTAAATATAAGAAGCTATGAACAAAAAGTAGGATTTAATCTTGTCAA
>NW_006299719.1:180718-190423 GCF_000327345.1 Myotis davidii
TAAGGGAGAATTTCCAAAAGATTGTTTTTTAATAAGTTAAAACATTTGCCTCAGATAACCATCTTCATACTTGTTTTTATCACAGACTGCTTTCTAAGCAACTCAACTTTACGGTGATTCGGGCCTTCTTCTGAAGACTCAGCCTTTTATCTTAATGGGTGACAAAGGTAATTAGCTACTCAAGTTAAGTCCCTCTTGATCTGGATTTTTGTGTAAAATATTATTTGTTTAATGCTAAAATAAGGACAGATAGAAAGATGACTATACACTGTGGTGTCATTAGGAGCTGTACCTGAAAAACCACATGTTAGACATTGTGGTGCTCAGTCTCCTCCTATCTCAAGACCTCTTAAGATGCATGACATCCTCCCTTCTATGCCTGGGAAAGGTGTGGTGAGCAGGGATTATGTAGTTTCTAAAAGCATGTGTGTCCCCCTTGAACTCAAGTCAATTCTAAAACCGGCATTGAGCCCTTCGCCTTAAGAGATACTGCTAGAGCCCTAGCCAGTTTGGCTCAGTGGATAGAGCATTGGCCCTCAGACTGAAGGGTCCCAGGTTTCATTCTGGTCAAGGTCCCATACCTCAGTTGTAGGCTCGATCCCTGGCCCTGGCTGGGGCACTTGCAGAAAGCAACCAATCAATGTGTCTTTCTCACATGGATGTTTCTCTCTCTCCCCCTCCTTTCCACAATCAGTGGGAAAATATCCTCAGTGAGGATTAGCAGCAACAAAAAAGCAAAACAAAACAAAGCAAAAAGTTACTGCTACAAATACAACCTTTAACATTTACCTTAGAGGATTATTGTTTTTGGCCCCCTCTCTTATATTGGGAAGCTACTGCTTGTTCCCAGAGAAGCAATATGGTATCAGAATTTGTTCCTTGGAGAAGGATTTGACTCCACTTTAAATGTAGACCCTTATTTCTACTATTTCTGCCTCCATAATTAGGTGACCAGGTCTTATTAATCTTTTTCACCCTCCTCAGGCTTAGTCTTTAACTTTCAAAAAGGTAGTTACTTAGTAAATATTTATTAAAAATAAATACTATTTTCCTTAAGGGCAAATTTTATTCCTTCACGAAGGGAAATCTATTTCTTGCTATAAAAAAGTTAAAAGATTGCATAAGTACAATTTAAAATATAAGATAGAGAATGTGTAGCCTAAAGCTAAACAGCAGCTTTGATCTTTGGCTGAATATTTTTTTAAAAGATTAAAAGGCTTATTAAAAAGGACCTACTGCCCAGCCGGTGTTGCTCAGTGATTGAGCCTTGACCTATGAACCAGGAGGTCATGGTTCTATTCTGTCAGGTCACATACTGGGTTGTGGCCTGGACTCCCAGTGGGCGGGAGTGGGGGGATGGGGGAAAAGTGGAGTGTGTAATAGGCAGCCAATCGATGATTCTTTCGCATCATTGATGTTTCTGTCTCTCCCTCTCCCTTCCTCTCTGAAATAACTAAAAATATATTTTAAAAAATAGGATCTACGGGTCTAATAAGACTCGGGCCCAAGAAAGGTCTAAATGTACATAGTCCCCTGAAGGTGCAGACACATTGAACTATGTGGGCTGTTCCTGACAGGGACCCTGCTCCTATGAAGGTGTTAAGAGAATTCTGCACCCAGAGCCTCTGCCCTCTAAGTGTGGATTGCAGTTGCGTCTCAAGTGTGAAAACTGAGGAATTACTGACTTAAAGGAAATTTTTCTTTTATGCAAATAAACAGGGTTATTAATGTACTCATGCCTAGGACAAATTAGTTTTTCAGGCCTGTTTGCTTCTCTGTAAAAGAGAATAACAATACTGTAATTATCTCACAGTCTGAAATAAGGAATAAATTGGCACTGTGCCCAAGTATCTTATATATGCTGAATAAAATGGTTTTTATTTTGTTCATAAACGGAAATTCAGAAGTGCGTTAGAAATGGTTCAGTGTCTTTGACATAGAGTTACCAGGTCTGTATTGTACTTCAACTGCATTGTAGCTTAGATGGGATTTTGTGAGCAGAGAGCAGGGCATTGCTAACATGTCCACCATTGCTTTAGAGGAAGCATGTCAAACTCAAAGGCTAACACGTGCCAAATAAACAAGGTCTACGTTTATGTGGGCTGCAAAAAAACAAAAGCTTCCATTTTCATAGAAATGTAGGTTTATTTTGAAGGAGACATGCTGACTACAAAGGGCTGAAATAAATGAGTAATCATTAACATAAAATAATAGAATATTTTAATAAAAATTAATATTTTTTCTTGAACATTAACTTACCAGACACTGAATAACTATACAAATTAATAAGCATAATGCAAATAAAGCTATATTTCTTGTTCTCTGAAAGCTAAGTATTTCCTGTTGTGCACACCAAACAAGTCAGTCCAAGACTAATGACGTGGCAATTGGCTGCTAAAATATTCTCTGCTAGTATTAGTGGAGAGAAATAGTGAGCCTGCATGTAATGTGCATAAGGGAAATGAATGCAACATGATTATAATAATCAGGCGTTAACGAACGCTGTATTTTGTTATTAATAGCTAGAGGCCTAGTTCATGAAAATCGTGCAAGGGGCTTGGCCCTCGCAGTCCTGGTTGCCTCGGCCAGCCCTCGCAGCCCCTCACAGCCCCTCGCAGCCTTGGCCAGTCCTCGCAGTCCTGCCTTCATCTGGAAGGATATCTGGAAGGTCATTCAGCTGTTTGGTCTAATTAGCATATTAGGTCTTGATTATCTAGGATTATGTATAACTAGAGGCCTAGTGCACAAAATTCGTGCACTAGCATGGGGTGTCTCTCAGCCCAGCCTGCACCCTCTCCAATCTGGGACACCTCAGGGACAGTTGGTCATTTCTCTCACAATCCAGACTGTTGGCTCCCAACTGCTCACCTGCCTGCCTGCATGATTGCCCCTAACTCCTTCTGACTGCCAGCCTGATCACCCCCTAACCACTCCCCTGCCAGCCTGATAAATGCCTAACTGCTCCCCTGCTGGCCTGGTCACCCCCAACTGCCCTCTCCTACAGGCATAGTCCCCCCACAACTTCCCTCCCCTGCTGGCTATCTTTGGCCACACGAGGGCGGCCATTTTGTGTGATGGCATGGCAGTCAATTTGCATATCATCTCTTTATTATCTAGGATAGCCCTAGTTGGTTTGGCTTGTGGATACAGCGTTAGCCTGAGGACTGAAGGGTCCCAGGTTCAATTCCGGTCTAGGGCACATGCGCAGGTTGCAGGCTTGATCCTCAGTAGGGGACATGCAGGAGGCAGCCAATCAATGATTCTCTCTCATCATTGATGTTTCTATCTCTCTCTTCCTCTCCCTTCCCCTCTGAAATCAATAAAGATATATTTTAAAAAATAATAATTATGTATAACAGGATATTGTAAAAATTAAATTACGAAATTTTTATTAAAACATTAAGAAGCACCATTGTAGGACTTCATAGGACCAGTGTCTAGACCAGTGATGGCGAAACTTTTGAGCTTGGCGTGTCAGCATTTTGAAAAACCCTAACTTAACTCTGGTGCCATGTCACATATAGAAATTTTTTGATATTTGCAACCATAGTAAAACAAAGACTTATATTTTTGATATTTATTTTATATATTTAAATGCAATTTAACAAAGATAAATCAACCAAAAAAAATGAGTTCGCATGTCACCTCTGACACATGTGTCATAGGTTCGCCATCACTGGTCTAGACTTATGTGGTAGCCCTAGGGAATTGAGAAAGAGCAACAAATATGAATGACTGAGCATGTCAGCTTTTCCTTAAACCTATTCTGTGGGATACCAGTTCTCTGGGATTTTAATAAGCATTCAGTGATCAAAAAAGTGTGGTGAGTACCAGATTAAATAAAGCTAAACAGATTTTGGGGTTTTGTGTGTATGTGTGTGTGTGTGTGTGTGTGTGTTAAATAGCCAGACTTCTTTTATCTTTTAACTAGGGGCCCAGTGCACGAATTTGTGCACCTTCAAAGGAACTGTCTGCTGGCAGTCCTGCTCCCACCGTCGCCACTCCCATTTGCTGATGGTGCCATCCCTGCTCACACCTGCTGATGGCATGGAGCAATTGGGGCTGGTGCCAGCAGCAGGTGCGAGCGGGACCAGTGCTGTCAGTAGGTGTGAGTGGTGGCTGCTGCCCCAATTGCCCCTCAGGAGCAGGGGGAGGTGGAGAAGCCCTGAGGGCAATCAGGGCTGGCAGCTGCTGCTTGCACCTGCTGATGGCGCCAAGCAATCGGGCCCAGCTCCGGGTGCTGGCAGCAAGTGTGAGCAGTGTCTCTGGCACTGGCAGCGGGTGCAAGCAGAGCCAGCGCCAGTAGCAGGTCCGAACACCCAGCAGGACTGTGGTGTGCAGGGGCAAAGAATTTTTAGTAAGCACCAGAGACTCGCCCTGATGACAGTGACCAGTGCCCCAGCTTGGCCTGGTGCCCTTGCTCACCTGCTCCACCATCCCACTGCGGCCGAAGCCTGCCATGTTCTGTGCGCACCCCTTGGTGGTCAGTGCATGTCATAGTGACTGGTTGGTTGTTCAGTTGTTTGGTTGTTCCGCCGTTTGGTCTATTTGCATATTAGGGTTTTATATATATATAGATATGCTGACTCTCCAAGAGAAAAAACTGTATTGTGTAGCTGTTTCTGCCTTTATTGATCATGGAAACCTGTTTGGGGTATAACTTCTCATGTTACTCTTTTGTGGAGTGCATCTTGATAAAGCTGTAATAAGCTCTTTGTGATTATTAGGGTTCCAGATTTAGGAGATATCCTAATGCCTGGACAGGAAACCACCTTACACATCTTAAGTTAATACCCATTACTTATCTGTTCAAATGCCCAACCTTTCTATCACTGGTCCTGGTGTGTGACTTCACTTCTGATTCACTTTCATTGGCTGAGTCCCATTTGGAGAGTCATAGGAGAGGTCTGTGGGCTCTGTCAGAGCTGGTTTGGGAAAACATTCAAGACTTAGTTGCTAGTTGTGGTGTCTGATAGAAATGAGGAGGAAACACTGGAAAATGTAGGGTCACTGGTAACATACCAAATTTGTGCTAGGAGTGCAATCAGGAGGTATGACTGTGAGCAGTTACTGGGTGAATAAAGAAGAAACACAGAAATGTGATTGACAGTCGTGAGACATATCTGTAAGCAAATTTATAGTGAAAAATAAAAAGAAGCAAATGAACAAATACATTGGGGCCTAGGGTTGTTTCAGATTTAGGACAGTCCAAAATGGCTTTTCTACAGTTTATTTCCATCGATGCCCCTTTTAAAAATTCATGGCCCATTGTAATGCTGACAGGTCGATTATTCCACATTTTATAACTAGAAAGCATTTGATTTTAAATTATACTCACCAATAAATTACCAACAGTGTTTTGGATAGCACCTTTTATATTCATCATATAGTTTTTCTTTCATATCCTTGACATTAAATTTCACTTTTTTGGGGGGTGGGGTAGCAGTATACTAGTACTTACTATTCTTAGTAAAAGGAATGAAAATACTTTCTCCATGATACCCTTACTTTGGGCAGTAAGCCACATTACTCTTAATTTTTTGTTAGTAATCTAATGGAAAGTATTTTTGATTTAGATCTGTCCTTTCAAATGCTCAAAGGCTTTATTTTTTTATTCCCTTTTCCTAATTTTTAAAAAATGTCATTTCTTGCAAAATCAAGAAAGTACTCTTAGATCAACTTATGGCATCAGTATAATTTTTTTAAAAATATATTTTATTGATTTTTTACAGCGAGGAAGGGAGAAGGATAGAGAGTCAGAAACATTGATGAGAGAGAAACATCGATCAGCTGCCTCCTGCGCATCCCCCAGTGGGGATGTGCCCACAACCCATGTGCATGCCCTTGACCGGAATCGAACCTGGGATCTTTCAGTCCGCAGGTCGACGCTCTATCCACTGAGCCAAACCGGTTTCAGCAGTATAATTTTTCTTAGGAATTTTTGTCTTGAAAAATTTGATATTACTTTAATGGGTAAACTTGGATAAATAAATCTTTCAAATCTCTTCAATTCAATTTCTCTTTATTGTATCCTCAGTTGAGAGCATTTCCTGTACTTTCTGGAGAAATTTTGGTGAGAAGGGGGAAAACACCCCTTGTTTCAATCAAGCAGAATATATTGAACAAAGTAGTCTTTGATTTCAGAAACTTCTAGAGGGGATTAGTAGAGTTTCAACGGACTTTTCTTCAACTTTGAAATCTACAGCCCAGATACTATGTATAAAATGATGATCTTAAGATCTTATAAGCTGCTAAGTCATCTAAAATAAATTCATTTTTTTTTATTTTACTAAGATTGATTCATCTTAGACTATATAGAGGTTGGCAGTCTTTAGGAGTGTTAAGATGCTTGATCTGCCCCTGTCAGGCTAATAGTGGTGGGAGATACAGTTTACTAGGAAACCCTGCCTCTTCAGTGGAGTTGGACATGGGAGATTATAGTCGCTGAAAGACTACCTCTGCACAGGCAAAGGGAAGTAGACGGGTGCTATGGGAACAGCAGCTGCTGAATTTTAGACAGTATAGGTAGCTTGTATTAACTACAAGCCCTTATATTTGTAGGGAAGAGAAAAAAGAGGCAGCAGTTGTCCCACATGTCAAAAGTAACTTGCTAATGAGCTTTATTTAACATATGTGCTAAGGGTTGTCAATACTTATCCTGGAAAGATTTTCAACAAGGATTGGATCTAGAGGTTCAAATTAAGCCTTGGGTTACTAGACAATCTGATCCCAAAATATTTGTACAACATCTACCTAATAAATTATTTTTCGAACATCATCAGGCGCTGGTTCTGTGCTGGGTGATGGAATACCAGGGCAAGAAAAGATAAACATTGTCATTGCCATCATATTGCTTGTTGACTATAGTGGGATGCAGATTTGTAAACAAGATAATATAAGTGTGTGCTATGATAGGAGAAATATAGCAAAGCATGGTAATATACAGAAGGGGGTACTTAACTTTTAGTTAAGGAGTCAGGTATAAGAAGAGGCATCTACATGAAGGATGAGTAGGCTTTGGGTAGACTAAGAAGAAATGGGGCAGGAAAGTGCATTCTGCACCGGGAGAAAAGCATATACAAAAGTCCTGAAAAAGTTCATAAAGAATGTTTTGTTTGGAGCATACAGATTTGGGAAGAAGAAAAGTGGCTGGACATGAGGCTAACAAAGTAAGCAGAGGCCAGACATGTAGGGTTTTATAAGCATTTGGGTTTTATTTTAGATGGAATGGAAAGCCATAGAAAGTCTCTCTAGCCAAGGAATGATTAGATATGCATTTTAGGTTAATGACTCTGGCAGCATTATGGAAAATGGGTTGGAGGAAGACAATACTGGGGAGAATGAGACCAATGGAAAGACTCTTGAAAAAGTTTACATAAGATGAGATGGTAGCCTGTATTTGACAAGTGATGGCATTCTCAATTGCTTGTGCTTATAGACACTAAAGTTTTTTACTCTACTTTTTATAAGATTGTTTATATGGTTCTTTATCTCAGTATTTTCCATTTTATAATTCTTCAAGAAACCTTTATTTCCTCTTTCTGGTATCTATGTAAACTATTATGTTTTTGTTGATTCCTAAATATTCTCCTGAAAATGTATGTTCTGCTCTTGACATACAGTATGTTTCTTTATCACACTTGAGTACAGAATTAATGTTGAGAGAAGTAATTATGATTCTAGTGAATAGGTCTTAGTTGTTCAACTATGGGTAGCCTGAGATTTCCTGGAGAGGACTGGTAGAAAAAAATAATTTAATGGCTCTCAGCATTGGAAAGAAAGAAAGTAATTTAAAGACAGTTTTAGAGGGGAGGAGGCTTGCTGTACAGCAATCAATATGGCAGGATTAGAAAAGACCATCATGGATCAACCCCAAAGTGCAAAAAGTAATTAAGGGCACAGAAGGCACATAATGCATGTCAAGTTCAAAAGAGACACTGAGAAATTACAGAGTGACGTTCGGCATTTAAAAATGACAGAAAGAGCAAAGGTGGAAAATGACAAAAACATTTCATGTAAGACTAAAAGTGCTGCAATATTACATGGGACACAAAAGGTCAGTGAACAGCCCAGAATGGTGTCTAATGGATAGCAAGGGTACTCCATTGACTGAGACTTTCTTGTAAACATTGATTAAAAAAATAAAATTAAATGAATTCTTTGCCTCAGTGCTCTCAGAAAGCACAGTCTGGCTGAAAAGAGAAATCAATTTAAAATGAGAGAAGTAAAATTGTTCTTGGACATGTTGCCAATCAATAGGTGCTAAAGAAATGGAGAAATTTGAATTCTCATGTAGAAGCAGATATTCTTTCTTCTAGGATTAGTGCTGTCCAAAGCCAATAATTCATTCTTAGGCTTAGAAACTCTTTCTAAAAAGGATTAAGTTGTTTTTCTTTCGGTATTTTGTTCCCAAATCTCCCAATGTAGGTCGTTTTTAACGATTTTTTGGCTTTCTATCTATGTGTGAAAGTATGATACATCTGGACAACAGGTCAAAGGACAACATCAAGAAATTGCATAGAAGTCCTAGCAAAAAAACTTCCCACCTAGTAAACTTTTATTTTTTATTTTGAGGAAATATACTTATGTGAAGTGGAGCTTGGAGGAATGGCTGTTCCTGGCTTTGGAAATCCCTCATCTTAATCAATTAGGGCTTCTATAACAGGAATACTATAAACTGGATGGCTTACGGGACAAACCTGTATTTCTTACATTTCTGGAGATTGGGAAGTTCAGAATTTGTCAGCAGCTTCTTGACTGGCTTTTTGTAGATAGCTGCCTTCTAGCTATATCCTCACATGATACAGACAGACAGACTAATCTCATCATGAGGGCTCCATTCTTATGACCCAATTACCTCTTAAAGGCTCCATTTCCAACTACCATCACATTGGGGATTAGAGTTTCAACATGTGAATTTTGGGGACACAAGCATACAACCCACAGCATCCTTAGTGATACATATTTTCCAAAGAGGCAGCAATTGTTCTTTCTTACTTGCATGTTAAAGGCAGGATTTAAAGAATGGGTATACCTGATGCAAAAGCAGAGAGGTTTTAAGTTATTGTCTCAAAAAGGATTCAGGAACAATTTCATATGAAAGTATTTTTGTAGCATAAAATTGAATCATGGCAATTTCATATAGTCTAGCCTAATAGTGAGAAATTAGTGTAATTTTCTGCATTTGTTCTGTTTTCCTGTTTCCCCAGGTCTGTTTCTCCATTGTGATTAGAAATTAATACTTTGATGTATTTTTTCCCATTTGTTTCAAAGCCTATAAGGATATATATTATAAAATCTGATATATATTATAAATTTTATATTCAGCATTTTACAGCTAATCTAATAAAAGAGAAACATGCAAATTGACCGCACCTTCGCTATGTCCCAAGCCACGCCCACCAGACAATCTGAGTGACTATATGCAAATTAACCCAACCAGGATGGTGGCTGGCAGACACGGAACTGGAGCAAGCAGGAGGCTTGGTTGCCCCGGCGATGGAGGAAGTCAAGCTTCCTGCCGGCCCTGGCCGGCTGTGGAGTCCACCAAAGGTAACAAAGTTTCAATTATAGAAGCTAAATAAATCCCAGATACCTGCTTCCTGCCAGCCTCCACTGGGGGCTTGGGTGGCTGGGGGCTGTGACCAGCCTGCAAACAGCCATCAGCCCCTCACCCAGGATGGCCAGGCACCCCAGAGGGATGGA
>NW_006299719.1:190877-201070 GCF_000327345.1 Myotis davidii
GCCAGCTTAGGCCCGATGTCCTGGGGAGTGGGCCTAAGCCTGCAGGTGGACATCCCCTGAGGGGTCCCAGACTGCGAGAGGGCACAGGCCGGGCTGAGGGACCCCCCCGCCCCCGAGTCCCTAGTGCACCGAGCCTCTTGTATTATATAATTCCTTAACCATGCAGTTAAATATGCTTGAAAATATTTTTGCTGGCTGCATATCATTTCAGAATGAGTTTGTAGCATACTTTGTTTCCCTATTCCTTGGGAACCATATATCCTGGTTTGTCCAGGGAAGTCCTTATTTATGACTATTATCCTGGAAAAATTATTAAAGCACCCCCAGAGTTATCCCATTTGGAACACAAATTTGTGTAGTCACCTTTCCTATAATCACCCTACCTACAATAGACTATTTGCTATTTTAAATTTTCTCTTATAAATGCACTATAGATTAGTGCATTTCTTATGATTTCACAAGGGAAAATGCCTGAAAGTGAAGTAACTGGATCAAAGTGTATTACCATTTGGTTCTGTCTATATACTGCCCTGCTTGTATTTCTGTTAAATAAGTAAAATACGGTTCTGTTAAACTGGATTCAACAACTCTATCTGCTTTCAACTTTGAATATTTTATTCCCTTTGAGAAGGATTTCTCAACACTGGCACTATATCATTTTGGCTCAAATGATCCTTCTTATAGAGGGCTATCTGTGTATTGTAGTATGATATAGCAGCACCCCTGGCCTTTACCTCCAGATGCCATAGCACTTCCCATCCCAGTCATGACAATCAATAATGCACTTGTCCCTGGGGGTGGGGGTGTGTGTGGCTGGGGGGAAGGGGCAAAATAGCTCTCACTTGAGAACCACTGGGCTAGGAAAATGTATAAGGAATAATAAGAGGAACATCTTCCTCTTCTAGCTTATTTGTCTTAAGCTGTGGGTTTTTGATAAAATAATTGCTTATTTAGCATACTGAAAATGGTAAAAGTTGCTTGTTCAAGATTACATGACCAAGGAACAGAACAGGAATTTGAACTTGTGTCTGTCTGTCTTCTGAGTCTTATCCATGTGTCCTGCTATCCAAAGGGCACTTGCTAGTGCTCTAGTTATGCATTTGCCATTGCTAGACAGAAAACAATGGGAAAAGAAGTATTTTCTCTCCAGTGAGTTTATGACAATGATTTAGGATCTTTTTTATTGTTACCAAGGTAGTCCTTACTTATTTTTACCATCTGTAAATGGGGTAGGCTGTATGATATCAATATACAGAAACATGTAGTTTAAGTCTTGGCACATAGTAGATGCTCAGTATGTGCTAGTTTGCACTTATATTTGCATTGGGTTATCATAACCATCTGCTAATGAGCTTATAGGGCTTAAAGATGAACCAAACGAAGAGGGGCTGATTACCTTTCCCTCCTTCTACTTTCAAAAGCAGCCCTCCCCGTGTGGTTGCTTTTCCTACACATTCATGGCAACATTTCAATGTACCTATCATGTTGTCTGAAATTTGGGTGCTACCCTTACTCTCTACTTTTATGTGTTTATCTTTTATGTCCTTATGTAAGGTTAAGCAGAGTGATTGCTGTGCATATATCACATTTTGAATTTATAATGGCTTTTCTGTTAATGGGTTGGATATTATTGTGTTTCAACCCCCGTGACCCTGTGTCAGGAAAACTCAGCTTGAGAATATATTGCTGAGTCATAATATTAAAACCCTCGGCCCTTCTCTCTGTCAAGTGAACTTGAACATGTAATGGTGTTGTCTTAAATAGGATAGTAGTTAGGGTTTCTTTTCAGTAAATGATGCATATTTGAAAAATAATGTAAGCTTAAAATTCATCCCCTCCCCGACTGTTGTTTTTAAATTGCTCACAATGTGTTAAAGTTTATTATAAAATACACAATCTTCCTTACTTTATCATGGTGCTATTTTAACTTATGTCTTAACTACTTTATTTTATTAGTTTTTTAGAACCAAATTATCTTCTGTCATAAGCAGCCTTTTTGTATGTGGCTTATCAATACAAGTTGAAATACTAAATATTTTCTCTCTCCCTCCATGCCTCCTTCCTTCCTTTTTCTCACCTCTTCTTTCTATTTTCATCCATCCATCCATCCATCCATCCATCCATCCATCCATCCATCTCCTCTCAGTCTTTTAGTAATAGAAAGGCTCATATTTAGTATGTGTGGTAACTCAAACATCACAATTTCAAAATTTGAAGTTTAAAAGTATTCTTAAATTGAGCAAGTTTATGAGTTTGGAATTGATCTGCTCACTCCAATTTTGAGGATTTCATCACTTTATTACCTTTTAAGTATAATCATATACCCAAGTGCTCATAATTTATCAGACTTTATGTGGTGTTAAAAACTAAAAGTCTTTGCTTAAGAGATTGAAATTCAAAGTTGGTTTCAGAATATAGATAAAAATGGCTTTCTATGTCCAGTCTGGTATGCTTTAGTAACGGATCTTTATGATTTCAGGGCTGTGCCTTGTCAGTGTCTTTTCCCCCAGACGGACCACAACAATTGGTGACCTTCAATTGTTGACATTCTTACTGACTGCCTTGAGATAACCTAGTCTCTAAAGGAAAATGGCAGGTAGCCAGGGAGTTTTCTTTCAGCAATCCAAAGAGATGTCTCACTCCCTAAGAGAAAACTCTTATCTGCCCATTTTGTTTTATGAGCGGCATCATGAGATGTTTATATAACTCAGAGCTGAGTGAATGGAGAGTTATTACATGATACAAATGTATAATTTAGGAGATGATGGTCAGAGACATTTAAACTTAAGGAAAAAAGAAGTAATAGCTTTCAATATCATGAGTTTATTGTTTGTGGAATATACTGCATATATTCCAATATGTAATAGTTTTTCCTATATTTTAGTGTTGGGAGTTTTGTGTGTGTGTTTTGGGGGAAGGGTACAAATAATAATGTAGGAAATCCAGAAGGATTTTTACTTAAGGTAACTTAACTTATATGCCAAGAAGTATATCTTATGTGGGTTGTCTCACACTTTGTGCTAAATTTGTCTCTATTGCCCTTTGTCAAAATGTTATGAGGAAAGGAAAATATAGGGATATATCCAGAGCTTACAACCCTGAAGGCCTGTTTGTGGGTTCAGAATTTTTAGAGATCAACCGAAGAACTTCTATGTATATATACATAACCAGGGACACAGACAATAGGGTAGCAAAGACCTGGGGTGGGGCCCAGAGGTGGGCTCGAAGAGGTCAATGGTGGGGGTGGCGGGGGGTGGGGATATGTAATACTTTTCAAAAAAATAAAGATAATTTTTTTTTCATTGAGATAAACATAGTTGTTTTCACATTTGACAATAATTGTAAAACAACAAGGCCATTTCATTCATTACAATGTGCCTGAGTAATCTTCATTCATTGTTTTCTCAGGAAGATGTTACGTACTATACACTTAAGACTCTATAAACATACATATATTTAATGTCCATTTATCTTAATCTTTATGCAGAAAAGAGTAAGAACAAGAGGAATCTGAAACAAATGCAAAGAATGAAAAATTATCACTGATATGAATGACAAATGCCCTGAGAAAACTCACTGCAGCACTTATACATCCTTATGTAAGATTTAAGTAGTGAAATTTTACAAAATTTATTGGCAATGATAGAGAGCAGGAGCAGATGCAGTAGGTTTCAGCAGGGCTTTACTTGGTGCCAGTGTACCCCTGGCGGCTGCTGCTTGTGTTGCCCACAGAGGATATCAGAGAAACTCATCTTTTGTGAGCCGTGCTTTTATACTGAAGGTAAGCTAATAAGAATTTACACACATACACACATGTATGCACTTCTGTGTAAGGGAATATTCATAAATTCTGGGCCCTTTTTGTCCCTGAACTAAACTCAGAATCAGGCAGGCACCAGGGCAAGCAGAGTCAGTGGTCAGATGTTTCTCAACAATATCTCTCTACCATCAGTTTTTCCAACAACCCAGAATGACCTTTTCCCTCTATGGTGTAATCATTGCGTACTGCAGAGCCAATTGCTATACCTAAGATCACATTTTCTTTATTGTACAACTTTAAAAATATTCCTCGTTGCCTTTCTCTTTTCCACTGCTTGACTTTATGATACCCTTATTTAAACATTCCATACACATTATTTTCCTTGATACTCCCTGCGACAAAATGGTTATTCAAGCCCACTTACCCAAGTTTTCAGGAAGAGAGGGTCAGAGAGTCAATATGACAAAACCTTGTTGAGCTACTACATGCTATATACTTGGTCAAATGCTGGGAACTTATAGGTGAGTGGAACTTATAGCAACTATTCTGGTCATAGTCTAACACAGAATTTGCATTCTTTTATCAGTTCATTCACTTGTTTATGTAACATGAATGAACAAAGTCTTAGTCCTTGATCTCAAGTAGTTTACTGCCTAACTCTTGCTTTAAATAAGGGGTTTGCAAACTCCCATTTTATATATAGAAAAAAATGACATGTGAAAACCATTACATATCATGGTATGTAAGATTAAAAAGATTGTTTTCTGATTTTATTTATGTCTCATTTATCAGTTGCTCTCCATCAATGAGTCATATACCTGAAAGGCATTTACATAACTCAGACAAGATAAAATTATAATTTCTATACCAAAACATCACATTTTCTTTTTAGTTGTAACACTTGCCCCCAAATGGTACTGGCTATATGGTCTGGGTTTGTCCTTATAGGTCAGTGTAATTTTGGGGGGCACTTTGATTAATTATTTATATATATAAAAGGCTAATATGCAAAGTGTCCCCTTGGGAGTTTGACCGGGAAAACGGGAGTTCGATTGCTTGCTATGACATGCGTTGACCACCAGGGGGTGGCATGGAACATGATGGGCGACCAGCAGCAGTGATGGGGTGCTGAGCGGGCAAGGGCAAGAGGAAGTGGGGGAACCTGATAGATTGGCCCTGATAGCCAGCCAGGCCTAGGGACCCTACCTGTGCATGAATTTCGTGTACTGGGTCCCTAGTATCTAAAAATTCACATTTCTTAATAATTGGATATTTAAACCAAAAGTCTGTGATTACCTTTGCACAGACTGAAACAAACTACTTAGTTGATGTGATCAGTATTCTTTATAATTCTGTGTGTTTGAAAATACTAATTACCTAATTAAGTACCAAAAATAATTCTATTTCAAATGAAATTTATGTTGGTAGCGAGATTAAAATAATTATTTCAGGGTAGAAGGGGAGGAGTCCAAAAGAAAAGAAGCTCATACATTTTCTTATATCTCGTCTTTTCGCTTGGACATCACACTGGAATTTCCTTTAGCACCTGCAGACTATCTGAGTACTTCACATTTTTAACAACTGTTGTCACCTCAGAATCTTGGCGTGACAAATAAAATTTGGCTGAAAGCAGATGTAGAAGAATGTGGATCAGCTCTGAATGGCTCAGAAGTTAGGCTCACAGTATAGAGCTATCAAATCTTAGCTAGTGATGTTTGGTTCTAGTAAATATAACAGAAGGGACAGGAAAAAAAATAAATAGATTTTTTCATATTAATAGTGACAAGATATAATTGAATTGAAAGTGATAATTTAGTGGTCCTTTATATAGTAATGATTTAAAAATTAGATTAAGATTCAATATACTTAACATGCAGTGAAGAGAAGAGGCAACAAGAAAGTATGATTTTCCCTTCAAAGGCTCCCTTTTGTATGTTGGATTGGAATACCTCCTGAATCTCTAATGATGTACTGATTAGCATTATTCAAGGGAATGGTTGGCAAAGCAATTTCTATAGGGATTTATATCCAACTAGAATTGTTTTACTTTTTAAAAAATTTATTTTATTGATTTCAGAGGAGAAGGGAGAGAGAGAGAGAAGCATCAATGATGACAGAGAATCATTGATCAGCTGCCTCCTGCAGGCCCCACACTGGGGATAGAGCCTGCAACTTAGGCATGTGCTCTCACCAGGAATTGAATCATGCTTTCCTGGTTCATAGGTCAGTGCTCAACCACTGAGCTATGCTGGCCAGGCTACCTAAAATTGTTTTAGACATACATAAAATTGCATGTTTTTGCTTGTATATATTTGCCATTTAAGAGAAGCTTTAAATTTACTATTATCACTCTGTTGTATTTCTTCTATAAACTCAGCATATTTTATTTTAAGCTTTTATGTTATAGAGTGGTTTATATCACCCATCTATATATATAAAAGCTTAAGTGACCATTACGACGGAGTGACCGGAATGACCAGTTGCTATGATGTGCACTGACCACCAGGGGCAGATGCTCAACATAGGAGCTGCCCCCAGTCTGCAGGCCCCAGTCACTGATGGGGCCTGCTGGCAAACCTCCTGGTCCTTCCCCACAGCCAGCAGGCCCCAATCACCTGATCGGGGCTGGGATGGGAAACCAGGGGTGGGTGGTGGTGGATGTGGCCCCTTTTCTAGGGGGAGCCGAGGGCCGGCTCCCTCCTTGGGGCCAGTGGCCAACCTCCTGGGTCCCTCCCCCGTCCCTCCCCCTGGCTGGAAGGCCCCAATTGGCCCACTGCCCGCCCACCCGCCTGCCTCAGTAGTGGTTGATTCCTCCCCCTGGCCGGCAGGCCCCGATTACCTGATTAGGGCCAGGCCCTGGGCTGGGCTGGGGAACCAGGGGTGAGTGGCAATGGACACAGGCGGCGAGTGAAGGAAGAGGGAGGAGGTGGGGGGGTGGGGAGGCGGGGAACCTGGTCAGCCCTGATTGCCGTCCAGGCCTAGGGACCCCATCCATGCACAAATTTTGTGCACCGGGCCTCTAGTTATCAAATAAAAATTGATAAGGTCATGGACAAAGATGCACTTTACAGCATCCTTAGGCTATGAGCTCTATGAATAAAATATCTAACAATAATCTGAATTTGAGAAGCCAAATGATTGGGTTCTGATAAACATGGTTCCTTCATACATTGGGAAGTATTTTATGCCAGTTATGTAATTCAGGCTCCAAGATGAATTTTGCATCAAAATTATAAGTGTTGTCTACTCAAGTCACTATGGAACTTCTCCCTTCTGTCTAATATTATCTATGTAGTTCAGATCCAAGTCTCTCTCTAATAGTGCTTAGCTTGGAACCAGAAGATACAGGTTTCAATTTCAGCTTCCCTGTTTACTGACCATGGGACACTGAGAAAGTCCATTCATCTTAGGCTCAAGATTCTCATATATCAAATGAGACTTACAGTATAATTCTACCTAATTGATAGAGGTGTGAGAATCAAATCCTATATAATAAAGAGCTAATATGCGAATGGTTATCACACCCTCATGCTGTCACGCTGTAACAGCTCAGACACTCAACACTGGGGAAAGAGGAATGGGGACTAGCCAGGCACAAATGAGCTCACGAGAGAGGAATGGGGACCAGCCAGGCACAAATGAGCTCACGAGAGAGGAATGGGGACCAGCCAGGCTATAGCCTGGGAGAGGGACAAGCCGGCTGCCCGGTGGTCCCAGGCACCAGCGCCTGTGCCTGTGGCCCAGGAGAGGGACAAGCTGCCCACCATGTGGTCCCAGGCACCAGCGCCTGCAGCTGTGGCCCAGGTGAAGCCGCCCACCCATGGTCCCCTGCGGCTGCAACCAGCCTGGGCAAAGCCAGCCTGGGTCCTGGGTGCGTGCAGCTGGGTAGAGGGAGGGAAACCTGGGTCCCAGGTGCGGGGCGAGGCAGAGGCGGTTAGGGGCAATCAGGCCAGCAGGGGAGCAGTTAGGGGCAATCAGGCAGGCAGGCAGGTGAGCAGTTAGGAGCCAGAAGTCCCAGATTGCAAGAGACAGTTGGACATCCCCCGAGGGGTCCTGGATTGGAGAGGGTGCAGGCCAGGCTGAGGGACCCCCCCCCCATCCCATACATGAATTTCATGCACTGGGCCTCTAGTAGAATGAATAAAGAGAATGGACAAAAGAGCTCTGGATATTGTAAACACCCCACATAAGTTAATAATAAAAATAAGGTAGAAAAAGTAACCAAATACTTTTTAATAGAACATTTTCTTATTTTTCTAATTAATACAAAGTGAAATTATTGGCATAGAATATGTGTGGGAAACATAAATATGGAATGTGATCCTATAGATGTTCATTCCCTTCCTCACCCCTCACACCTCTTTGCCTAGTTAACTCAGTCTTTCTCTGAGTTAACTGCTTCTCTTCCACTTGTACCCCATAATAATGGTTAATCATGCTCTACTCCCATTATACAATCTTTATTTTTTAAATTTATCTTTATTGTTGATAGTATTACAGATATCCCCTTTGTTTTGGTTTGTTTTCCCCCATTGACTCCCTCGACCCCGCACCAATCCCTCGCAGGCCTTCACCAAACTATTGTCTGTGTCCATGGGTTATGTATATATGCATATAAGTTCCCTGGTTAATCTCTTCCCCCCACCCTCTCACCCTGCCTTCCCGCTGAGATTCATCAGTCTGTTCCATGCTTCTATATCTCTAGATCTATTTTGTTCATCAGTTTATTTTGTTCATAAGTGGGATCACTGGGTCAAATGGAAGTTTCATTTTTAATTTTTTGAGGAAACTCCATACAGTTTTCCACGTGGCTGCACCAGTCTGCTTTCCCACCAGCAGTATACCAGGGTTCCCTTTTTTCCACATTCTCACCAACACTTGTCATTTGTTGATAGCCCTTCTGACAGGTGTGAGGTGGAACCTCATTGTTGTTTTAATTTGCATCTCCATTCTGCAGTCTCAATGCTCATTAGAATTCTTCCACAAAGCACATATCATCCTTTGTGTGTGTGTGTGTGTGTGTATTTTTTTATTGAATAATTTCTTTTAGAGAGGGAGGAAGGGAGAAACATTGATTTGTTGTTCCACTTATTTATGCATTCTTTGATTGATTCTTGTATGTGCCCTGACTGGGGTTCAAACCTGCAACCTCAGTGTATCACGACCATGCTCTAACCAACTTAGCTACCCTGCCAGGGCTCATCCTTTGTAATATCTACATGTCATGTATTTGATTGTCCGTCCAAGCAAGTCATAAGCTTCATGAGGGTAGGTACTTCTTTTGTTCACATACCTGAACACCACCACAGTATGTGGCACCAAAACATCATGGAATGATTATTGGATAAAAGTTTCCCCTGTTAATATATTTATGTGAATCAACTTGAATCACTAATAAAAAATCGGGTTCAGGACTGTTCAAAAACTCAGCAAGGGGAATCAGCAGAGATGAAAGTATAGCCAGTCATTCTACTTGAACTTGGATTAATTGTGTTTGTTCTAAACTCCTATGCAGATTGCCATCTTTGAGGTCCTAGATTCAAAGTAAATTTGATTCTCTTAATATTACATGAAAAGGATTTCTGGTTTTAGTGTTATTTATTGAACTACAACCAGTTATCTAAGATGCTGAAAATTTTCTGGTTGTAAATAAATTTTGAGCCAATTTTTCTTTATTTATTTATAAAGCAATCCCTTGAAGTAGAATTACATTTTCAGAGAGAAAGCCATAACTTAAAGCTTTTAGCTTTTCACTTGAGCTGTGCTTATTTACATGAGCACATTTTCAGATGTGCTCATGTAAATAACGTCCCAGTCATGTAAAATTGGGAATATAATATGTGTCTCTCCCCTGCCTCACTTGAATGGTGAGAGGATTAATAAATATACTGGCTTGATCTTACTGGTGAGAAAGAACTAAATCACTTGCTTTTTAAGGGGTTCGTTAACTCTTGGAAGCTAGTAGCTATTTAGTGCTTGGAAAAGATGATTTACTAAATGACCTGAGGTTAGCCTCAAAGATGTAATGCACTTCTCAAAAGTGAGCAATTGTTCACTTTTTGCTGGCAAGAGCAGGGACCCAACCTTATATAGCACTGTACAGGGGTAGATTTCATAAGCATGCACAATAGTTACATTACTTTGTTAATACCTTGTAAAAATAATGGTTGATGTTTAGGTTAATTTTGCATTCCTAATTTTTTGGGGGGAGGGGAATGTTAAAGCAAGTTCTGAAAATCACATTGGTTTTCATTGTAGCAATGTTTGTTTAATCACACACCCCCCCCCCACACACACACACATATGCACACAGAGTCTTTATATATTTTTATTTTTTTTTTAAATATTTTTTTATTGATTTCAGAGAGGAAAGGAGAGGCAGAGAGGAAGAGAGAGAGAGAGAGAGAGAGAGAGAGAGAGAGAGAGAGAGAGA
>NW_006299719.1:201308-205488 GCF_000327345.1 Myotis davidii
CAGCTGGGCAATATAATTTTTAAATTAACTGACATAACTACCATGTAGAGGTCTTTAAAACATGTTTATGTTAAAAAGAAGTCCCCATACTTGAAAAGTTTAGAAAGTGCTGTCCAATTATAAAAATTTGACTATATTTAGAATACAAGTCTGGCTACATTGAGCATTGCTCTCCCTATCTATAATAAGATCTAAGATAACATTTTGGATTTTCCCAATGTTTCTATCACTTATATTTCATTAACTAATTTTCTGACCTTTGTTGATCAAAACTGGGTTTAGAGAGCATGTATTCTTCTAACTTCTCAAACAGGAACTCTTATCAAGACACACCAAGAATTTACTAGATGCACTGATTTTAGCAAACATATGTCTTTGCAATGCCTAGATATTTGAAGTCCCCCATTATTATTATATCTCAAGACAATATATGTAGCCCTAACCGGTTTAGCTCAGGGGATAGAGCGTCGGCCTGCAGACTAAAGGGTCCCAGGTTCGATTTTCTGGTCAAGGGCATGCGCCTTGGTTGCGGGCACATCCCCAGTGCGGAGTGTGCAGGAGGCAGCTGAATCGATGTTTCTCTCTCATCGATGTTTCTAACTCTCTATCCCTCTCACTTCCTCTCTGTAAAAAATCAATAAAATATATATTTTTTAAAAAGACAGTATATGTGAATGTGTTTAGCACAATGTCTAGTGGCTACCTAGTAGATGGTCAGTAAATATAAATTGTCATTCCCTTTTGCCCTTAAAACGTCTGTATCAGGTATGTGACATTCACATTATCCAAATGGCTAATGGCCTGTGGCAAATGCCCTGAATAGTTTCATTTCTCTTCCTTTCTTCCTTTATGCTCTTTCAAGTTTCCATCCATAGCACTGCTCTTTTTCTAATCCAGGTTTCTTTTCACTGAGATATACATTTTATTTTATTTTTATTTATTTATTGGGAGAGAGAGAGAGAGAGAGAGAGAGAGAGAGAGAGAGAGAGAGAGAGAGAGAGAGAGAGAGAGAACAGTTTGACAGTTTGTTGTTCCACTTATTATGCATTCACTGGTTGATTCTTCTATGTTCCCTGACCAGGGATCAAACCTGCAACCTTGGCATATTAGGACCATACTCGAACCAACTGAGCTACCTGGCCAGGGTTCTTTATTTTTTTCAATTACAGTTACATTTTATATTATTTTGTATTAGTTCAGGTGAATGCATAGTGGTTAGACAATCATATACTTTAAAAGCTTTCCTCCTGATATTTCCAGTACCTACCAGGCACCATATATTGTTATTACAATATTATTGACTAAATTTCCTATGCTGTATTTTATATCCTTGTGACTATTTTGTAACTACCAATCTGTACTTCTCAATCCCTGTACCTTTTTCACTCAGTCTCCCTTCACCCCTCCTCCCTGAAAAACATCAGTCTGAAAGACATACATTTTCATCTCCGAATCTAAGTGCAAATTTATCCTACTAAGTTTTAGAAATACATTGCTTCCTGTGCCTAAAATACCCTTCCCCTTTCTACTCTTTCGTACTCTATTCAAGGACCACCTACTCTAGTAAGCTTTCCCTAGCTCTAGATTTCAGTTAATTGTCCCTCATACCTTATCCTATCTAATAAAGAGAGAATATGCTAATTGACCCTCACACCATCAGAAAGATAGTGAAGCCCGGCAATAAGGAGGGAATATGCTAATTGACTGCCCCGCCCTCAAAGATGGCGGCACCCACAGCCAATAAGGAGGGAATATGCTAATTGATTGCCATGCCCTCAAAGATGATGGCACCCACAGCCACAAGATGGCGGTACCCAGTCCCCTCAGCCCCGCTGGGGCGGTAGGCATGTGGCAAGGCTGGGCCCACGCCTGCCTCCAGAGTTCCGCAGTCCCCTCAGCCCCCCAGCCACCCAGGGCCGCCCGAGGCTCAGGAAACCAGGGCTGACCGAGGCTTGTGCTGCCCGCAGTGGCAGTAGCAGAGGTGTGATGGAGCAGTCACCTTCCTCCTGATCGCCCAGTCACCTTCCTCCCCTGAGGGCTCCCGGACTGTGAGAGCGGGCAGCTGGGCTGAGGGACGCCCCTTCCAGTGCATGAATTTTCATGCACCAGGCCTCTAGTTTCATATAAATCCATATGAATCTTGAGCAGTATTTAAAATACTATAAATGTTAGTTCCCTACCTTGCTCATCCACTAACTGTAGGTCTCAACCACTGGTGTTCTCAGGCAGTGTTTTTTTAAAAAATCTCTAACTCTGGACTAGCATGTAGTCAGCATTCAATAAATAATTACTGATTCAATAAGTAAAATTGTATTTATTTTCTTGTGTTTGTATCTCAAATGTATTACCCATTGTGCTTTGGAGTATAGACATCTCAGATCATAACTCTTATTCCTGCCTCTCCTTTACAAATGGGCTTCTTGTGTAAATTATTGAGCAGCAACTCCATTGCAAATCTTCTTCCAGGATCACTCATGTCCTCCAAAGGAACCATTCTATTTTTATAGTTTTACTGAGCATTTCTACCTCACCACTTTGATTTTCCACTTAAAGCCTTCCAGATCAACAGCTGTAAATTTCTGGGCAAACATGTTGATTCTTCCAGTTCTTATAAGATAAGTATTTTTTTCCCAACTCAAGATTTCATTATTTTGACGTCTCAAACAATCTCAAAAATCCAAATTACTTTCTGTAATCTTGCACCCATTCATCTCTCTTACTCTTTGCTTTTCCCGTACTCAAATATTGAATTTTAATTAAATATACAATCTGGGTTCCTAAAGTTTTTAATTTTTTTTGTCTGCATAGATACTTTGTAGACTGCCCTTGATTTATTTTTTTAATTTTTCAGTTACAGTTTACATTCATTATCCTGTATTAATTTCAGATATATAGCAAAGTGGTTAGAAAATCATGTACTTTACAGAGTAGTCCCCCTGCTGCTTCAAGTACCACATGGCCCTGTACATAGTATTATTAACTATGTTCCCTGTACTGTAATCTATATCTCTGTGACTGTTTTGTAACTACCAATTTGTACTGCTTGATGCTTTCACTTTTTCACCCAGCCCCCCAATCCCTTTCCTCTGTGGCAACCATCAGACTGTTTTCTGTATCTGTTTCTATTTTGTTTGTTTGTTTATTTTGTTCTTTAGATTACACATATAAGTGAAATCATATGGTATTTGTCTTTCTCAGTCTGAAAGCATATTTCTTGATGTTTGTGATAATTACATGAATGTGTTCATTTTTTGATAATTTATCAATCTGAACTCTTGTGATATGTGTACTTATTTTCTATTTTATTCTTGATAGAATGTCAATAAAATGTTATTAAAATAATAGTTCTGGCCCTAACTGGTTTGGCTCAGTGGATAGAGCATCGGCCTGCAGACTGAAAGGTCCCAGGTTCGATTCCGTCCAAGGGCATGTACCTTGGTTGTGGGCACATCCCCAGTAGGAGGTGTGCAGGAGGCAGCTGATCGATGTTTCTCTCTCATCGATGTTTCTAACTCTCTATCTCTCTCCCTTCCTCTCTGTAAAAAAATCAATAAAATAAAAAAAAAATAGTTCTGAACATAGGAGTACTGAAAATTGGTTTTGCAATCACAAACTTGACACCATATCTATAGTGTTTCCAAAGTTTTACAGGTAAAACATAAAAATACATGCTTTCTTTTCTCTTTTTTTCAACTAAAAATTTTATTTTTTAAAATAAAACCCTCTAGGTCCATTCATGTTTTCACAAAAGGTAACATTTCCTTTCTTTTTTTTTTTTTTATGGCCAAATAGCATTCCATTGTATAAGTGTACCACACCTTTTTTATCCACTCAACTACTGATGGGCACTTCAGTTAGTTCCTTATCTTGGCTATTGTAAGTAATGCTGCAATGAACATAGGGGTTCATATATTCTTTCAAATTAATTAATGTTTCAAGTTTCTTCAGAAATATTCCCAGAAAGGGAATTTCTAGGTGATAAGGCAGTTGTATTTTTAATTTTTTGAGGACCCCCACACTGTTTTCCATAGTGGTTGCACTAATCTGCAATCCCACCAACAGTGCAAGAGGGTTCTCTTTTGACCATATCCTTGCCAGCATTTGTTTTTTTATTTATTGATGATAGCCATTTTGACATGAGGTAATATATTGTGGTGTTTTTTTTAAAGGAACATTTTTT
>NW_006299719.1:205525-222086 GCF_000327345.1 Myotis davidii
TTGTGGTTTTTTATTTGCCTTTCTCTGATGATTAGTGATATTGATCATCTCACTGTGAAACATGAAGAATCAAATGTGGTTTGTTAGTGTGTCCCAGAAAGATTAACAGCCTCTGTGTCAGTCTGTTCAGCTATTTCCATATCCCATACCAAACAGTATTCCACCATTCCCTCAGCCCCTAGCTTTGTCATTGCTATTATGGCATATATGTCCTTCTACCTCTTTAAGGATGAGTTCGGTTTCTTAAGAGGGTCCAGAAAAATGGAGGGTCAAAATCTGAAAGAAGTGGCATAACTCAGACATGTACTTTATTATTTTTTGCCCTCTTTTTATTTTTTAAAATTTATTAACTCCTCTCTCAACAACGATTCATTTCCTTCTATTTGTAGTCTTTTCTTTATCTGAAGAAGGAAGTAAGCATTCTCTCTGACACACTGGGGGCTATAGAGGTAGATCTCTAGTTATAGAAAAACTTTGCTTTACTGAACCAGCAGGAAGATAACGCTTTGGCACTAATTTTGAACTTTTATGAAAAGTTTCCACATTGATAACTTTAAACCTATACTGGTTTAAATAAGATTTCAGAATTGATGTACTTTACTTGTGCTTCATATAGAAATTCTAGAATTTTTTAGTTGAAAAAAAGGGAAAAGAAAGCATGTATTTTTATGGTTTCTGCATTTTACCTGTAAAACTTTGGAAACATTATAGATATGGTGTCAAGTTTGTGATTGCAAAACCAATTTTCAGTACTCCTATGTTCAGAACTATTATTTTAATAACATTTTATTGACATATTCTATCAAGAATAAAATAGAAAATAGAAAAGTACATATCACAAGAGTTCAGATTGATAAATTATCAAAAAATGAACACATTCATGTAAGTACCACAAACATCAAGAAATATGCTTTCAGCCCCTCCAGAATTCCTCCAATGCCCCCTCCCAATTATTACCTCTTCCCAAAAATGTAGTTATTATTTTAACTTCTGACACCAGTAATTTTTTTAAATTTATTTTTATGCTAGAGGCCCAATGCATGAAATCGTGCAAGAGTAGGCCTTCCTTTCCCTGGCTACCGGCACCCAGCTTCCCTCTGGCACCCAGGATCTGGGCTTCCCTCCAGCTGCTGGCAGGCACCCGGGATCCGGGCTTCCCTCGCAGCCCCGGCTTCATCTGGAAGGTCGTCCGGAAGGACATGCAGTCTAATTAGCATATTGCACTTTTATTATTATAGATAACCCAAAATTAAAGTTATAAAAGTGGGAATTATCCACATGTAGAATAGCAGAAACCTTGGGGGAAATGGAAATACATATTAACTAGAGGCCCAGTGCACGATATTCATGCATTTGAGGGGCGGTTCCTCAGCCCAGCCTGTGCCCTTTAGCAGTCCAGGAGCCCTCAGTCGGACATCCTCAGCACTGCCTAGGAGGCAGGAGAGGCTCCCGCCACTGCCACTGTGCTTGCAGCCCTCAGCCCAGCTTGTGGCTGAGCAGAGTTCCCCCTGTGGGAGCACACTGACCACTAGAGGGCAGCTCCTGTGTTGAGCGTCTGCCCTCTGGTGGTCAGTGCGCATCATAGCAACCAGTTGTTCCGCCATTTGGTTGATTTGCATAATACCCTTTTATTATTTAGGATTATATTTATCTTGAGAACTTTATTATACACACAGACATATATATCAAGTCACTGCCAATTTTGGGTCTGAAAAATATTCTGTAATAATTGGCTCATTAAAAGTATTCAAAATGAATCATTAGGAGGTAGTAAATGAAAAGGATTAGAGCACATATTTCCCCCTTAGTGTTTAGGAAAATAATATATGACATTCTGAGAAACAAAATGTAGTATTTAAAGAAAATTTTTTCTCTGCATTTAAAATATTGTATAATCTTTCAGATCTCTGCTTCTCCAGTGTCCCCCATAGACACATCTGAGGCCTTGACTAGCTGTCCTTTGGTGGATCAGAGTATTGTTGTGTCACAGACCATGGAGAATTAGCCAGGCTGAATATTGGAGTAGGTTCAATGGCCATTCATGTCTCTTTCATTGTAACAGAAATACTAGGGCAGGTTAACAGTTTTGTCACCATGTAAGAACTTGCTTTTACAAGTGGGCAATTTGAACAGAATGTATATTACTTCAGGGGTTTATAAGAATTGCCAGGGTTCATGTCCCAGCATCAAGAAGGGTTCAGGAATCTGGAAAAGGGGCTGTGCATAGATGACATAGGAATCCAGAGACTAATAAAGAGTCCGGAGACAAGATATAATTTTGAAAGGCATTGGGGGTCAGAGGACCTTCAGCAAAAGGAACTGAAGACTCCCTCCTTGTCTAGGACCCTTGCTTTTATTAACACAGTGTGTCCTAAGGCAAGGTGGAGATAATACACTTCAAAGGGTAATGTTTCAAAGAGTACAGAAGCCTTGTCAATTTGGGGAATAGCCTACGGCTGTTCAGGTGTTTGGCCAGTAGGAGGCAATAACATGTAGATTAAGATGCCCTTTAACTGTCTGGGAGCCACAATCAGTTTCCTATTCAGGTATGGGGAAATGCCTTTAGCCATTCCCAACAGGTGACTACATGTGTGACTCAACCCTGTTGAGTCCCCAAGTCTCATCAACCTTTTGATGAAACTCTTGAAATTATGACATGCTGGAATTGGTTTCTGGCAAAGAGTGAATGCATTTTTGAAGAGAATATGATTTAAATGTTGAGATTGTGAGTCCACAAATACAAATTATTAACATATACTAACAGTAAGGAGAATAATTAGTTGACATCACTTGAGAGGAGATGTTAAGAGTTGAGATATTGTGAAACGATTCAGGGAAGGCCACATATTTTTTTTGCAACTATTCCTGTGGCTGAGAATGTTGCTTTGAATAAAACATAATGTTGTGATACATAACACTTCTAACTTCAACATAGTACTTTTATCTCATTTAATTCTCAAAATAAATCCTATGAGATAGGCAAGAACAGTATGAACCAGAAACAGAAATTGGGGCTCAGGAGAGAATGAGGAGTTTGAGGACCAGCAGAGCAGGTCGTTGGCCATGCCAAGACTAGAGCCCCACTCCTGACCTCCCAGTGCCAGGCTTGTTCCATTTTAGTCCTTGGACTTGTTTTAAAAATATATTAAAGCCCCCTTTGAGCCACTTTTGAAACAGCAATTCTTTCTAAGTCAGTTTGCAGGCCCCAAAAATTGAATTTCTATTTTAAAAGTAGGGATCGTGAAGTGTATCTTTTTCTTCTTCATGCATGAATATTAACTGAGGGTCCACAGGGCGGTTGGCATTGTGAGTGACTAATTTCATGTGAGTTCAGACTTCCCAGAGGCAATGATAAAGTAAAATGCTGCTGGTTAAAAGCATGCTGTCAGATATACAGGCAAAGATATTTTTCTGTCCTTTGATCAGTGCTGTTTAATCGTATTCAGGCAACTTTGCCCACCTCTGCATGAAAGCAAAACTTAGCAGTGAGGAGCTGCCACTGGTTTTGAAAGAAGCTGTGTACCCAGAGAAGCTCCATGGGTGTGTGTTGGGGATATTACACAATCTGGCCATTTAATTGGTGTATCAAAATTGCTGCCTTTCCTCTGTTGTTGTTGCTAACAAAAAGTATTGTTGGTATTTCACCGGATACCATGTGCTGATTTTCACACTTGCTTTTAAGACTTGAATCTATCTTGCCCATTGTTTCATCACAAAGGACTTTAGTAATTTTATTCTTATTGTATCTAAATGATCAACTTTGTGTGTGCCACTTGGGCTTGTTATATGCCTTTTCAGCACATGTGTGCCTAGAGAGAAAGCAGGCCTTTTAAAAGAACAACGGCAGTTAATTATTTTGCTCTCTAATGCTGTTTTATTAAGCATTTGGCTGTGTCTTTATTCATTGGCATCTGTCATTTCTCTATGCCTGAGGTTTTTGATTCAGATAATTCATCAGAAGAACAGTTATTCAGCAAGAACCCTCTGTGTAAGAACCTGGACTGTAAACTGTTTCTATTTCTGCTGTCTTTGGGATGATGTGGCAGCTTACTGCTGACTAACAAAACCACCATAATCTCTCCTTGGCTCATGAGATTCATGACTGCAAGGTTTTACTTCTAGTGGGTATTCCTTGATCGTGTTCCCTGCATTATAATCAGAAAATGGTTTTGAAAGTGCTTTGAACTCTATAGAATGCTTAGCAAACATGATAGTATTGCTATTATTATCAGGCCTGACAAAAAGCTCACTCTAATAGTGAGATTAATTCAAAATGAGAGCAAGATCTGGTATCTTTAGTTTTGTGCAAGTTGGGAACCTAGTAACAATCTCAGCCGACACAGAAATATCTGATCCATCTATTTGTTACTGCCTATAGGCTTTCAGTGCTTGGCAAGGGAGGATGAAATGAGATTGAGGAGAGGCAGAAGAATGGAGAGATAAGAGGTAAATAATGGCCCGAAAGACTTCACTGAGATCTGTTGGGAAAAGTGGCTCTTTATCCCTCCTTCACTCTATGAATCTCTGTAGTATTTATATGGTGTTATTGATGTTCATTGGAGTCAGTGATTGGAGTCTTTTACCAAAGTAACTTTTTTCAAGAGTTACCTTATACACTAATACAAACTAGGGTTCATTTAATATCTTGAAATTAATATAGGATGGGAAAGCGAGTCAACTGGTCACTTTACTTAATGCTCAATGTTGCCCGAAGCATGTTGCATGTGCTATAATATTGTCATAACAATCCTACAAAGCAGGGTAGGTTCTCCCCACTTTATATAAGAGAACAAAGAGGCTCCAAAATGATATATTTATTTTTGATCAAGGCAATACTACAACTCGTAAAAAGTAGAGCTTTTAACCTTGTATGCACCATACTGACTTTGAAATGAAATGTTTACTAATTTGATGTTTTCAAGGTTCTTCACCAGTTTTTTTTAGTTTTACCTATAATTGTGTTAATGAGCAGAAATGATTCACTTCATTTTTACAAATACCTCAGAGTGTTTTATCAGTTAAGATATCTTCTGTAATAAAAAGTCTAAAAATGTGTAATGCTTCTTTTTCACACAAAATGAAAACACACACTGATATTTATAACTGATAGAGTTGACTGTCCCCCAAGCAGTAACCAGGGCACTTAGGTGCCTTCCCTTTGGTGGGTCCTCCATCTTAAACATATAGCTGCCACGACTGTCCTGGCCGAAAGGACGTGAAGAGGGAGAGGGTGATGGCAGAGATCACTTTTGCGCCTGTTCTGGTGAGAGTTAGCCACATGACCTATGTTAGCTGCAAGGGGGACTTGGAAGTATAATCTCTGGCTGGGCAGGGCTGCATGTTCAGTGGGCACCTGATTTACCTTGAGGTTTTTGCAGGCCATACTATTTACCACTATGACTAAGAGCCTCCATCTTTCCAGCCTCTGACATGAATTCCCTATTATCCACTGCCTGGCTAAAAAGCCAATGACATATTTTAGGTGTTTGTTTTTTTTTCAGCAGAATTGTCATGGTTTAACATAGTAGAAGTATATTTCTTGCTCACATAATAACAATGTGGGCTCACAATGGTGTTATATTTGTATGTTGGTGTTGGGGGAACTCCGGGCTAGGGGGACTGTGTTCTACACTGTCAGTTGATTATCTTGACATCCCTTGGTTTGGCACCTTTATTTTTATTTTTTTAATTAAATATATTGGGGTGACATTGGTTAATAGGGTCTTTTATATATGTTTCAAATGTACATTTCTATCACACATGATCTGTATATTGCTCTGTGTGTCCACCACCCAAAGTCAACTCATCTTCCTTCACCGTATATTTGGCCCCCTTTACCCTTAACTACCTGCACCATTCCCTGTGTGCCCAGGAAGAATGAGCAATGGTTTGATGAATAGCTAGATATTCTCTACCACAGTGATAATGATTTTTAAAGTATATTTACATTGATCAAATCTATACATTTGACAAAGGATTGAGTGTGTTTACTTGCACTGAAAAAGTATTAAAAAATATTCTTGCCATTATTTAAGCAGAAAGAGGGGTAGAATAGTAAGCAGCTACCTAGCTGCAGCTAAAAACTCCTGTGTCTTGAGTATATAAAATATACTGACAAATATTCAAAACACTAGGCAAATTTATTTTGATTATATTTGCTGATAGTAAAAAACTGACTTTCAATGCACTGCATATAATTTTGTCCTTTGAGAGGGGAAGTGTATTTGTAGATCTATGAAAACAGTCCATATTTGTAACTAAATTAAATTCATTTTATGGGAAATTCACATGCCTGCTGATTTAAATAATATGATTTTGATAATAATATGTACTTTCTCCCACTGAGCATGTCTGACTTTAATTCCTTTGCATGGAAAAGCATAGATTGATTGCATTGCTTTCATTGTATATATTATTATAGTAGAAAATATTTTTGAAGACTGAAGGAAAAAATAACTGTACTAGCATGCAAATGCTAGCATCAAATCTGAAAATTGCTATTATTTTAAAGAAATAGAGATTTAATACAGTAGAATAATGCTCTATTTTTCTATGCAGATCTTAAAAATATAACATAAGACTCAAATTTGTAAAGAGAAAATGATGATTAAATTGACTGAAATAACACCAAATTCTAGAAAAATGGTGATGCTGTTTCAATAGTTTTATTATGAAAGTTTATTGTTGGTGCTTTGACTTAGATATATGTACCACTAGACGTGTGGGAAAAGGAAAATTCACACGATGTGCAATGTACACATTTCATAACATGTAACCTATTGGGAACCATCGGCCAAAAACTATGTTGTAAGTAATACTTGTTGAACAGATGAATAGTATATTTTCAGGTTATTCAGTTCAACTTATTGTCAGAAATTGAAGTCTTAATTTATATATAGTTATGATTTTTTCTAATAATTTTAAAGTTAGATTGTATTCTGATCCAACCCCTAGAACATGACAAGAAACTTAACTGCTTCAAATACCATTGATTAGCACTGTTTTTCTCGTGTTTCTGTCTTGGTTTTGTTATCTAGACTTATAGTTTTTTATTTTTAAACACATAAAATAGGTTACATTTTTTGGTAGTCATTAATAATTAAATATAGTAATACTCAAAAAATGTTTTCGGTTGTCATTGTTTCTTGTAAACCACACCTTTGGGTTTACTTTTCTTCCAGATAAAGTATATTCTCAGGTAATTATTTTACCTGTGGATGGCTTGCTTTATATTGTTTGTCATTACATATCTGAAAATGTCAGGATGGCAGTTTAGCTTGGTTTAAATTTTTGCATTAAAAGTTAACCTGGCCAGCATGGCTCAGTGGTTGAACATTGAACTATAAACCAGGAGGTCATGGTTCGACACCCTTGCATGTCCAGGTTGCGGGCTCAATCCCCAGTCAAGGGTGTGCATGAGGCAGCTGATCAGTGATTCTTTCTCATCATTGATATTTCTTTCTCTCCCTCTCCCTTCCTCTCTTTGAAATCAATAAAAATGTATTCAAAAATCATTTTAAAAAGTGTTGTGTTGGGTTTTTTTTTGCCTCAGGATTTTGAAGAACTGTTGCATTATTTTTTGGTGTCTCTTGTGGCTGATCACTGTTGTAAATCTAATTACTGTACTCTTGTGGTTAATATGTGTTTCTCCTGATAGCTTTATTTGGTTGCTGATTTATCATTTATTCTTACAATTCTGTCAGTTGCTGTGAAATGTGTTTTGAGGCTGTATTGCTAGGTACATATTTTTTGATAGTACTTCTTCCATTTCTTTGCATTTTGTCTTTATTTTCTTCTACTGCACACAGCCTCTTCATCTGAAAGGGCCATAGTCTTTGTCATTTCAGGGCTTATATATGAAGATATTTGTAGCCATATAGTAAAGGTTACTACTTTGTCAGTTACAAGTAGAAAAGTCCTAGGGAAGGGTTTTTGACCATTCCAACTTTGGACATTTGCCCATCCATCATCCAATCCACTGTGCTCAAATGGATGGGCATCATTATTGACCCAGTCTTTTTGATATATTGACAATGTGGTCAGGCAGGGTGGGGGTGGGATTTGTTACCAAAAGGAGGAGGAAAAGGTGCTGAATTGATAAAAATAGTAGTTATTTATACCGTTTTTAATACTTTCCCAGATTGGGAACATTGCTATTCCCTAATTCTAATCCTATTCCTGCAATGCATCTCTATTATAGCCTTTATGCCTAAGCCTTCATTAGTCAGCTATGTGCATTTAATAACTTCTTTATTTCTTAGCATTTCATATTTCCTTTATAGAATTTGTCACCTTGTCTGATGGTTATATCTATGTATGCCTCCCTTACTAGACTGTAATCTCTTTGTAGTAAGGAACTGCTTCCTTTTCATTTTTATAAACTTTGTTTATTCAACTAACTTTTATTGAGTGCCTCCTTTGTGCCATAGACCGCAGCAGCCACTTGGCAAATAGTGGACCCCAATAAATGCCTTCTTGAACAAAGCTTCCTGTACATTTTCAGAAAATGTTTTTGTTACTAAGGTTTTGACAGGCTAGAGGCTTTCATTTTTCAGTTGTTATAATTTAAAAGCACACAGTCTAGAGAATGACCTTTGAAATGTTACACATGATGTGCATTTCAAGGGAAGAAACTTGACTGGGCAGGCCAACCTCCTTACTGTGATGTTTTGACACGTGATACTTGAGGGATGAGGCAAAAGAGCAAAGCCGGCCAAAAATCTCATCTGCGGAGAGATTAACCTTAGAGCCTGGTACATCCTGTTTCCATGAAAGCAGGTAGCATGTCCATTGTGTCCAGTCAGCCACAGGCTCTTTAAAGTTTTTAACACTCTGAAGTCACTAAAATAAAATCCAGTGTTTCTCAGGGTACCAACAAATAAAACAAAGGGCAGAATAAAAAATGGAAGAAATGAAAACCCCATATTCTACCTTCTGACTACCACATGTCATAATCATAAAAATGTATTGGAACTATTTATCTTTTTAAGACAAAATCACTTGTCTTTAGAAATAAACAACATTTGTTACCATACAACCTGATATTTTCCTTCAGACCCTGTGGTATTACTGAAAACCTAACTAACACTGTGTATGTACCCATGTGTATATGCATGCACATGTGCATAAGTTTGTTAAACTCTGTAACACCCTAAACTATACATTTTCTAAGGAGAGCTGTGTATGCTTTTGAGGAAAACTTAGCATCATAAGGGCTGGGTGGAGGGGAGGAAGGGAGGTGGGGGATAGTGGTTAATGGGAGACATCTGTAATACTATCGACAATAACAAATATACAAAAAAATAATGTACTTATTCATTCACTTTTATCCAATTGGGTTGGTCTTTCTCACTTCTTTGACTTTATTCATCTTCTTTCTTATACCTGTTTTGCTCCTCCACGTCTGCATATAAAATTCATACTCATTCTTATCTTCAAGTAACAGGAAATCCCCAACTCATACAACTTAATAAGGAACCGTACTACGGAACCTAGAGTTTCCAGGGTTGGTTGTTGACATCATTGAGAACCCAGGTTCTTGCCATTTGAAAACTTTTTGATCCTCAGTATAACAGTTTTGACCTCAAGCTAATTTTATTTTGTAGTTGCAAAATAGCATCACAACCAGTCATAACACTGTCCCGCTGAAAAAGATACATCTTTTCCAATGTGTCTGTTTTCAACAGTGGGGAAATCTTCCCCATCATAGGCCCTAGCAGACTTCCTCTCACAGCTCATTTACCAGGATTACGCTGTGGTGCCCTAATTTAATCCACCCCCTGGAAAGGGGAATGTGATTACTATGATTGCTTCAAATAAAAAGATTTACCTTTAAAGAATAAGAGGAAAGGGTAGGGCTCACCCTGCCCAGCTGGTGTGGCTCAGTGGTTGAGCATCGACCTATAAACCAGGAGATCATGGTTCGATTCCCGGTCAGGGCACATTCCAGGGTTGTGGGCTCGATCCCCAATGGGGGTGTGCAGAAGGCAGCCAATTAACGATTCTCTCATCAATGATGGTTCTATCTCTCCCTCTCCCTTCCTCTCTGAAATCAATAAAAACATATATATATATTTTTTTTTTTTAAAAAAAAGAATATGTTTCTCCCTGACCACCCCATACAGAATTGATTTTCTTTTCTGCGCTCCCAGCACAAAGTTGAATGAGCATTTTCTTTATGTTACTTGAACTTAAAAGAAATTACTATTAATGTTTCATTTGCAGTTCATGTATAATGTTTTTACACATGCCATTTTACCTATTGCTAGGTACATATATGTGGATAGTGACTATATACTCACTGGTATCTCATTATACCTTTGTCCTTCTTGACAGTTGGCTTGGACAAATAAAGTTTAAATGCCATTCAGGATTAATTATGGGAGGAAATTTGTCCAGACACAGACAACAGCTTAAGATCCTCTGTATTCTATGTACTACTAGAGGCCCGATGCATGAAATTTGTGCAAGGGTAGGTCTTCCTTTACCCCCGGCTGGCGGCACCGGCTTCCCTCCAGCTACTGGCACCCAGGCTTCCCTCTGGCTGCCAGCACCTGGGCTTCTCTCTGGCTGCCAGCAGTCAGCCCTGCCCCCTGCCAGCACCACCTTGGCCTGGCATTGCCCGCATCTGCCGCCACCCCCCTTGATTGATTGCCCTGCCGGCCAGTGGCCTGAGCCTCCCTCTGCAGGGCTGATCGTGGTTGTGATGGCACTCCCACCTCATCCAATCGCATCACACCTGCCCTCGCTGGCCTGGCGCCAGTGCATGTCATAGTGTGGCTATCTGGATGGTCTTTCTGCTGTTCAGCCCTTCAGTTGATTTGCATATTATGCTTTTATTATTATAGATTATTTTTGTTTCAGAAATCAGAAATTTAATGCAATGCAACTTAAACAGCAAAAAAGGACTTTATTAGTTCAAGTAATTGTGAAGGCCAATTACTGTTGACCAAATTGCACATACAGTCTCACCAAAATAAGCTGCTGTGTTTAAAATTATCACATTAGTTAGTCCTTATAAATACACTGCTGTGTCAATAAAAATACTTTTTCAAATGTTTTTGAAAAATGTACATGTCAGATCTCAGTATTTGTTAGTTTCATACTGTCTTTCTGTTCTCTGCCTTCGGTCTGTTGGGAACATATACTGGAATGATGGAGTGGACAGGTCAGAAGTATTGAAGGGCAGAGAGAAAAAAATGGAAATTGAGAGGGAGGAAGGTTTGTTATAACATGTGGGGATACAGCTTAGATTTGGGAAAGAACAAAACCCCAAAAATAATTTAAAGCATTTCTACTAGTGATTATAGGTTAATGTGATTTATAGGAACAATAGATTATTCATTAAGATAATAGGTGAATATTAGAGGCATTGTTGCCTCACTGCTTTTTCCCCCCTGATGTTTTGACTTTCTTCATTGTTCTTTTATTTTATAAACATTTTACAATTTAATGTCTTCATGTGGAGTTAAGGTTCAATTAAGTGTGGGTTTTAGTATTTTATTGGAGATCCAATACCTAAGGGGGATTCAGTATATAATAATTTGTGTGGCCTCTTGTTCTTTCCTTAATGTTTCATCTGTATTGGTGCACAAGGAGCCAAGTAAAGAATTCATATTCCTTTTTTACTAGTTACAGATGATTTGTCTTGCTTATTAAAACTGAGTAAATCTACTATTTAAAAAGTTGGAGACTTACTAGTAAATTATTGGTTCTTAAACGTCCTTCCTTGAATATAAAAATCTACTTATTTTATGTCAGCTTCTTTGACAAATTTTTCTATTATTTTTTGTTTTCTTGACTTGCCAATGTACTCCATTCACTCATTCATTCATTTGCTCCTTCACAAAGGAGATGTGATCAAGACTGTTGACACAAGCCATTCTGTTTCAGGTTTCTACCTGCCAAAACAAAGATTATCCTTTTTAATGCTGCTTCTGTTTTTTTTAAGGGCTTAACCCTTAAAACACACACACACACACACACACACACACACACACACACACACATCCTGTCTAAAAAATAAACAAAGGAACAATCTAGCTAAAGGAACAATCTAGCTGTAGCCATAGCATTCTATAGCCCATGGTCATGGTGTGAGCACAAATAATGACAGAGCATCTGGGAGCTGGATGTTTCTCTTTTTCATCCAACTGTTCTGATTAAACACACTTTAGTCAGTAAGGCAACAGTTATGGAACAAGAATTTTGAGAATCTTTATTTTCAGGCCACTAAATCTCCCTGACCCATCTCTTCCTCACACACACGAATTTTTGTTGATTGTTATTCTACTCTAAATCCTGGGTTTATTTTCACTAATGAAGGCTATTTTAATTTTGGACTGGAGAACAGCTCTCATAGCTTTAGAATTGGTCTCAGTCAGCTATCCTAGATATCAGACTTAATTACATACATTTTCTAGCAAGTTGTATGTATGTCATCATATAATTTCACCACAGAACATATAAATTAGTGCTATAATTACCGGGAATTGTCAAATGCATCTCATTATCACATGGCAGAGTTTATCTTAGAGAAATAAGTAATTTCATTCTAAAGAAAAGGGTAAAAGTTCATGTAGTTCTGGGTACTGCCAACATCTTAGTGCATAATTGAATAAGTATGAATCTTTTGAGGATTAAATATGATAGATGAGAATGACTTTTAAAAAATCCAGACAATTTGAACAATCCTTTCTAAATTCATAGAGCAATTGCTCAGTACTTTGTGCCTATTATTTAGACTTAGCCAAAAATCAAGAGTACCTTATCCCCCCAAACCTCATGGAAGTATTTATAACCCACTGACATCAGAATCAATTCTGTAGATAGCTCATGTGGATTGTATCTCAAGACCCTAGGTAGTTAATTAGTCTTAGACATCCTTTTCAAGGCAGTATATGTGAGTCCCACTTTTCTTTTTCAAATTCTTTGAAAGTGCCAAACTCCATCTTGCTTCAGGGTGAATTCATATGTGGTTTCTTCTGTCTCTAGAGCTATTTTCTTGCCCTATCTGCATGGCTAGTTTCATCCTCATACTTCAAGTTTCAGCCATGTATCATCACTTCTGAAAGGCCATCATCTGACTACTCCATCCAAGTCCTTCTTCCAGTTACTCCTTCTCATTATACATTGTCTCTTCCTTTAGTGTCACAATTGATAATTGTGGATTTATTCAGTCTCTGTCTTTTCCCTATCCCCTCCTCTTGGGGATTGAAGACTCCATAGGAACAGGGGCACATAATAGGTGTCTAATAAAGCTTTGATGACAGAATGAATGATCCTGGTATCAGGGCTGGAATAGAACCCTAGATCTCCAGAATCCTACTGTTGTAGTACTTTGGACACTGCACACTTCCCCTGCATAATATACTGACTCTGTCCATAGAGAAAATAAGCCTCTACATAGCCTAAATCCAACCAATATCTCATTTCTATGTTATATTTGGGAAGCATAAAGAAGCAAGTAACTAAGGCCTCCCTCGGCATATGGTTAACATGCAATGAAACCTCCAGAACAGTAGGATTCTGAACAGAAAGTGACAGTTTCATTTGACAGGTAACGAGCGTCTGCTTTTCAAAAAGATGAATGTACTCTAAAGTCAAAAGCTACCTTCTTCCAAGATAACTCATTTATTTGTGATTTCCCCCTCCGTGTTTTGGCAAATTAATAGGAAAGGTGTAAAAATAGGTTTTATGTCTATTGAATTCAGTCTTATTAAGCTTTGCTTATTTTTATTAAAAAGATAAAAATAAAAATTGGTTATCTAGTATCATACTTCCTACACACACACACACACACACACACACCCATCCTGCATTTTTTTCAAGCACAAATTATCTTGAAGACTTTTTAAAACTTAAATGTGAAATCATTTTCTTGTCTATCAGAAAGATATGTCAAATTTTTTTATTCTCTTAGCAGCAGGTATTTTGTTTGCTGTCTAGAGGAGAGCCTTTTAAGGTTCCTTTTGTGGAGGTAATATCATATGTGAAAATGTATCAGCATTTTCATATTACTATTTTATTTTTAGACAAAGCAATTTATATAATTTTAGAATTAGAAGATTCCTTAGAGGCAATCTAGCTCAATATCCCTATTTCTTATTTTAATAGTAAAAAAATTAACTTGTATTTACATATTCTTTTTTGAAAGAAAAAATATAAATGAGACTAAATAAAATATTAATTTTTTTCTCTCTCTCAGAAAAGACAAGAGTTTAATCCTCAACATTTATCAACTTTTGGTTCCAGCATCTTATATATGTCCCCATTCAGGTGTTTCTTATCATAGTTTCTGAATCTTGGTTGGAGTATATCTGCTTTATCTTGTTTTACTTTAGGAAGATTTTTACTAAGTTATCCTAAGTGCTATTAGATAATTTGTGGATTAAAGGAACAAGATGTCTTTAAGCTTTTTTTGAAGTTTAGGATGTTGATAATAACAACAATCATTTTAATTTTAAATTATATACTAATTTTAGGACCAAATCTTGACCCTTTTTAAATCACACCTAGGGAGCCTATTTTTCTCATAAATTCAGGCTGATTAACCTCCTCTGAGGTGGCACCACTATTCCTGCAGGCTGTCCGGCCAGTGCAGCTTTCCCTCTCTCCTGAGGTAGAAGCCATTTATTTCATCTCTCCTTTCCCCTCTTTAAAATGTTTATATTAAAGGTTTCTCTTATTTATTTATGTATCCTAACCCGAGGATATGCTTTTTATTCATTTTAGAGAGAGGAACGGAAAGAGAGAGCACCAGAGTGAGAGAAACATTGATGTGAGAGAGAAACATGGATTGTCTGCCTGACTGGAAATCAAACCCACTACCTTTCCATGTTTGGGATGAAGCTACAACTAACTGAGCCACACCAGCCAGGCTTCTCTAATTTATTTTTATGCCCAGCAAAGAGAAGATGCTCAATAAATATTAATTGAATGTGAATACAAATAACTTATTATATTTTTACCATAAATGTTATTTTTTAATTGTCAAATTATCTAGCAAGTAAACTTACATTCACATGACTCTGTACTATTTTTTAGTATATTATACCATTTGTTCCATAAATGAATTTTTTGATTGTTTCAGATTTTCCTGAAATCAAATCAAGTAATATTAGAGGAAAAGATTATATATCTGAGGAGAGGGAAATGAAACTTATTTTTACTCTTTAAGACAAAAGGTTTTAAGGTTCTTAAGGCCATATGTTTCTCTTACGATCTTACATTTTCATCCTCAATGCAAATTGAAGAGTAGATTGCTATGAAAGTCTTAGAGTTAAAGAAAAAGGATTTATATTGCACTCAAACTCTTGATATTTTTGGACCAGAAGGGATTTTAGAGAGATCCAATTTAATATTTTCATTTTCAGACTAGGGAGAGGGAAACGTGAGACATTGTTGCCATTAGCATTATGTGTGTGTGTGTGTATAGGATGGGGCAAAAGTAGGTGTACAGGTGTACATGTAAAAAATAATATAATAATTAATAAATAATAATACAAAATTAACTCTGTTTCTCCTACTCACAACTATAAATCCAGCATGTATTCAATGCATTGGATATTGAATGTGCATCTAAATGCTTTCTTTTTTGACTGTCCCAAATTCTTTATTAGGAAAGAATTTTACAAACATTACTTATAATAGCGGTAACAGTGGAGCTGGAGAATATTGCGCCTTCTCCAAGGTGCAAGGTGAGAACCACCAGTAGTGTTGCGGGACTTGTGGTCCTTCCAAAGGCCATGGCTCTTGGGGCCACAGTTGTCAGCCCTCCATCTCCCTGTGCTTGTGGACTGGTTTGGTGATCCACTAGGTATCAGGATTTCTTCTGATAGCCTTATGGAATGGATCAATGTGAATAACCTCGTAGAATCTTCACCAACCCAATAAGAATTCAGGACTCTCAGAGCCGTACAGTGGCATCCTGCTCTCTCCAAATTTTAGTGGTTAACACAGTGATGGACAGGCTTGTCGTCGCACCCTTAGGAACAGGGCATTTGTGGCCACCACGGCTCACATGAATCTGATATCCTAAGTAATAAAAGGCTAATTTGCAAATTGTCCCCTCTACTGAGAGTTCGATCCAGAGTTTGACCAGGGTGCGGGGCCAGCCCCCCCAACTAGCCCCATCCCCGATCAGGGGCAGGGTCGCCTGCCGACCACCCGTGGCCCCTCCCCCTGGCCAGCCGGATCCCACCCATGCATGAATTCATGCACTGGGCCTCTAGTATGACATAACCTTGCTATAGGGTCTTTACAGAAATAAGTAAGATGAAATGAGGTCATAAGAGTCCCTAACCCAATAGGACTGGTGTCCTTAATTTTGCTTTTCTCTTAAGCGTTAGTTTACCCTCCTTTTGAGGGATTATCTGGTATGAGCTAGGTACTCATTCTCTTTATTTTTTCAAAATTTATCTTTATTGTTAAAAATATTACAGATATCTTCCTTTTTCCCCCATTGACCCCCTCCACCCTGCCCCACCACCTTGATCTTCATTTTCTGTATGTTTTATGATATTTTTCCTTTTTTAATAATTGTTTTATACAATGAATAAGC
>NW_006299719.1:224800-234308 GCF_000327345.1 Myotis davidii
TGAATTCATGCACTGGGCCTCTAGTATGACATAACCTTGCTTAGCCTTGTATCCTAGCCTGTGGACTTTGTTTGCGGTTGGGGCTGAGGGTGGGCTCTGTGGAGCGCAGAGAGCAGATGGTACTGTCAGCAGCGCACCCTGAGAAGGAAGCGCATTACATCTGACTGCTTCTTCCTCCATAGCTTCTGGATGTACTTGTAAGTGCCCTTCTTGGTTTACTGATGGCTGTGGCCAGATGGAAGGGAAGAGCCTTTCTCCCACAGTCCCCTTTAGGCTCCTCCCCTACTTCAGCAAAACTCTTTCAGGTAGAAAGCTGCTGCTGCTGCCTGGAGTCTAAATGCTTTCCAAGTATTGCCTCAGTAATCCTGATAGCTACCCGATGAGGTATGTATAGTTTTTATCCTCATTTTATTGGTGAAAGCCCAAAGGGGTTAAATAAGCTCCTTATCCTCATACAGCTAGTAAGTGGTAAGGTGGGAATTTGGGTCCAGATATTTAACCTCTCTCAGCGCTCTTCCTTCATATGTGATAGTGACTCACTGATGAGAGCCCAGAGCCCAGAGCTTTTGAGCCCTAATTTCTAATCCTCTGTTTCCATCTTCATAGTCTCTGAAAAGTTTGGGGATGGCTGGCTGAGTGTTCCAAGTGAGTACTAGATAATAGAATGGCAGTGAAAATAGTGGCGGACAGTAATGAAAGGGAGCTGGCAAAACTGCTAAAAGGAGAATAGGATATAAGTGACATTTTAGGAGAAGGATTGGTCGAGTGGAATTCTAGAAGAACAAGCAAACATAAAATTGAAATTATTGAAAGAAAAGAGATCTTTCTGAGTAGTCAATGAGTTGATATTTGTTCAGAAGTCTTTAAGCTATTGTTCTTGGTGTTGGAGAGGTGGTCCTTCGCAAGATGAGTGGCAAAGCACGAGATCATTCCAAATCTCATCTGTGGAAATCTCTATTCCATACCTTCCTCTTCTGAAATAAACCTGCTACTGTGGGTGTTATTTGTCTTTTGAAAGGTCCTCTCATGTGATACTGGAAGGACACCTAGACAGAGGGCATAAAAGCCACTCTCTTCATTTGCCTTCTTGCTGAGCTGTGAATATTTAAGAGATGAGGCATAAAATAATTACTCTTGGTGTTATGTTGCCTTATGAGGGGTTCTTTCATAGCTGACATGGAGGGCAAGTAGGAAAGGACACACAACTCAGTCTCTTTATGTAGCTTTCTGCATAATTCAGGGTGATGCACTACATCTTTATTTTATGCCATTGAGTATTTTATGCAGGCAGTTGAAATGCTGGAACTCTCTTAGGAGAGGTCTTAGTAGAACCATCTTAGTAAAATGGCACTTTGGAAGAATTCAGAATTATATGAAAACTCCAGTTACTAAGGGATGCCTTATAAACCAAATTATATGAAAGGAACAGTTAAATTGTTTGCCACAAGTTTAGTGTAAAGCCAAGTTTCTGGATTTTTTTTTTAAGGCAACTCACTAAAATCATGGATTAAGTGTGTATTTAAATAAGAGAAACACAGGTATAAAATTATACTGATTATGGTTTTCTTTTGTATTGCCATTTTGAAAATCTGCTTGAGCCACATAATTCTAGGCCCAGAAAACAAATTTATGACTGAGTTGGCCTACTAATTGGCAATAACAAAACAAATCATTCTAGTCAGAAGTTACACATAAGTGTCTTACCATCAAGATTAGCCACTGACCCATATGACCTAATTTTATGAATGACAATAACTCCAGTTTGCTGATTAATGATCTAGGAAATGTTAAAGTCAGAGGAGAATATTAGCATTTTTCTGTCTTATTTGAAAGGATTAGCATTATAAGATTAGAAATAATGTGTTCTAATAGATGGATGTATGTACTAAGATAATTATCCTGAGGCATGTTAATTTAGCTTTATTATGCACTCACTGTTAAATGACTTTCTTTAATAATAAAACACAAAATGCATCTAGTAGCTCTAGATTGCACAAATCTACTAGGAAATGGTGGAAGGTGAAGAATGTATGATAATGAAATAAAAATATACATTGTTAGAGGTTGCCTTTTCTAGCTATCAAATTGTTGCCATCTTCCTCTCCTCAGATCCTAGAATAAAATCTGCTATTGACAGTAAACTGATTTAATGAAGGAGTGTTAAATATTCAACGAAGCAGCAAGTCTGCTCACATTTTATTAGCATAGTTTTGAAGAAACAAAACAAGGATACAGAAAGACAGAGTCCCAGTTACAGGCATAAAACAAGTTCATGTCTACATGTCATGTACATACTGAATCAGGATTAACATATCTGGACTCTCTGTATGACACAGTTACAGTGTAGAGCCCGAGGGCTTGTGCTTAAAAGACTGGTTACATTACTTAGTATTAAATATTTCACTGCCAGCGGGGCTGGACATATTGCCACTGGACACAGTCTTAAAAAGCTACTGCACAGGAAAAGATTAACTTATTATTTTTAAAAAGGTAATTTATAAAATTATGGGAAATACATGTGAAATAAATGAGGCAAGGACCAAGGAAAGAACTTGTAAAGTAAGATGTTTGATTATGTGCTAGAAGCAGAGATGCTGAATACAGTAAAGAAAGTCACCTGTAAAATTATTGTCTCGAATATAAACACTGAGATGTTTTCAAGCCATGAATGAGAATAATAAAACTTCTATGAATAAATGGATTTTTTGGGGGTCATATAGATAAATGTTTTAAGCAACAGCACAAAACAAGACACCCTCCCCAATAAACAAATAAGCAAAACCTCATTCCCCCTTCTGCCTAACCAACAAATGATTGATACTATTAATCTAAATCCACATCATCAATTTAGGTATTTGGTTTGGAAACCAGACAGTGAAAGTGAATTATATATTCAGACATCACCTTTTCTCTTTGGAAAACTACCAATACATTTTCATCACATTTGCTGTTTGTTTGTTTTTAAATTTTTAACCAGCATTTATTTTAATAGTTTTATCTAATTCTTGGCTCTTGAATGTCCCTGAAGAAGTTTTTGAAAGATTATGCAAAATGTCACTCACTTGGAATTTCCATGTAGCTAGCCCTTGGAGAAAAATGCTTGTGAGTAATTTTTAGAAAAACATATTCTTACTGATTTTAGAGAGAGGAAGGGAGAGAGAGAGAGAAAAACATTGATTGGTTTCCTCCCATATGCACCCCAACTAGGTACTGAACTCGCAACCTGGGCCTGTGCCTTAACCGGAAATCAAATTGGTAACTTTGCAGTGCATGGGATGACACTCAACCAATTGAACCACACTGCCTAGGGAGAGTTGAGTAATTTTCATGCAGAGAAAAGGATACCAGCTGAGTGGTCGACTATAATTCAATCAGGAAGTTCTGATGGCATTCTAAAACTGGAAAGTACAGTTTGAATGCTTTATGAATAATACCACATTGTCATCATTGAATTACAGCTAGTATTTTTACTTGAGGACTAGGAATACTAGGAACATAAAATAATTTTATAGCCAGTCAGAGGTCTTTAGTGCATGCCACAAAGAAAAATTATAATGTGCGTAGGAATGAAGGCTTTCCACTTGTTAACCTGTGAAGGGAAATATTTTAATCTAGAGGACACAGTGATCTGCAAAGCATTTACAGGACTTGTCTTAAGAGAACAGGGATGAAATGCTTTTGAGGACACCCAGGTTACTAGAGACACTAATCCTAGTCTGCATTTATACTTGAATCAGAAAAATTCCATTGAGACTAACTTTTCAGCAAGGGAATATTATCTAAACAGAACACAGCCATTTCAGCTGTTAGATGAAAAACTTGTATTCTATGAGCCTAGAGAGAAGTGAGTTGAATGTTATCATAAGATAACACATGGTCTCCAGGCATCCAGGGTGCTGATATCTCACATCCCAGAACAAGCTCAAAAATCCTTAGGCTGCTTGATAATTGTCAAAGCTTTTTTTATTTTGAGCCATAACCAATTATTTATGTAAAAATATACTGTAAAGATGATAGTTGGAGAGCAAGAACATGAAAATGTTTTTTTCTAAGCTTGTTAAGATTAATGAACCCTCAAAAATGTTATTAACTTTGCAGAATGAGAATGAGTAGCAAATCTAAACAGCTCTGCATTTAAAATACCTTGGCTTTCTTCTCAGAAGAATGAATTAAGTTGGTACTCATGACTGAGTCAGAAATGAACTATAGGCAGGTGTTGGCAAACTTTCTCCTGCATGGCTCACCCCAGAGGTACCTTAATTTTGCTATGAAGCCCTTTTATTCTAGGTTTGTTCCTTGTTCTTGTTTGAGTGGCATGGGTATAGGAAGAATAAACGCCCAGTAAAGCTCATTATTCAGTTCCTTGGCATCATCTTGGGTTTCACTATTTTTTAAAACCCAGGGATATGTGTTCTGCCTATCGTCCTAAATAGCCAGAGCCCTACTAGAATGTGGTGTTTCATCTTTCCCAACCCCGCTCAGTGAGAGGGGTGTAAAGAACCTAAGAGGACTTTTCAGAGCATGCCACAAAAAAGATTGGGTGCTGGAAAATAAAAAAATGTTTAGGCAGTGGTATTACAAATAGATCAGAGAGCAGGAGAGAGAGAGAGAGAGAGAGAGAAACATAATAGAGAGAGAGAGAGAGAGAGAGAGAGAGAGAGCGCTCAGTGGCTCATGGTTATGGTTCTTAAGAATGTGCAGAATTTTTGAGCCTGGCCAGGTAGCTCAGTTGGTTAGTCGATCAGATCGTCCCAACAACATCAAAGTTGTGAGTTTGATTTCCAGTCAGGGTACATACAAGAACTGACCAATGAATGCATAAATAAGTGGAACACAAAAAGATGTTTTTCTCTTTCTCCTTTCTTATCGCTGTCTAAAAATCAATAAATAAAACATTTTACAAAACAGAATGTACAGAATTTTTGGACAGCAGCTGCTAACTAGCTTTTGTTTGATCTTCCCTGAGGATAGAATAAGAGTAAATGGCCTTAAGCAATGACTTGAAGGGTTTAGCAACAGAACTGAGAAAAAGCTGCTAAGACGGTCAGAAGAAGAAAATTAATTATAGAGGGTAGTGGAATGTCAGGTTGGAGAAATACCTTGAACAAATTAGAAAAGAAAAACCAAAGATCTCTGTAAAAGAGGCATTAACTATGTTTGCACATTCTCAAGAGGAGGATGGCTGGACTGGGGATTCTGTTCTCTTGTCCATCACTGGGAGACAAAGCATATGGTCATGTACAGGCAATGATTCTGAAAGCTGCTGATGTCATTCCTCCCTCCCTTCCTTTTGCTCTTGTTCTGCTTTAGTTCATGGTGTGTGTGTGTGAGTGTGTGTGTGTGTGTGTGTGTGTGTGTGTGTGTGTGTGTGTGTTAGATGGAGGGATTTGAAACAATTTCCCCTTGTTGAAAGGAAGTCCTCAAATAGAACAACAGTCCATCTCTCAGAAGCAGTTTTATCCTGGGGATCCCCTTTAAAGCAGAGATTCAGGCAATGATGAGAAAGGTGCCCTTAGACTTGCCCTGTAATGAGATGTTACAAGCCATTAATTTTATGAAACTCTAAAGAAACCACAGCCAGACCATACAAAGGGGGGAAAGGGATCTTCTAGGAATCACCAAGAAAACACTTTCTAAGTTCAGTGAATGAATTTGACTGAGCCTTCCCCCCTCCTTGTTGTATTTTTGTCTTTTCCCCTGAAGCCCTTCTATAATGCTTTAGTCCTAAGATTTTCAAGGGATTAGGGAACCAGAAACCCCAAAATGGTAAGAGGCAGAAGCAGTCACTCAAAGCCTTTAAGAGGTCTCCATTGTTCTCAAGATTAAGTCCTTAGTTTATAAGAAGCCTCAGGAACCTGCCCTTTACTCTCCACCTTAATTTCTCCATCTGCCACCACCTCCACCCCCACTCTTAATTCTCCCAGTTCTTTGACTTGCCATGCTTCTCTCACCACTGGCGTTGTAACATCCTGTTTCCTCTGCTTCAGACTCTTTTCACCAGGCTAACACTGACCCAGGTATTGGTTTAGCTTAGACTTCTCTTTCTCCAGGGAGCTGACTCCACCACACAACCCTCCTGTCCGGCTTTCAGCCCCTTCTCTGTATTTCCACCACACCATCTATACTTTGGCAGTCATCACACTATAATAATTTTGATGCCTGTTTACTTTGCTGTAGTTGCCCTCATTAGACTATAAATTCTCTCGTTGTGTTCCAGAAAAGTTCTTATAGCATAAACTAGCTTTTACAGGAAGATTACTTTAAACCTGGAAGTCTAATTTTAGTTGTGGCAGCAAGTGAGGAACATGCATAGGGGCACAACTGTACATTCACTTGTTTTGCCCATTCTTTGGGTATTTTTAAAAAACTGTTATAAAGTACAACCCTAGGTTTTTGTTTTTGTTTTTTAAATGAAAGTTTTAGTTTCACTTGTGGAACTCATTCAATTTTTTAAAAAGTCTATTCTGAGGATTGATTTGAAAGCTTGGTTGATATAAAAGGCCCTTATCTTTCCAGAATAAAATATATTCTGAATTACATAGATGGTATTATAGTTTAAAGGGGCACATGGTGTTACAGAACAATGCTTATTATGTCATAACTTATCTACATAGTATTTTCAACATTGTCTCACAATCACTGTCTTTAAATGCGCTGTCCAAAACAGTAGCCCCTGGCCTTATGTGGGTGTTGAGCACCTAAAATGTAGTTAATCTGAATCAAATGAGCTGTAAATAGAAAACGCAGGGTACACTTCAAAGACTTAGCAAAAATTGGTGGTTGTTTTTTATAATTTTATCTTTAACATTTGTTGTGCAGTTACTAGAAACCGTAAAATCATATATGTTATATTTTTTAAACCACACTGATCTGGACTTTTGTTTTCTGTTGCTAGAAAAGGAGGCAGTCACTGTAGCAAGTAAAACTTGATGACTGGCTGACTTGGCAATTAAATATACCTAATGCCTTGGGGTTATCTGACTCATAAGAATAACTACTCTAGTGAACTAATAATGTTTACCTCTTTGGATTTTATGAGGATTCAAAATAAAATAATATGTATGAAGAAGGTAACTTCAATAATATTGTCTTTTGGAGAGAAGAGTGCAGGTAAAAACTGTCAGAAATGAAAACTCTCAGGGAACAATTTTGAATCTATTTTCAAACATGATTTATAATAGTATGCAGCTCAATTATCTGTGGATTCAATTAAAGCACCACAGAATGGACTTCTTTTGATTTATGAGAAGACTTGTTATGCTAGAAACATTTTTCACTCAGCTCTATAATCTATGTAACCATCCTACTAAATGGTGCATGATATTGTATTTAATTGATTTATCAACCTTTATGTAATCATTCTTTTATTCTTGGACATTAGTTTGCTATTTATTTATTTATTTATTTTTTAGAAAACAAATCCATTTTATTTATTGTCAGTGTGTAAATCCTTGAGGGGTGCAGCATTACACGCATTCTGTGTCCAATAGCCTTAACAGGAAGGTTGCTTCGGAATTTAGCACAAACCATTCCACTGTTTGCATGAGCACGAGTTACCTTTCCCCAGATTACTCTGGTTTTGTTTGGTTTGCCACCAGGAGTCACGGTGTTGTTCTTTGCTTTGTACACATAAGCACATCTCTTGCCTACATAGAATTCTGTTTCATCTCGAGCACAAACACCTTCAATTTTAAGAAGCGCCATGTATTCCCTCTGGTTTCGGAGACCCCGCTTATAGCCAGCAAAAATGGCCTTGGACCACAGCCTTCCAGACATATTTTTCCTTTTAGAAGTCCTGTTCCCAGCAGACCTGCACAGGGTCCAAGATGTGCTAGTTTGCTTTTTAAATTGTTGTGGTGATTAATATCTGCAAAATTCGTCCCATATTTCAGGTAATTTCCAAGGATATCAGACTGGTTTTAAAGGATAGTGGGAAGGAGGTAGCAGAGGGTAAAGGGGTGAGAAATGGTGATGGAATAAGACTGGACTTGGGATGGTGATCACAAAATACAATTTACAGATGATGTATCAGAATTGTACACCTGAAACCTATATAATTTTGTTAAACAAATGTCACTGCAATAAATTCAATAAAAAATAAAAGCATTTATATAAAAAAAGGAGATAGTGAATTTCTCTAGGAATGAAAACACCATGCAAATTCTTGGCTGAAACTGAAGAATTACTGAAATAGGAGGCAGTTGAATATAAGTGGTTTTCTCTTCTGTCTTGCATTTCTAGGGTAGAAAAAATAAATTAGGCAAAGATTTACTAAATATTGACATGAGGTTGTTCCTATTGTGAGAATATTGGTAATAAAAATAATAATTAAACCAAAAGAAATTTTGGATATTTAATTTCTAGATCCTATTATAACTGAAATCTGGGGTTTAGCCCCATTTAGCAATTTTATCTAAAGCAGTGCAAAGACTATGCAAGTGCCCTGCAGCTGTATAAAAGTTCATACAGTTGACCAACATCACACATGATTTAGCTTCAATCCTGCACACTGGATTTGGAAAAAGATCATTATTTGTGTTTCAGATCTTTCAGTTCCATAAAAAAGTCTTGGAAGAAAGGTTTTATTTTGCCCATGACTTTGTGTTTGTAAAAGTTTTATTTTCAGAGCAGATGTTTAAATTCCCAAAAGCTGCATTTATGTTTTGTGAATATATTTATTGTCTTAATCACACAGAGCTTCTGTTCCTGGAAGTAGGTTAGAAACTGCAGCTCATTCCAAATAAAGATGGGCGGAAATAGGAAGGCAACCCCAAATCAAGGCAGAGCAACTTAATAATGATCTCTCTTAAAATATGGCTTCTCATTATCATAACGTTACAAACTCCATTTGTGACCATAGTCCTAGAGTTCAAGAGCAAACGCTCAGAGCTGCTGCAGCAGAGCACAGTGAGTGTATATTCAGTGAGACCCATCGGTGTAGTTTGTCCTATGCATATGAAGTTGTTAATTTTAATGTAGTTGCTCTTCTTCCTAAGAACACCTGTTACCTGAACAATCCAGTTATAAAATCAACTCTCCCAAGTATTATTTTCTATTTATACTTTTTGGTTTTAAGCACAATTCTTGGGCTCTGATTATATATAAGAATGCTTTTAAGTTACAATTACTGTGACATTGGTTGAACATTGAAAAGGTCCTAGGCACCTCACAAACCATGACTGTTGCCCCTGCAACATGCATTGTATGTTCTAATGATGGTGTGCTGATAATGTGACATGCAGGCATAAAAGCACATTTGGAATAAAAAACCTAGCCCAGCGGTGTAGCTCAGTGGTTGAACATTGACCTAGGGACTAGGAGGTCACAATTTGACTCCTGGTCAGGGCACATGTCCAGGTTGTGGGCTTGATCCCCAGTGTGGAGCATGCAGGAGTCAGCCAGTTGATGATTCACTTTCATTATTGATGTTTCTATCTCTCTCTCCCTCTCCCTTCCTCTCCCTTCCTCTCTGAAATCAGTAAAAATATATTTAGAATCAAACACCTGG
>NW_006299719.1:234626-239928 GCF_000327345.1 Myotis davidii
GGTTCCTGTGGCCATGTCTACAACCCCAAGGTCCCACCATACACCTTCCATACACCCACCTCCCATATACAGCCTTTTCTAAGACGGATTATGTACACTGCGAAGGGCCTGGGTGTGGAGCCCAGAGCCCTGCTTCCATCCCTGGAACAGCCCAACCCTCTGCCCTTGGACCTTGGTGCTCCATCTACCCCAGGCATTTTTACCCTTCACTCTCCTCCCATTCTGTTTCCCTCAAATCCATTATCAATACTATTATCAGGGTGATCAGCCTATATTGTATGCTTCTCCCAGATCAGAACTCTTCAGTAGTTCTGTATCACCTATAGGTTCAGCTTAAATTTCTTAGCAGGACATTAATTTTTCTTCTTATGACCAAATATTTGTTTCATGCTTTGTATCCCAAAGACTCTGGACTTCATATGTTTAGTTAATATTCTATATAACGTGCCATTTGTCACAGCGCAGTTGCGCTTATTTTTTTGCTTCTTCTGCCATAAATACCTTTTCTGATTCCTTTGGCACCAACCTTTGGTTATCTCTTCTCATTTTGTAAGACCCAGATAATATGAATCTTATTATCCTCTTCTCTGCCAGGGTAAGTTAAGTGCCTTTCTCTATTACTTCACTTATTGCATAATGTTGAAATTCTCCATTTATGTGGTAGGTTCACTCAACAGATTACAAATTTTTTAAACATTTACTTTACTTTTTTCATCACTATTTATTCCCTTTATTTATTGAGAGTGGGGATTGTATCTTAGTCCTTGTATTCTCAGTGTCTGATACATAGTAGTGCTCATGATAGGTGTTTGTGAATTGACTAAAAAATGTGGCCCCTGACTCTTCTCCAACTTTATTTCCTGTCATTTCCTTTCCACTCTGTTGTCCCACCTCTTTGAATGTATAGTTCTTTTCTATGTTCTAGGCTGTTTTTGGATGATGCCCTTCCATAGCCTGGAATGCTCTTCCTCTTGCTTCTCTTTGTTGTTACTATTTGTTTTTAAGTCAAACATCTCCTTCTCTAGGAAGCTCCCATTCCTATTCCCAGCATTACCATTTTATAAGATGACTTCTGTTTTCTTAAAGTATCATCTGCTACCACAGTACTGTTTGGACTGTTTACTTGTCTTTTTCCCCTACTAGATTGGGAACTCTGGTGTCTATCGCTGTGCCTAGCATATAGTAGGCACTAATATAGCATTCTTAAAAAAATCAGAGTATTTTTCCTTCTTGCATTAAAAGGAGGAAGAGAGAATTAACATTTTAGAACTTAATAGGCACCTGTCCCTATGCCAGGTGTTTACATAGTATTTGAAAAATAGCAATTGAAGGCAAGGAGCCTAGCCAAAAGAAAGTATTTGCAGTTCCATAGTGTGAGAACCATGCTTATTCATAGGGCTGGGGACTTACATTGTATTCCCCATGTGTGTTATAAAAGGCAATTACTCTTGTTAGAAAATGTGTGGACCTATGGGGGAAGTCCACAGTTAATTAGCTTATTTTGTAATGTTCTCTGCTTTATTTGGGGAGAAATTCTATTTAAAAGACCACAAGGTGCTTCTTAAACTGGGGCAAGCATTCTCTTGGGAATGTGAAGCCACAGAATAAACAGACACGCCTTCCTGGCACGTAATATTTACTCATAGCTATAGGTAATTCTAATTAAAGATGGTGGAGGATAGCCATTTTAATGCTATTTTCCTCCGTGAAATGAATAAAAACAGACAACCCCCCCGCAAAACTTAGCCTCTTCAAAGTCCCCCAAAGAATAAAAATTAGGGAAGAAAACTCTATATTCAAGAATAACAATGAATAATGAATAATTGGACAAACAATTATGAAGAATATCAGCCAACTATAGTAAAATTTGAATTAAATACTCAAGACCACTGAGAGCTAAAATAAACTTTCTCAGACTGTGGGTGAAATAGATTCCTATAAACATAAATGTCACAGACAAGAAAGGCCCATTTGGTGATCTTTTGATTAAAGTGAATATAAATATGGGCATGGGAGGGCTATAGAAGGGGTATATTTCTGTAGAGTCCAAGTTCCATACCCAACCAAGCACAGTTTTAGTTCTAGTTTCACATTCAAGACCCCAAGGGAGTGGTTCAAAAGGAGAGCCATATAAGCTAGCTCTCCTAGTTAGCTCTGACCTAGAATCTTAGCTGAGGGAGATAGCTAGACGTGAGCTTGGGTAAAGGATGAAAAAAGGGAAGCTAATATATATTATCAGAGTCTGTAACTTAAGGTCCCTCGCAGTAAGCAGACCAGCCTTGTCAATGTCTAAAGCAGAGAGGAAATGCTATGCACCCAGGGAAGAGAAATAAGTATGGGAAGACACCAACAGAAGCAATAAGCCACAGAAGCTGCAGACTTCCCCAGCTTAGATAATCACAAAAATAAATGCATAATTACAAAGGGTGACATAATTACAGGGCGCTATCACAGTGTATAATAAAGGACATGACATTGTATGTGGCTCTGGGAAACTTCCTGAGAAAGCAGTTTGAGTAGAGAACTGACATATGCATCAGAGTGAGGCAAATGAAGGAGACATTCTTGTCTGAAGGACAGCAAGTTCAAAATCTTGTGGTAGGTGACAGCATTCTGTTGTTGAGAAACAGAGAAGGCGAATGTTACTGGAGTACAGAGAATGGGAGTGGGATGGAGAGAAAAGAATAATGAGAGATAAAAATAGAGGAAAGGAGGTTCAAACACATAGGACTTTAGCATTATTGTTAATCATTCCTCGGAGGAATGGGAAGCAATTGAAAGATTTAATCAGAGTTGTGACATGTTTAGATTTAAATTTTAAAATGTTCCCTTTGGCTGTAATGAAGACCACTGATTTGGAAGCAAAGGATAGTGTGAATGTAGGAAATTATTATAGTGAAACAGGTGAGAGATGATGATACCTCAGACAAGGACTGTGATGGTGAAGACAGAGGTTAATGGACAAATGGAAAGTTTTGTGAAACATATAGGAGGCATATATATCTAACTTGGTGATGAACTGAATTTGGGATGTGTATGGCAGAAACCAATAATTGTTTCTAGAATCCATTTCTTCTTTCTTCCTTCTAGGGATAATACCACCTGTCCCACAGGGGATTGAGACATACACACAACCACCTAGCTCAGTGATGGCAAACCTATGACACGCATGTCAGAGGTGACACGCAAACTCATTTTTTTAGTTGATTTTTCTTTGTTAAATGGCATTTAAATATATAAAATAAATATCAAAAATATAAATCTTTCTTTTACTATGGTTGCAAATATCAAAAAATTTCTATATGTGACACGGCACCAGAGTTAAGTTAGGGTTTTTCAAAATGCTGACACGCCGAGCTCAAAAGGTTCACCATCACTGATCTAGCTGGAGTCTACAGTTGTCAGGCTCTCTTTCCATTAGATGTGACCATAAACTCAACCTGGGCCAATATTCAGTCCTCTCCTAAAAGACAAGTCTGCTTGCCCTGTACTCTAAGACCCTTCCATGGACTGGAACATGGACAAGGTACTTATGATCCAGTTTCCATCCATGCAGACCTTAACATAATTTTAAGGGCTAGCAAAATAAGAAAATAGAAGAAACCTAGGTTCTTGAATGATCTTCTGGGGCATAGCCACCCTACTGGCTCGATTCTACTCACTTTTGCATTTGTATGCCTGATAGAGATCATTTTCTATTTTGGTTTGGCCATTGAATTTTTGGATTTCTTTGTTTCAGCAACTTAGCCTAATTATTCCAGGTGGTGAGAGGGAACTGAACTGGATGAATGGTGATGTCATTGACCAAGATGAGAAACATTTTATTATATCTTTTAGCTTTGAGTCATTTACATATTGGGTTAAATATTATTTTTATGTGTTAATTTGAGTAATTGATAAAATGTTTCAAAACTAGATACTGCTCCCTGGGTTATCACAGATTCATTATTTTTATAAGATTAAGCTTTGCCAATTATAATTTTTATCTTATTGTGCTATCACTAAGCTCATATTTCTCAAACTATTAAGATATGATGAACAGCAAATCTAACTTGCTAAACCTAGGTATATTTATTTTTATACCCTTGAGCTGACCCATCAATGTAGATAAACAAGCAACAAAAAACAAACAAGACAAGAAAAATCTCAGTAAAAAGGTGAAGAGAAAATGAGGTTAATTTAGCTTGAGTTTATTTTCTACGTCACCTATGAGGGTCTTTTGATATCACTTGGATTTTAAAGAAAGGTTTATATGCTTTGTACTTAATAATCCATTTAATAATTTTATATGGACTATAAGCCACACTCAATATTTAGAATACATTTTTTTCCTTTTGAAAATCAAATCTCTTGTTTTCTGTGGTGTCTCAAAGATGACTAAAACATATTGTATCAAAACTCTTCCTAAGGGAAGAGATTAACCAAAGAATTTATCTGCAGAGCCCATGGACACAGACAAAGTGTGATGAAGGCCTGGGGTGGAGCGGGGGCTGGGTGGAGGGGCCAACTAGGAGAAAAATAGGGGACATGTGTAATAATGTCAACAATAAAAAATAAATTAGCCCAGTTGTTGTGGCTCAGTGGTTGAGCCTGTGAACCAAGAGGGCACCTTTGATTCCCCATCAGGGCAGGCTCGATCCCCAGTAGGGGGCATGCAGGAGGCAACCAATCAATGATTCTCTCTCATCATTGAGTTTCTCTCTCTCTCTCCTTCCTTCCTCTCTCAAATAAGTAAAAAAATATATTTTTTTAAAAAGCTATGTCTACAAACACATCAATAATCTTTGGAGTATTCAAAAAAGTCTTGAGTTACTTGATGTTTCAAGTAAGTTTCTCCTCTTCCTTGTCTTCCTCATCTCTTTCTTAAAAAAATAAAAATAAACAATCTACCTATGTCTTAGTTATCTATTGTGTTTCATAAATGATAATCTAGGTCAGAAAAATGGAAGCTGGAAATGGGGACATAAATAAAAGCTTATTTTTTGTATATTATAAATGAAATAGTAGTTATAAGTAAAAATCTCAAGGAAATTTGACCGAGAAATGTATCAGACCTAACAAATTTTTGTCTCTGTCTTTGCAAAGAGAGATTCAGAATAGCTGCCAGGAATCACTGTTATCTGTGTTTCTCAGGGGAGAAAGAAGAAAAACGAAGGGAAGAAGAACTATGTCAGGGCAAATGACTAAGAAATTACAACATTGTGAAGTTTTAAAGAACTGTAATATCAGGAGAACAATTGAACAAGAAAATAAGTTACTGCGAGTAAAGCATTCTTGAAAATGGGTAGGTGAGAAAAAACAA
>NW_006299719.1:240031-260260 GCF_000327345.1 Myotis davidii
ACATACACAAAACAAACTTTTTTGCCAGCCACTATTCACAATTCAAAACAGTGAATAAATAGGACCAAATCTCTGTACAATTTTCCCTCAAGTGAGAGAGATACACAAAAAGTATGCAAAACAGAATATCATCCATGCAAACAAGAAAAAAATCAAATCAAATAAAGAGACAAAGAAGGCAGGGCTCTGGATAAAAATATCAACTTTGAGAGGTAATATTTAACTGAGATGCTAACGAAAGAAGTTAATAACCTAAAAATTTCTGGGCCATCACGGAAAGCTGATGCAAAGGTAGAGATGAGTTTGGCATTTGCTAGAAGCAGTAAGAAAGCTGAGTGGGTAGGGAGTGAGGGGTAGATGATGATAAAAGAGCTAATCAAGGCCAGATCATGTAGGGCAAAGGTAGAGATGAGTTTGACATTTGCTAGAAGCAGTAAGAAAGCTGATGTGGCTAAAGCAGTGAGTGGGTAGGGAGTGAGGGGTAGATGTTGATAAAAGAGCTAATCAAGGCCAGATCATGTAGGACCAGGTAGACCTGAGTGGGAACCTTGGATTTTGTACTACATGCAATGGAAAGATTTCAGCATGAGAGTGTTGTGACTTGGTTTGAAAGATCATTCTAGCACATGTGGAGAATAGACTAGGAGTGGGAGTGGAGTTGTATGGAGGCAAGGAAGCTTTTATCATGATGTAGAAAAGAGATGATGGTAAATTAAAACAGTTCTGCTCTGGGCAACTGGATGAATGGTGATGGCATCCACTGAGCTGTAGAAGACTGGATGGAAAGAGGAATGAGCAGAAAAATAAATTTGTTTTGGACATATTAAACTTGAGATGCCTTTTAGATATTCAAGTGTAGACATCTCATGGGTAATTGGATATACAAGCCTGGAGCTCCTGGCAGAGGTAGGAGCTTCAGATATCAGCTTGTAAATTAGTAGATGAGCTCACATAGAAACATAATGACCAGAATATATCTGAGGACTCAGCTCAGGTGCTCCACTATTCAGAGGTCAGGAAGAGGAGAAAATTCTAGCCAAAGAGGAAAATAAGGATTGGTCAGTGAGGTAGGGGGAAATAAAGAGAATGTGCATCAATCAAGAAGGAGGATTTTCCATTCTCTCATTCCTCTGGATTTTGAAGAAAGGATTGTTAGGTCTTTTCATCCTATCTTTTCTTTTCCTCATATGTCTCTTTAGTTATTACACGCCTTGTTGATGTCAGAACATCCAAACCTGTAAAGAATTTTTATAACAGTTTATTTGAGTCAACACTGATGACAACTGCTAGGAAGCAAGATCTAAAATACTTTAGAGTGACAGGTTGTGGGTTGGATGCCATGTCAGGGCACATACAAGAATCAACCAATGAATGCTTAAATACGTGGAACAACAAATCGATAGTTCTCTTTCTCTCCCTTCCTCTCTCTCTCTCTTTAAATCAATAAAAATAAAATAAAATAAAGCAAAAAAGACATTCCAGAGTGACAATTTGCAGTTTCTTTTGTGCATTTGGAATTAAGGAGGGAATTTTAAGGAAGTTTACATGAAGGTGGGAGAGAGCAAGACTGGAATTGGATTACACGGTAGTTTACTAGATTATATGTTTTAAGGGTGTTTATGCCTTAAGGGTTTAATTCTGGCATTTCAAAGATGTGTTAACCTAGATGCATGAGAGAACAATGGACAAGACTCTGAATATTCTTTCATAAAGAAGTTATAGACCTGGGGCCTGGCTTCCCACCATGACCTGCCCAGTTAGGAACTTATGATCAGATCACTTTGTGAAGTTACTTACTTTCCATAGAACTTCTTTGTTGTCCACAATCTTTTTCTGTACTTCATTCTGACTAATCTATTCATATCTCTCTCTTAGTCACTGATTCTCATTTCAGCTTTATTAAAATGTTATTGTTATCTTAGTCATTGAGTTTTCAATATCAACAATTATGTTTTTAATTTCTAAAAGTTTTATTAGTTATTTTTCCAAACTGTTTGTTCATTTTTATGTCCTATTACCACCTGTGAAATTGTTAATTTCAATACGTTAAAGAGTCTAAAACTATTGTTTATTGTTTTGCTCATGGTGTTTGATGATTTTCAGTTTAATTTAATTTAATGTAAGCTCATATTTGTTTGATCTTAATTTGTGGGAATGCTGTGGGTCAAATTGGAGATGCTTTCCTTCAGTAAGGATTGGCATTTGCTTCTGCTCAGAGCCTAGGGCATTCTCAACCTGAGACCACTTAAATCCTTTTGAGGCATTTTGATTGATGTAAGGGGCTGAGGTTAGGACTCAAGATATGATTGAAGCCAGCCCAAGGCTTAGTCTTAGATAGCCGAGATGATTTTAGCATTTGTTTGCTTTCAGTGTACCCCATTTCCTTTTCTTATTTAGTAGTATTTACAGTGCTACCTACTTAGGTTTTAGCTCTTGTTTTTTTTGTTTTTTGTTTTGTTTTGTGTTTTGGTGGTGGTGGTACAGATGCTTGGGTGTTTTTTTTAGTTTCTGTAAACCCAGCAGTTCTTTAAATATTATGTATTATTCATGATCTACTTGTTTTGTAGCAAAACAGCTTTTTAGGAAATCTGGTTTTCCATTCTGCGGAAGCCATCATTCTGTCTTAAAGCCATTCCAGCCAGGCTTCCTTCACCATTTTAGTAAAAATGTACTTGTCAAATTGATCAGTGACTTCTGGATTGCTGAATGCAACGATTAGTCCTCATTCCTCTCCATCCCTTAGCAGCACTTAAGTGACAACTCTAACATCCCTTAATGTAACCTGTTGAATTGCTTGATTTTCTGAGATGCATCTTTTGTAAGAAGGTGGCTAAGTAGATCTTCAATAGTGGCCCATTCTGGGGGCTAATCCTACTCGGATCACTGTAGAACAGGGATCAGGAATTCAAAAGAACAAATATACTACTAACAAAGAGTAAAAAGAAATGTACATTAAAAAGCCACAACACTCATATAGAATTTATCTTTCCCCTTAACTAACACATTTTGTAACAAGGAAGATTCAACTCTTTTGACCATCTTCCCTCAGAAGTAGAGAAGTCAGAGAAAAATAAAATTACTATTTCTTTGTAATGGTTCTGGTAAAATGTCAGAAACTTACAAAAGTATTGCATACCTATCAATACCAGCTGGTGTCAGAGATAATACTAATCCTTCTGGTGATTTTGTGCCACCTTCACCCTACTTTGTCATTAGCATGATTCCCCTGAGGCCCTCTGTATTTTATTAGGTCATTGATAATGACTGAGGCCACCCTTGATGGAATTTTACAATTACCAGCCAAGACAGGCTCTTTCAATAAATATTATCCAAGACTGATGCAGATATCAGGATTCGGGATAACATTTGTTTGTCCTGTAAATCCTCTAAGTCAGGATAGAGGCAAATTTTGAGATTTGATTATGTCCTTGGCTTATTGTTTATATGAAAGGTGGGGGATTGCATCTGTTTGTATATCTATTAATTTCGGGTACTATTAATTTTGTTTAATGTAGCCATATCCCTTTTATAACTCATAAATTAAATTTGAGGTAATATTAAATCCCAAATCTAACTGCTTTATATATATGATTGTGTACCTATTATATGTTTGGAACTTGCTAGGGTCAGAAGATACAAATGTGAGTAGAAGTATCTAGATAACTCATTCTCTCTTGTTTTCTACTTTATTTCTTAATACAAATGGAAAAGAAACAAATATCCAATTTTTTATGAACCAATCTCAAATTCACATACCCACTAAAATAAATAAGCTCTTGGAGCTTGCATGCATTCTCTGTGAATTATTTGATTTAGATTGTGTTAAAAACACAAGAAAGTTAGTAAAAGGAAGGAAAGGATTGTTTCAGGCTTTGACATCTGTCTTTGGGAGAAGGGTGGCAGGGGTCTTATCAGGCAGACAGCATCACTAGTATGGATCGGAAAATTCCAGACTGGTTGGTTTAAGAACACATTTCTGGGAGGGACTGGAACTGTTGGTAAGTCTTGGTTTGCTGTACTCAAGACTAGTGACTCCCCCTCAGGCCTGCTGTTTCTTTTTTTAACACTTGGGCCAAAATTGGTAGCATAGATAATTAAGGTTCTTTAGGGAAGAATACAACTTTAAGTAATCAGTGATAGAAAAAGAATAGTATAATTTGATATGTATAGAAGTTGTGAAGCCTAAAATAGCCCATGTATAATAGAGAAGGCAGCCACATTTGCTCTGTCACTTAAAGTCATTATGCTAATTTTTATTATTAGCTGTCACTTCCTTTGAATTAACCAACTGAGAGGCTTTTGCATAGATAATTAGTTGATGTTTTTATGGCAGAGATAGATGTTTACATTAAAAAAATTACTATTTTTATCATGATAGATATTTCATAGCCAGAAAAAAATAAATTTATTAAAAATCAGTGTCATGTTCAAATATAATTTTGCAAACTATAGTGTATCTCCATTTATGTTTTTGAATTTCTTTAAGATTGCGATACAGAATGAAAACCAATCTAGGAAATCTACTTTTCCCTTTTTGTAGAAAACAAATAATAGGTGACCTAAAACATGTTATAATACATTTAATTTTAGAAGGCAATAACTCTTATCTGTTGTTATAATTTTAGCATTTTCTCTTCTTGCCTTTAAAAGGTGTAAATCCATGCATATAAGCATAACCAATGGACATAAGACACTGGGGAATAGGGGAGGCTAGGGGACTGTCTAGGGCGGGGAAAAAAATGGACACATATGTAATACCCTTTGTAATAAAAAAGAAAAAAAACAAAACAAATAGAAGGGCAGCTTTGCCCATTAAAGTCAAAAAAAAATAAAAATAAAAAAAAATAAAAGGTGTAAATCTTTGAGGTTAAGGCCAAATCAGATTGCGGTATTTTTGTGAACATGTGTGCATGTGTGCGTGCATGCTCACGTGTGTGTGTGTGTGTGTGTGTGTGTGTGTGTGTATTGGTGCTGGTAATGGTGGGGGTGGTGGTGAGTTGGGGGGAAGGGAAGATAAGATACAAAGACATGTCTTTTGGAAGAATGCTAATATTGCCAGTTATTTTATTATATTTTATTAAGTAAAGAATCCAGTTATTCTAATGTTGGGTTTGAAACTTAGGTTCTTGAAAGAAAGAAACTTGCAGAGGAATGAAATAGGTCTCTTTCTATTGTTACATATGGGGAGTGTGAAGGCCACCACCGTTGTTTTATAGGCCATTTCTAAAATGCAGATGAATACCCTAGCTGGTGTGGCTCAGTGAATAGAGCATGTGGCCCATGGACTAAAGGGTCCTGGGTTTGATTCCAGTCAAGGGCAATTAACGCTGTTGCAGGCTTGATCCCAGCCCTGATCCAGGCACTGTGCGGAGGCAACCAATGTGTCTCTCTCACATTGATGTTTCTCTTTCTCCCCCTCCTTTTCTTCCACTCTTTCTAAAAATCAATGAAAAAAATATCATCTGGTGAGGATTAAAAATAAATAAATAGATAGATAGATAGATAAATAAAGTGCAGATGAGTCACCACTAGCTGTTGCCTATCTCACTTACCCACAGGCCCATTTGAGGTGAGACTATAGGTGCTGTAGTTAGGTGTCAATATAAAGATATGCAGAGATTAAGGAGAAGCATTGTGAGAACTTATTTATTTTCTAGTTTTCTTGGTTAGTAAACACTCTTTGATGTGTAGAAAGAAGATCATTGCATGAAGTGTGAACAGCACCGTTGTGATATCCTTTGATGTATTTGATACTGGAATTAAGGATCATGGTAGGTGCCTTGGAATGGACACCTTAGAAAAGGAGGCATCTTTTCCTTCCAATGCCAACAGTGATACGAATGTAAAAGACTAATGCTCCAAAAAACAGATTCTTGACACGATTCTTAATTTCCATGTTAGAAGCACATATGTCATTTGTTTTACATAGATATTTTAGTTAATATATTAAACAATTTCAGTAAACTGACATATGTATTTCAGTTAATTAAAAATTCTAGTACCTTGTATTAGCAGTGATCTTTGGAGATGGAGGCAGCATGTGTGGCACAGAATACATTTAAGTATTTTGGATCAAATGTGCCAGTAGCAGAGAGGATAGGACTAAAATTATTCAACTGGGCTCCCATAAAATGAAGTGACAGAAAGAAGAGTTACTGAGTTCGTTTCAGTAATTCTTATGTTGAACGCTTTCTCTTCCGGGTGAGTCATGATCTTGAGGAGCTTGCTTCACTCTAGTTGAGGAAACTCTGTGTCCATATCTACAATGCAGGGAACAGTGCACTGTGTGCCCTAAGGAAGTGCAATGTACTAGGTTACACAGAGGGGGAAGTGATTATTCCTTCTGGGAAGAATTGGAGAAAACTTTATTGAAGAGGCAGAATTTTAGTTTGACCGTAAAAGTAGGATTTCAATAGGCAGACATAGAAAACAGTTATCCCAAACCATAGATGCAGGTAATAAAGAATGGATTCTTGAAAGAAATAGATATAATAAATAGTGTGTGTGGCTAGAATGGCAAGTATATGGGAGACATATGGTGGAATATCAGAAAAGTAGTAGGTTCAGAGCAGGCCACAGAGGTCTCTGAATGTCATGTTAAGTTTTTCCTTCTATTTGTAGGGACAGTCATTGAAGATTTTGAGGCAGTGAGTTTATAGGATCTGATCTGTGTTTCAGGACGATAACTTTTGGCAGAAAGAGTTCAGTTCCACAAATATGTATGGAGTGCTTGTGCAGGGGGATATTAAGATGACAAAGACATCTTACTCTTAGAGAACTTGATCTAGTATAATGAAAAAATGGATTGCAGAAGGATGAGATTGGTGGCAGAGAGACCAATTAATAGGTTTCTGTAATGGTTTTGTTGAGAGATTATAAAAATTTACAGTAGGGCAGTAGCAAGGGAAATGGGAAATATGGGGCAGAATCAAGAGACATTTCAGAGATGTATCAACAGAACGTGAAGTTGAGTGGAAGTTGCAGGTAAGGGCGATGTCTCAAAAAACACCCTAGAGTCTAAAGTTTGTATGTTACCAGGAGGAAAGGTAGGCTTAAGGATGGGAGGGATGGCAGACTGAGTTCTTGTTTGGATCTATCAGTTTGAAGTACCAGTGTGATACCTAGGAAGAGAGATACAAAAGGAATTTAGAAAGGCAAGTCTGAGAGGTAGAAAAAATTAGAACTAGAATTATAGTTTGAAAGATGTTAACAGGGAAGGTAGCTGAAATTGTCAGTGGTTGAGATCTCTTGCTGGAAAACTACAGAAGAGTATAGAGTTAAAAGAAAAGAGAGTTAGAAAAACATGTGTCATCAATGAGTTTTGGGAGGATGGTGATACAGGTAAGAGGAGTCTTAGGATATTGAAAGAAAACTTGAGAAAGAGAGTGTTAATAATGAGGGTTGGTTACCAATGTTGAATGCTCTTGTAGAGGTCAGGTAGAATGAAGATTAAGGAAAACTCATAGACTTTTTAAATTAGAAAGTTATCAGCCACCTCTGGAGACCAGTTTTAGTAGAGGAATGGGCTCAGTGGTTTCATTAGATTAAAGTGGAATGAGGAGTTAACTGTGAGAGGAAGCAACAGGGAAATAGATTTCTTTTCACCCTTTTAATCCATAAATATTTATTGAGCATTTGCCTCTCATTTGTGAAGTGAGGGCAAGAGGAGAAATGGGATAGTTATTTAAAGGGAAATCAGGTTTTTAATGGGAAGGCCTCTAGCTAAGGGAAAAGAGGCAGTGCACAGGGAGAAACCAAAGCTAACGGATGAGGAAGAAATAATAAAGCCAAGATACCAACAGGTAGGTGGAGATGAGATGAGCTCATAAGCACAGGTGGAGAAATTTATTTTGGCCTAGATTGGGGTGTTCAGATGGGTGGGGAAAAGGATGAGGTTGACCAGAAGCTCCAAGTTCAGAGCTCTGGATTTCAATCCACAGTAACAATTGCTTTCTTTGTGGCTTGTTATTGTTTGCAATAATGTTTGTGAAATGGCATAATAATAATAGTATTATTCTTTGGGGTGGATCGGCATGTTTTCCAGGTGAATGGAGCTTTCCAGACACGAGTTGAAATATTACTGGGGTGCCGTGTTGTTAGGACTCCACCTTGTCATTTAACTGTCTCACAAACTGGAGCTGGGTACAATTTCCAGCTGCGCAGTCACACAGCAACCGTGTCTCCCAAGCAATCATTTACTGGCTGTGTAGATCATAACAGCCGTTCTCTGGAAATGACTCTTGTTGGAGCCCATTGGTGATCAGGTGAAAAAGAACAGCAGTGTGAGCTTCTGAACCTGTAATGATATAAATAACATTTCAACATCTTTGAGAGCTTAAGGAACGATCTCTGTTTTTACTCATAAACAAGTGAGATGTTTGTAGCATAAAATGGTCTTGCAGAGGAGGAGCTTCCCTTCGCTCACACTCTGAGGCAAGGGAGACTATTTCCCCCTGTGTGGCTGTAGACAAGTTTGCAGGGGACTCGCTGAGAGCGGGATAAAAGAAGCTGGGTTTCTTGTGAAGATAATTTGATTCAGTTTGCCTTGAAACTGCTTTTGCTGCTAAGGTGTTGTTTAATAAATAATCATTTTAGGGAGTGTCGCCAAACAGCATGAGAAATGGGCTCCTGAGCGAGTTTAGAGAATTGAAGAGAGAGCAGAATTGACAAGAAAACTTAACCTTGATTTAATGTATTACAAAAATTACTCACTAAAATGAATGGTCAAGGAATTCTGCTTTCATTATTGACAAGAAAGGGCTTAACATTCACATATCCTAAGTGACAACTCTATACATAGGCAAGATAAAGGCAGATGTTGCCCCCAAAAAGGAATGGAATTTGAAAGGGACATTCCTTTTTTACTATTAAGAAATAAACAAGCTAAACTTTTGACCATTTACTTGAATTATATGTTTTCATCTAAAGTGCTGACCCATTCATCTCCTGCCCTTCATATGGCCATTTTTATTGTTTAGTTTTTGCTACATCATCAAAAATTTTATGTACTTCTCATTGGATATGAATTAATAATGCTTTACCTGCAACACAAAAAACTATTACAGTGATAAAAAGACAATGAGTGTATTTCAATTCTCCAATAAAAACAACTCTTACACCTCCCCACTAGACTATGCTGAAAAATCCACACGCTTTCTGCAAAGAGGATCTATTAAATAAGTTAATTAAACCTTGATATTCTAAAGCAATTCTGAAAAGTTCTAATTAATTTTTAAACAATATTGAAATAATGACTTGGTACCTCACATTCTTTTAAAATATTGTAACCCAATCAATTCCACAACACAGTATGCCACAGTAGGCTGGCTGCTTTTCTGATGGTTAGAAACACAGTTCATTGGTCTGGATGGTAATCACCATAGCTTGGGGGCAAAAAAGTAAAAAAACAAACCATTGAGGTTTTATAGAAGTGATCAGAATTTTTAATAGCTTTATTGACTCTCCAAGTGTTTGCTTTGTTTATTCCTTGATAATATGTTAAGGCACAGAAATCTATGTATTCAATTGCAATATTATTTAAGTCAATGTTTACCTAAGGTTGTTGGATTGACTCTTTTCACTGGAGAGATTTTCCAATTCGATAAAATAGGTTTGAATTTTCCCCATGGAATACTTCAATTATGTCCCAATCCTCCCCTGACTTCACTAGACCAAACCACTTCTTAATTATGAATAAGGATTCATTTAATTTCTATGTTGCTGGTGCTGCTGTTGGCATGAGTTCCAGGTGTTTGAATGGAATTCTGTGCTTGAACAAGAGTTACAAGAGAAGTGGTGGGGAATAGTAGTGAGGGAGCTGAATTTGGCTGGAGTCTGGAGGCCTGGACTCAAGACCAGGGATCTTTCTAAAATCTGTAGCTGCCCTTGAGACCATCTTGCTTCATCACCACCTGTTTGAGATTTCCTAGTGTGCATGTTAAAAAAGCAGATCCAAGGGTTCCATTCCAGCCTACTGAATCAAATTCTCTGGAGAAGGTGTCTGCAAATTTGCATTTTAACAAGATTAGGACTTGATACTTAAAAATCTGGGAACCTGACCTACGAGATGAAGTTTAAGTTTCTTGGCACATACAGCAAAGACAACTTTCCCTAAAGTGCTGTGTCTCATCTCTTACCATTCTCAGACTCTAGCAGTGATCAGTAGGGAAATGCATGTGTTTCTCCCCACATCATGCTATTTCAGGATCCTCTATCTTTGTATGTGACTTTGCCCAGAATTACTCATCTGAAAGTTCTTATAGATTCCTCATATTAGGGAGTTCTGCAAAAACAGTAAGCTTCATGAAAGCTGTGACATTGTGTATTTTCACACTTGTATCCCTAGTGATTAGCACAGTGCCAGCGCACAGGAGGTGCCCTGTAAATACTTAGAATGCTTAGACATCATAATACTCCTTTGCTTAAGAAAGATGTAATCATCTTCTGCTGTTTATTTTGGACATAGTTGTAACGTGAAGTTAGCTCATGACAGTCAGCACCCTCTAATGAGAACCATGTCCTAAAATAAAACAAAAAATTCTCGACATTTTTTTAGAAGTGAGTATTTTTTGAAATATTAGAAATAGTTATTGCCTGGCCAGTGTGTCTCAGTGGTTGAGCGTTGACCTATGAACCAGAAGGTTGCAGTTCGATTCCCAGAGGGGGCACATGCACGGGTTCCAGACTCGACCCCAGTGGAGAGCATGTGGGAGATGGCAGATCGATGATTCTCTCTCATCATTGATGTTTCTGTTTCATGTATATTTAAAGAATATATATATATATTTAAAAAAGAAATGTATTTTGCTGAAATTGGCAGTGAATATAACAGTCATCAAGCCCCAGGTTTACTATCAGAATCTCTAAGGATGGGGCCCAGATGGCGTCTTCTTCCAAAGTGATGGAGAAGATTCTGTAACCAGGGTTGGATTACTACTTACTCAGGATGTAAAATAATGTCTTTAGTGACCATCTATTAAGCATGTATTCTGTAAACTATTTGGTATTGTGGGAAGACCAGGAAAACTAAGTCTTATTTCTGGTACTAACAAAATTTGTGCCCGTGGCCAAATATTTATTACTCCTGAACCTTAATTTTGTTATTTTTAAAGTGAGGTGTTGGATAGATAACCTCTCAGATTCTTGACAGCTTGCATACTCTTATTGTAAGCCAAAGTGAAATCAGACGCTGGAATGGCAGAGTTGCCTATGGACTTTGTGGCAGCTGTCATTTATTTTTTCCTAAATAAATCATTCTAAATTGGTGCTTGCACTGGGAACACCTGTCAGGTTTAGTTTATTATGCTATATAGTACCTTCTTGGATAAGCTAATTTAGCTTCCAAAGTCACATGGATTAGCAACATACACAAAGAGAACATCTGACCAGGTCACATTTTACACTCTAAAGCTTAATTTGGGTTAGCAAACATTTCCTGAATTCCCACTGGTATATCATGCACTGTGCTAAAGTCTGAGATATAGAAATTAATGTGATATAGTTCCTGTCCTTGAGTTGCTAACAAAGATAATGCAGAAATAGGGAGAATATAAACAGGGTGATTACCCATAATGGGAAACTGATAACTTTAATTTTCTTATTTTTACTGGAGGTCACTACATTTCCAGGTCTTTCCTCCAGCTTTAGCCAGATTTTATCGTAATTCAGGCCTAAGAATCTGAAGGATAGAGACTACACAGGTCAGTTCATTTTTCAAAGGAGATTAGACATTGAGAAAATGGCTGTGACTGAAAGTGAATTTTAGAATAAAAAAAGAAAAGAAAGGTTTGGTAAAACATTTATTTCATTGCATCCTCGGTTGGAAGTCACAGGGATACTAGGAAATCTGAGCCAGTATGCATTACACAAGATTGGAATTAATAGCTTTCCAATTATGCATTGACATGGTTTATGCAGGAAGGAAAATAATCCAGGTTTTCTAGACTCACTGAAAATATGCTAAGATGCTTACCTGCACTGGGACCAGCTCAAGTCCAATCTTCAAATTTCAGAGAAGAATATGAGCTTAACTAGTTGGAAGATTTAAAAATCTGGCAACTGCTTAGGTGAGCAAATGATCTGCACAGCTTGGCATTCCAACAGAATTATAGGAAGCATGGAGACTTGCTCTTCTTAACTTGGAAAATCTTTCATGGCTAATTTTTACACACTTTCAGACACAATGCAACCAGTGCTTTTGGGGTGGATGCCGTGGCAAAAAGACCGAATTTGAGTTGAAAATGAGATGACACAAATAATAATAGCAGCTAATATTTGTCGTGCGCATGCTGTATGTGAGACGCCGAGCTAAGCACTTGGCATTCATTGTCTTATTTAATTGTAACAGTAATCCCTATTATAATTTGACAGAGAAGAAACCCAAGGCACAAAGATATTAATTGCCCAATTTCAAATAGCTAGTAAGTGGTGAGTCTAGGAATCAAGCGTATAAGATAGTTAGGACCTTCTTATAAACCTAAGCTTGCTTAAAAAAAAAAGGAAAAAAAAGAAAGGATACAGGCCTCTCTGATGTAATCCATTGAGAAGAATGAGATTGAGCTTCTGGAAGGGATTCACTGTACCCCTCTCTGGTCCTTATTTCTTCTTTCTGTGTGTCTGATTTGTTGACTTCTGTTCTTCTATTCTCGGGCCCTTGCCTTAGAACCAACAGCGTAACAGCAGGGCAGTGGTTATACTCCTGAGTGGGAGTCAGACAGGACCTTTGTAATAACTTAGCAAATGGCCTTGAACAGGTCACTGAGCCCGTGCTTCACAGTAAGTAGTTCCTGTAGTTGACTGTGCCTGTCTTAATGTAAAGCAAGCATGAATCTCAGATAATTGTTTCCATAATTAAACAGCATTCATTATTTCCTCCCACACATACAGTTATTTTCTAAATTACATGTCAGGACGACCTTCCAAGTTTATCTTCCAGCCAATCTATGCTGCCCTGATTCTTCCTGGAAATGGAGTGAATAAATACATTCACCTGAATGTGTAAAGATTTGATGATTTATGCATTGCTTATCTTAGGGGTTTTTTTGTTTGTTTTTTTGCCTTATCTAAAGAGACAACTTGAGAGTTATTCCCCAAATACCTTCAGGATGAACTTTCAGACCCTGAAGGAAAGACTGAGACAAGGCAGATATTTGGGGATATTACTGACCTAGGCAGCATTCTTCAAAGTATTCTTTACTGGAATTGTCCCACTCTAGGTCATCCTAAGGATGTCTTTCACTTGAATAGAGAAGACTGTATTTATTTGAAATATCTAGATCATTGCCTGGCTTCCTGCATTACTCAGGATAGTCAAGGTTATGCTGTATAACAAACATACCCCAAAATGCCAGTGGCTTGAAACAACAAAGGCTTATCTTTTTTTTTTAACATATTCATCTTGGCAGCAGAGAGGCTCTGCTCACTCTAATTACCCTCGTCCTCCAGGCTCCACCACAGCCAGCATTCCTAGTTGCCATCCTCTGGAGAATCTCGTACTGCCATTCACAGTCTCTTATTCATTCAACTTGACCAGTGACCAGAGATAGAAACATGCTCCCATCCAACCACACAGGATGGAGGGAATAAGTGCCATAAGCTAGAAGGAATGAGGATTTTTAAAAATTACTTTAAAAAATGTGATTTTATTGATTTTTTTTTAAAGAGAGGAAGAGGGGAGGGAGAGAGGGAGACAGAGAGAGGGATAAGTTGCCTCCCATTACACCCTAACTGGGGACCCAACCTTCAACCTGAGCATGTGCCCTGACCAGGAATCATACCGGTGACCTTTTGGTGCAAGGAATGATGTTCAACCAACTGAACCACATGGGCAGGGTAAGAATTTTGTTTGATTAATAGTACAAATGACTGTTCTGCATTCTAACAGCTTTCCTGTATAGGCAGAAATTCCAGAATATAATAAAAAGCAGACATTTCAATGAGATTTACTAAGAATCAAGTACCATTTTAATCATTTTATATGCATCTCAGTTAATCCTCACAACAACCCTTTTGTTATTCCCATTTGGAGGATGAGAAAACTGAGGCATAAGGAACTTGAGCGTAATGTGACCAAGATCCCACTGCAGCATAGGATTTGACTGCAGGCAGCAGAGTTCATGCTCGTGACCACAAAACCATGTCCTATATCTGGATTATTTATAAATAATGTGGTTTCCTTGAAACATGGTTAATTAAGGACACATTTGCTAGGGAAATTCTGAGCTTACAGGCATATTGGAGTGTAAAATCTAACTTGCTGGCATTTTGTTAAGTCTACTTTGCAGTCCTGAGAACGTTTATTATAGGAGACATATTTGGTATGCTTTAGAATTTCAGTGAGTGACCGGTATCCTGACAGCAAGCTCTCATTTAGACAGATTTGTCTAGGAGAAGTAAATGATAGCTTATTTATAGAGATCAACATGCAATCTGACTTTAAAACACATTTGCCTAAAAATTAATGAAGGTAACATGTAGGGCCATTAACTTTTAATGATCAGAATAATGAGGATGCAAACATATCTAAGAGAATCATGCTGTGGTGCAGAAGGGCCCACCCACAACCTCGCAAGCCTGGTGTGTCTGTCAAGCCTGAGGGGTGACAAGCCTCAGGACCTGGCCCTGGATGACTTAAGCAGAAAATGGATTTATTAAATGGAATCGGCATAGCTGACAGAGCAGCTGGGGATGCCGGAGAACCAGCCTTGGGAAAGAGGCAGAATGAAGTGGAGCTGGGCTCCTGGAAACAGCCAGTATCACAGCCCAGTCCTGTGATGGCATCGCTGCCACAGCCCGAGTGCTGAGGGCTGCATCTTGTCCTGCCCGCATAGGTGCCCCTGCTTTACCTGGGAACTGTGCATCGCCACTCTCATCAGAGCCACCATAATGGGTTCTCCTCCATCCCTGCTGCTTTGTGCCAACAGCTCCACATTCAAAGTCCCAAGTGGTGTCAGCTGTTTGGCCAGGCTGAGGCTAGGTGATTTGCTCTAGTTGCCAGAGTTTGCTTTGAAGTTGTGTAGTGGGTGATCCTCTTCCTTCTTCAAATGTGGGGCATTCTCCAAACATAGGAGAAATGTTTGCTAACCCAAATTAAGCTTTTTAAAAAATATATATATATATTTTTCCCCTCCCCCATTAACCCCTTCCAGCCCACTCCCCTTCTGCTCCAGGCCTCCACCACCCTATTGTCTGTGCCCAGAGAACATATATGCATACAAGTTCTTTGGTCGATCTCTTCCCACATATCCCCCACCTTCCCTCTGAGATTTGACAGTCTGTTCCATGGAAAAAAGGAAAAAATCAAAACAAATGTCCACTATAACTGGTTGGGTTTGACTTTTTGCAGTAACTTTTTATATGATTAATCAGGAAAATTTATCCTTGTCCCCTCGTCCATTTTGTTTTTTTTCATAGAGATTTGCATCTAAAAGACTTTTAAGTTGTTCATTTATTCATTTAGTTAAAAATAATTATTGATTTCCTGTAACATGTGAAGCCCTTTCTAGGCACTGAGCTATGAAAACCAGAGACCTTGCCTCACCTTTGCTCAGGCTGAATTGGGGAGGGGAAAGGAAGTGGAATGCAAAGTAAGGATGGAGAGAGAGTTCTTGGCTGAGGAGGAAAGGCTGCAAAAGAAAAGGGCATTTGAGCTGAAAATTAGACATGCAGAGGTGGACAGAAATTTCTTATGGGTGCTGGGGGAGGGGAAGACAAGAAAAGAGAGAGTGTGATTTTATATAGGGAACACATTGTTTGATTGATGGCCATAGAGATAATACAGGAAAGATAAATCAGGCCTAGGTCATGGATGCCTTTAATTTATTGACTGAAGTTTGAGTTTTAGTTTATAAGTACTAGGGAGCTATTGAGGATTTTTGAGCAGAGCGAGTGACAAAAATTCAACTTCAACTTAGAAAAGTCAGTTTAGTAATAATACATAAAATGGATAGATCCAAAAGGAAACCAGAATCAGATAAATTATTTGAGAAATCATATAATCCAGGACAAAGATAATAAGGCCCTAAAAGAAATTAGTAACATTGAGAATAGAAAAAGCAATAGATATGAGAAATATTACATCTATAGTACTTAAGGAAGTGATTTTTTTTATGTGATCACCAAAATGAAAGAGTTTCCTAATAAGAGCCAAATACAGCTAGGTCTTGAGAGAACCTAGCAAGCTGGACGGGCCATTTTCTGAACACCATTTTAGGACACTCTCACCACCTTTCTGGACCTTGCTATCCTGGTCCAAATGACCTTGCAGTGACCTTTTTCATTAGTTCTTTTGAAGTTAAGATTGGGATTTTTTCCCCCTTCAAAACAGATAGTAACAAATGCTACCATATTTGAGTGCCTATCACATACCAAGCATTTTTTATGCCTATTTCCAATTTTCACCACAACCTTGACAGGAAAGGATTGATATTACTTTAAGTATGAAGAACCTGGGGATTAGAGAAATAGTAGGCAGAGCTAACATTCAAACTCATCTTTTCACTAGTAGCCAATGATATTTCCCCTGTTCTTTAAGCTGTTTTACAATGAACTTCAACAAGATCAACAAAAAAACAAGAAAAATAAAAATGTAAGTAAATATATGAGAAAGTCATAAGGTAAAAATATAGGAGAAATGAAAGCAAAGTTAATCTGCACATGGGCGACTTTCAGTCATCTCAATTAACTAAGTCCTGCAGTAGTTTAGCTTGCATCCTAAAGCTTATCAGAAAGAACCCACCTTGTTCCTCAACTCCTCAATGTAAGTGTGTCACCTGAACCTCTCAATTCTTTATTGTTCCATCCCTGAGCATTTCTCCTTTCTGCTGAGGTGTGTCAGTACGAAGTTAAATGTATCCCTGACCAATAAAACCAGGAAAACCTCTCAGATACCTTCCCTGCCTGATAACGGTCACAGGCCATTTCTCAGAAACTAATAAAACTCACCTCAGGGAAACAGAAAACCACTGTGAGGGAAGGCTGGCTGGTCTGAGAGTCCTGGCTGTGAGCCCTGTCCCAGAGCCCCTCGCTCTGCTAGTTTTATCCAAGCAGCTGCTGATATTCCTCCATGTTGTAGAACAATAAAGAATTCAGGTCTGGGACTGAGAAGGGCCAGTAGCCGGGACTGTTGAGATCATTCAGAATGCAGTGCTGTTATTGCTGGTGGAATCCATGGTCTTTCCTCTCCAGGAGAATGCTTAGGACACACTTATGTAATACCTTACTCAACAGAGAGAAAAAACAATAATAAAATAAAACAAGTTTCTTTTTTTATTTTTCAATTAAATCTTTATTGTTGAAAGTATTACATAGGTCCCTCTTCCTCCCCCATTAACCCCTTCCAGCCCGCTCCCCTCCTGCTCCAGGTCTTCACCACCCTATTGTCGGTGCCCAAAGAACATATATGCATACAAGTTCTTTGGTTGATCTCTTCCCACCCACCGCCCACCCACCCCTGCCTTCCCTCTGAGATTTTTCATTAAGTTGGCCTGTCCGGTGGACCGCCTTTGGGGTCCTGAGAAGGTAATTATCTGTGCAGCCTGTCTCTTCCCTAGGCCTCAGCCCCTTGGTTGCTGACGGTGTTCCTTGAAAACGTGATGCTTCTGCGAGCTCACAGACTTCAAGGCTCCACTGCTTTATGCCAGCTGCCACTTTCACACAATTAGTTGTGCCCTTTCTTTCTGATTTTAATTGTTCCAGTTTACAAAGTTCTTGACTATGTATGTCTTTTATTTACTCAATCAACCAACCACCAAATGCTTAACAATGCTCCTCACAGGGTGCCTAGCACAGTGCTGGCACCTGCAGGGAAACTGCACAGAGCACAGCAGCTTCTTCCCCTCTACCAAACTTTAAATTCTATTTTTCAATTACAGCTTATATCCAGTATTACTTTGTATCATTTCAGGTGTACAGCATTGGGGTTAGGCATTTATATAATTTACAAAGTGATCCCTATGATATTTCCAGTACCCACCTGGCCTCATATGTAGTAATTACAATAGTAGAGGCCTGGTGCACGAATTCATGCACCGGTGGGGGTTCCCTCAGCCTGGCCTGCAGGGATAGGGGTGAAACTGGCAGTTCGACCTCCCGCAAGGGGTCCCGGAGTGCTAGAGGGCACTCTGCAAAGTTGCTGTTGCTCTGCAGCTCCTGCGTTGAGTGTCTTCCCCCTAATGGTCAGTGCATGTCATAGCTACTGGCTGGTTGGCCGGTTGACCGTTTGGCTGGTCGCTTAGCCTTTTATATATAAAGATACTAGATTTCCTATGCTCTACTGTATATCTCCAGGACTATTTTGTGTGTGTTTTTTTGTTTTTGTTTTTGTTTTTGTTTTGCAGTGGCTTTCCTCTTACCTCCTATCTGATTAGTACATTTAGGTTTACTATTCTTGTCTCACCTTTTGGACAAGTTCTACTTAAAGAGCTACAATGTAATAAAGACAAAAGTTTTAAGCTGGGAAGAAAGCTGAAAAAAAAAAAAAACAACACTTAAGGACCAGCGTTAGCATTTGTAATGCTTTCTACTGCCCAACGTTTCCTATTGTTGAGAATTGTACTTAGTATTTTGGGGTTGCTTATACTATAAAATGAATCATTTGTGTGTGTGTTTTTGTTGTCTGCTGAATTGAGGGATACAGTTGGCTTCCTAAATTCTTCACTTTGCATCTTTTTTCCAAGAAAGAAACTATATTGAGATACTGTAACTTAAAATCACATTCCCTACAATTTGATACAGAGAATGAAATGAAACAAAAATCAATTTTCTTGACTTCTTAATATTTCTTCCTGCATCTTAGGTGTACAAACCCAAAGCAAACTCCACAAAACCAGAAACCCTTTTTCTACTGACTTGCCATTTTCACTATCAATAGAACTCTGATTCTTATTATTACAAAGGACTTTGCTATTAAAGAGTGTGATAATGCGTCAAATATTTAAAACTACGTTAGTGGAAAACTTCAAAAACACAGAGGAGGGACTCTGTTAACCTATTTATGTAGAGCTGTAGATATAGAGAGTTGTCAGTTCTATATCGTCAGTGTTATATAATAATGGTTAGAAGCAAAACTAGCCTCTGCATAGCAAAATAGGCAGCAAACTAAATTACCCAGAACTTTAAGCAATGAGATGTGTTAAAAATCCTTTTGTATTTGGAGAGGTGGTCCTAAATATTTGGAATGCCTGATTACTCCCAGAAATGGGAAGAAAGTGGCTCATACCAAAGGCAAGTTCCAAATTCTCTAAGGACATATGGGCGTCCTGCAAAGCAACACCTTTTCTCACCACTTGACGGTGTCTTTGCTGCTCATACCCTGAGAAACAAACCCTAGGAAACTAATGGTGTTTTAAATGGAAAACAGCAGTTCATTAGGATTGGTTAATGTGTTCTTGGCATAAGTTCAACTTCACATGCATGCAAGTGTATCTGAGTGTGCTCAGCAAGCCCTCTCCCCAGCTCTCTAATGGTGTCACGCAGTACTATAAATTTACTTTGACAGCTTGTAAACAGATAAGTGTGTCCTGGGAGCAGGGAGTGTGGAGCCAAGCCAGTAGCAGTTTCCAAAACTGGCAGGGCAAATAGAGCCAGGCACATATTAACACAGCAAACATTAAACTTTCCTGCTTCTCCATTCTTTAAGGGAATGTTAGCAACAGAGCAAAACGTGATGCAAATGTGCCATTTCTTAAATTCTTAACTCATAAGATTTAGGATTAGATTTAGGATTAGAAATAAGTTATTAAAAATACACATTTTAAAAGAAATGACCAAGGGCTAAGCAAAAGTTTAAAGGTGTTAGCTTCCTGCCCTAGTCTGTTTGGCTCAGTGGATAGAGAGTCGGCCCATGGATTGAAGAGTCCTGGGTTGGATTCCAGTCAAGGGCATGTACCCTCATTGCAGGCTAGATTCCTGGCCCTGGTTGGGGTGTGTGCGAGAGGCAACCAGATGGTGTGCCTCTCTCATATTGATGTTTTTCTCTCTCTGTCTCTACCCCTACCTTCCACTCTATATCAAAAAAAAAAAAAAATCATTGGAAAAAAAAGGCCTTGTGTGAAGATTAACAAAAAGAAAAAAATAAATATTAACTTCCTTGGTCTGTATTAAATCAGAATTTCTGTTGGCAACAGCTGAGTTGGTAGAAGATTCATATAACAAGCAGACAACCACCTAAGTTAATTCTACAAGCCATAGGAAACTGCAATAGGAGATGCTTGCATTTCATTGCTTGCTGAA
>NW_006299719.1:260293-281384 GCF_000327345.1 Myotis davidii
GTGTGACCTGACTAAGCAGTTTACTAAGTGTTGTATATATGAAACTGTTAATATGAAATTGCTGTGTTTATGAGAAATTGCTGTAGGTATATTCATTCCACAGAGAGTACTGTAGCTTTCTGCTTTCTTTTAGGCCACTAGAATAATTTAGCCCACCCCAGAGAATGCTTTTTTCCAACCCTTCCCAAAAGATGCATTTGGGGAAAGAATCAGGTTTTAATGTCAATGAATACAAGTAGCTGGATCCTTGAGAATTTTCAGAATAGAGAAAATGGAATGGAAGTTTTACCTTAAAAAATTAGCCCATAAGGCAGCAGAAATATAAGAGGGCAAGTTTCTGTTAAGTTCCAGTTTATAGCAGAAAGCAGCTGAGTGTGATGGTAAGAGCCCTAGACCCAGAGTTAAAATGTAGGACCAAGACCGACTTTGTCCATTAATCATTGAGTTTTGGGAAGAGATTTAAATAACATCTGCCAGCAAATGGATCAAGTAAGTCTTCCCTTATCCGTGCAAGATGTTATACAACTGCCAAGTATTCTAATAGCTTCTGAGCATATAAAACTTGTTCCACACTCGATAGCTCTATTTTTGACTTTCCTATTTCTGTGACATCCACATTTCTGTTGTGTGTGGTATCCATTGCTTTGGTATGCTCATGATTTGCATAAACTAAAGAAATTAGAGTTTACTTTCTAAGTTTTTATCTACACAAATGTTTTTGAAGTGAAACAAAGTGGCCTCATTTTCATCTGTTTGTTGCACAGCTATTTCCTAAAGGCCTACTTAGCCTGTGCTGTGCACAGCTGGCGGAGCACACGGAGGGGACTCTCCGGCCCTCAGGGAGCTGCAGCCCTGCAAAGGGTTCAGATACACCCATAACTAACCCTGATATGCAAAATAGTTCTGAGAGGAACACCCAGACTTGGAAGCATCAACTCAGAGCAGAAAGGGCATTCACCTTTCCACACATGCTATCCGTTTCACATCAGATCACTTTGGGGGGAAACCCTGGCCCCTTTATATGTAAAGTGATATATATATATAGGCTTTGAGTAGAGTCAGTAGGTTTTTAGATTATTGTGGTGAATACAATTCTCCTCACTTAATCAAAGGAAATACTTTTTTGTTTATAAAATAAACATATTGTTTTCTCAACAATTATACCCTGATAATTGTTTAGACTAGTTTATGAAGGAATTTACAAAATACAAGCATACCCAAGGCTAAATTTCTATTCTCATGCTTTGCTTTCATCTATCACTCTCTATCAAGTGGAAGATTTTGTTGCCAATGGGTGTAGAATTACTCCCAAAATACCAAGGCCTTAGAATTTGACTCTTGCCTGTAATGAACCATAGTTGATAAGGACTATAGAATAAATGTATGCATTTCACAAAAGTGGAAATAGCAAACATTTTATCATCCAAGAAATGGTCTTGTTAGAATTTAATATAGTTTTTCTGTTTCAGAGGGGGAATTGTATTATTATTTTACTCACAGGACTATATTCAAATATAGTAGGTTCCACTTTAAATTTTGCTCTTTCAAAACACAACAATTATTTACCATGAAATCACTTAAAAAATGGGAACTATATGCTGTTAGCATAAAAATATACCTACATATTATAAAATCATTTTCTATCATTTCAATTAGCATAGCCAGAATGTGATAAGAACAGTAACCCTTCCAGTACTTAAAGCAGCCAGTATCATCTTTAAGGCACTCTATTTGGCCAAAGGACTACAAACTTGAGGAGGAAGTAAAGGGGCTGCTTCTTTTACTATATGGAGAAGGATACAGACTGGTCAGAGATGTCAATGTAGGCCATTAACCATAGGTGCAAACAAGGAATGGATGGCAGACTAGCTCTTCTTTTTATTTTAATTTTTCTTTCATCAGGAAGGGATTGCCAAGGGCGTACCACACTGTAGCGAGCTGTGGTTCATTTTGCTGACTGCGTGGAGACAGGGTTTCAGAACTGTACTCAATGGTGCCCTTGTGGTCTGAGAAATTTACTAAGGCTTTCTTCTTCTTTTATTAAGATCATTAGTTTGCATATAGCTCTTGAAGGGCCAATTAATGGTTATTCATTTTGTATATGTCATCAGCTCATTGTTGCATTGCTAAGGGGGATCAAAATATAATTAGAGAAAGGGAAATGTAGGTGTAAAAAAGCTTTTGTTATGTAAATTTTGTCTATAACTCATAAAATCTTATAGATGTAGAAAAACATTTGATAAAATAAAAACTCAACAAAGTGGGAATAGAGGGAATATACTTCAACATAATAAAAGCCATATATAACAAACCCACAGTCAAGATCATAATGGACAAAAACATTTTCTTTAAGATTGGGATGAAACAGAGATGCCGCATTCACCAATCTATTCAACACTAGAGGCCCCGTGCACAAAATTTGCATATTTTACACCAATAATGAACAATCATAAAGGGAAACTAAGAAAACGATTTTATTTCCAATTGCATAAAAAAATAAAATACCTAGGAATAAATTTTAACCAAGGATGTAAAAGACCTGTACTTGGAAAATTCTGTTGGTCTTCATTCCTTTGTGCATATTCAACAATTTATCTGGTATCATTTTCCTTGTGTCTAAAGAACTTCCTTTAGCATAACATACAGATCTTTTATAATGAATTCTCATACCTTTTGGTGATCTGAAAAAAAAAGTATTTTCATTTTTGAAAGATTTTTTTTCTGGATATAGAATTTATTCTAACAGTACTTTCTTTTTACTTCAGCATTTTAAAACTGTCATTCATTGTTAGGTCTCTGGTAAAAAAAAATCTACTGTCATTCCTTCTTATCTTTCTTCCTTTGTACATATATTGTCTTTCTCTGGCTGCTTTTAAGGTATTATTTTCTATTTTGCTATTTTTCACGTATTTCATTATAATGATCTCTGGTGTGATTTAAAAAAATGTTTATTTCACTCATGGTTTGTTGAGATCTTGGCTCTGTGGGTTTATAGTTTTCATTAAATATGGGGACATTTCACCCATTATTTCAAGTATTTTTTGCAATCCTTCTCCCCTTTCTGGAACTCTACATATGTATCAGACCACTTGATGTTATGATATCCTTTGGTAGTCTGTCCAAAATTTAGGTATCTCTGCTCTTTCAAACTCTGATCTCTTATTCCTGATACCCAGTGGACTCTGTTTAGGTTTCCTTCTCTGAGCTGTGGCCTGGACAGTATTTTCATATGGTCATTGGGGGCAATTGGAGGGCTTACCTGGTTTGTCTCTCTTCCTACAAAGATCACAGTCTTATGCCCTGAAAACTGTTATATATTTGTTAGCTATGATAGGAAATAAATTCCCATAGCAGTTAATGGGAATTTATTCGTGGGCAGAAGCAGAAGCCCTCTCCCCCCTGCTTTATTTTTAATTTTAAAAGTACTATTAAAATAAATTCTATATTTAGAATTTTAAATCATAAAATTCTTTTAAATAACTGATCTTTATGAAATAATAATTAGAATATATGAATCTCATCAACAAATTTTTGCATTTAGGTTGAAATCCTGAATCCTTTCTCTGGCTCAGAGGTCTTGCATGATCAGGACCTTTTCCTCCCTCTATTCTCCACACTGCAACCAGACTCCTCTTTGAAAAACACACATTTTTCTCCTGCCTGGAAGTCTTCAATGGCTCCCCACCGATGGTACAGTAGATAAAGTCCTAACTTACAAGGCTCCATAAAAGCCTTCTACCTATTATTTCTGCCTTCTCTCTTACCACTTTTTCTTTTGCTCCTTTTCTTCTTTCCAATCATGCTAGACTTTTTCCAGGTCTGCAGATGTACATTCTGTCTTCTTCCTGGTAGGCTCCATATGAGTGTTCCCTCTGATCTGAATACTCATCCCCCTCAACTTTAGCCTATTTAATTCCTGCCTGTCTTTCAACAGTTAACACACGCCTTCCTTGACTCTTGAAGAGAGTCAGGTTTCCTTGTTTTATGCGTTTATAGCACCTTATGCCTCTTCTTTATGGCACCTCAACACAATTATAACGCAATAATTAATTGTAAATTAGTTGGTCATCTCGTTCTCTTACTAGAACGTAGGTTCTGTGAGAGCAAGGCTGTGTCTATCTTATTCCTTGTTAGCACTGGTGCCAGCACAGTATTCTGAATAAAATGGGTATTTAGTAAATGTTTTTGGAATGAAACATTTTTTGAAAGGATTACTGGTGTAGTCTTCCTTTTACAGAGAGGAATAGGCAATACAAAACAAAGCAAAACAAAACAAAACACGGAAGTTGGTATAACTAAATTCAAACCAGATCTTGACCAAGGGAGTGGTAAATGAGAGTCTGATTTAGAAATGAGAGTAGTGGGGATCAAGGGCAGTTAGGTGAAGTTTTGACATTTTGAGCACAGGATGTTTTTGACAACTCTGTACGTTTGGGTTAAAAGCCAGGAGGTTGAGGGAGTAATGAGTCAAGATGTAGCCATGTAAGAAAAGGAGCTGATAGAGTCAGGGTTTCCTTCTGATTGCTGGGTTCCACTATCCATACTCAAAATGGGTAGCTCAACCTTGACACAAAGGAGATGCTCAGAAAACAGATAAGGGAAGAAAAGTAGGACTGGCCACACATGGTAGAAAGCTAAAGGGAGAGTAGTTTTCAGTTCATGTAGGCGCAGGGGTCCTCAAACTACGGCCCGCGGGCCACATGTGGCCCGCCAAAAACATTTATCTGGCCCACCAGGTGTTTTTGCCGCCACTGCCTGTCCTGTTTAGCAGCCGACTCACTGGCCGCCTGCCGTGCGCACGTGTGGAATGTCTGAGGGACAGTGAACTGGCCCCCTGTTTAAAAAGTTTGAGGACCTCTGAGGGTGCCTAGGAATCTGGTTTTCCCTAGATATATGGCTTTTTGGCAGGGGCAACAGAATATTCTCAAAATCAACATGCTAGTAGAAATGGGATTTCTAAAAAAATGTACCACTGGACCTAGGTCACCTTAACCCAGAGACCTGCCTATAGTGAAATTTGTACTTTGTGAGTAGCAGATTTTATTGTGGGCTATTTGCAGTGGTCAGTACAGGCAGAAACTGTCCCAAACACTCAGGCTTAGCAGGGTAAGGATCTATAGTAGAGATAAAGAAAGTTGTAGGATCTGAAAGTTTTATGATCCAGTTGATTAAATAAATACTTATTGAGCGCCTCATTTGTGATTCCATAGTGATCAAGACAGACATTAAATAAATATATAACATCTCAGATAACAAAAATGATGTCAAATTTTATAAATATCAATAATATTCTAAGTGCACAAATTAATTTTACTTATAAAAAGGATATCAACAAAGGCTGTGTTGTTCAGGGTCTGTGGTCTGCTCAAGACTTATGGATGCACATAATAACTTATAAGAGAGAAAGAAGAGAGAATAACAGACTCTAAAATACATATGCTCATGGATATAATGATTATTGGCCTTGTTAATATGTACGTTGGTACCAGAGGAGACATTTTGGAATAACCTTTCCTGCTTATGGCTTGCCTGATGGAGACCTCTATTGCAGGGATAGGAATAGATTTCACTTTAATTGGTAACTTTGATTTAATAGAGTGTAGCTGCTTGGAGTTCTGTGATGAAAAGCACTCTGGAGCTGTGTCTAGGCGTAAGGTGTAGAGCATTGTGATAGAAATATTTGCCATGGGCCCAAGATGTAGTTATGCAAGCTCTCATGTCATAGATTGGTAACAGAACTTACCTCCCTGCTTCCAACTAATTGAAATTGATTATTTTATTTTTTTATTGAACAAACAATTACTGACTGCTTAGATGTGCCTGGCACTGTGCTATGTACCAGAGATACAAAGATAAAAGGCTATAAACCTTGTACTTAAAGAACTTACAGTCAAGTAAAACAAAATTACAATGTAATTGCATTTAAAAAATGCCGTGTCTGCATGTTTCAACAGTATTTTGAAGTGTTACCTTTTATTTTTATTTTTTCTTCATACAATCCTAGTGAATAAAGCATGCTCAACTTAGTTAATATTGAGACTTGGCTGAAAACTGTTATCCTTCACTCATTTGGATTCCAAGATGAAAAATCTTGCAAAATTCACATATTATAGTGAACTGTCATCCAATAGAGATTATATTCATCTAAGGATATGGGCTACACTGAACTGACAATTACATTTTGGCATATATTCTATAAAATATGTCATTGTGGTGTGGCAGCTGCTCAGAATAAAGCAGAAAACATTCCAGAAAAAAAATGTTCTATTTAGAATGTATCTGTGCATTATATATATAATGATCCCCCTCTACTGCTTTGTCTTTATTTTCCCTTTTTCTCTCCTCCCTCTCATTGTCATCGCTGACACCCCTACCCCCAGGTCAGACCACAGTTTTCTTATTTTTTATTGAGGTTCATCACTCTGTTCTCTCTGTATGTGGTGATGATTCTGTTATGTCAATGACTGAAAGAGAGAAGCCCTCACTCTCCTCTTTTGTGACCATTTAATCCTTTTCTTATTTTCAGGGTATCACATACTTAGTAGCTCATGCTCATTTAGCTTTGCACTCTTTTTCTCTTTATCCGCTATCTGGACTAAAATATGCCTATTGTGTTGCTTCTGACAAACATCATCGGACATTCTACAAAGGCAGATGAATCTATGTGAAGTGATCATTAAGCTAATGATCACTTTACATGTCTCTTGAAGGTTGGGAAATTGACTAGTATCTAAACACCAGACAAATTTTGCCTAAACTACTTCATGGCCCCTATTTAGCTTCATTGCACTTGGGACCTTCTTCCTGTTCAACTGTCTAAAGATGCTTAAAGTAATGAAATACAATAAGTTTGGAATGTTGAGTACCATTTCCTTATTGAACTAATTCTCTAGTCTCATGGACTTGGGTAAAACTCTGACATTGACTATGTTTCTGACATTAAAAAATGGGCTACATCATTATGCTTCAATTTGAATCAATTTGAATCCCCCGAGTTGCTAACTTCCATATTCTGTATTTCAAACATCTCACTTACTGATGTCTTATAATGGTGGCAACCCTATATACTGCTATTGCCCGAAAAGATATGGTAAAGTTCTTTCTTACTGGACAGAAAACTATTCAAGGACAGAACAGGGTCTTGCTATTTCATTTTGGCTCTAGTGCTATGCTATTAGCATGTGCTCAAGAAATTTTGGTTGAATAAATAAAAACAATACAAATCAATTTTAATTTTAAATAGTACATAAATGTAACAGGCACCATTTCTGCAGTCTCTTTTCTCTGGAACACCATGCAGGAATTTGCAAAATCAATGGTGTCAGTTTTCCACAAACTGTTGAGGGTCCTTTTCAAGTCTCTGATTCTATATGCAGCCGTTAGATTCTGTCTTGTACTCGATTTTCACGTTTTCTTCTTTCACCTGCCCCACCACTCATCTTTATGACGTATTGTAGAGGCTAATATGGAAAGAGCTGTGCTGATTTGGACAAAGGAGATGAATCCTAGGGGCATGGACTTATTTAGGATGACATTGGCTGAGATAATATCAAATGGATCTTCTTCATTCAATGAACCCTTGATCTTTTGGGAGGGGCACAGAGAGATTTTTAAAAAAAAAAAAAACACAAATAGAAAGAGACAATATTACAAGTTGGGAAATGTGACTTGACTCATGAGTAAGTGTAGCAGGTAATTAATTCCATGAAGAATTCAGAAATGACACAATTTTACTGTCCAACCTATCCTTTGCTTTATCTCCTCTTGTCTACCATCTATCACCTGGATACCACAACTTATGCAAAGAATTTGTGCTTTATGTTTCTCTCCTTTGAGACATCTTTTAAAATGTGGTTCATACAAATATGGATAAATTATCCAATTTCATTCTAAAATGTATAGCATATTACGGTAATTCACACTACAGCATTGAAGACATCTGTTAAGAGAGGATTTAAAGTGGGACACATTGTATCTGTCTGAATATGTGGAACAAGGATGAGCTGATTGAGGAAAGCATAGAAAGGGAGAAACAGGTAAAAAACAGGGAGTTCAAGAATTCTGGGTTAGAAGAGGTTACAGGGGTTATAAATGGTGATGGAAGGAGACTTCACTTGGGTTGGTGAACACACAATACAATATACAGATGATGTATTATAGACTTGTACACCTGAAAACTATATAATATTATTAGCCAATGTCACCCCAATAAATGTAATAAAATAAATAAATACATTAAAAATTTTAAAAAAGAATTATGGAAAAAGTATGTAACATATATGTATGCATGTATTTATGTGGAAGAGGATGTTCATCATAGTGGCAAAAGCATTTAGACAATCAACTATGTAAACATTGAATCATCCTTGAGCCAAAGCTGCTTAAAGGAGTGTTGGGAGACTCCTGCTATACATAAATATCAATAATCATCTATGGTGGTTTTGGAAAGATACCATTGAGGATATTTTGAGGTGTACACATTTCTTTATAATTAAGGCTATTTCACGAAATGTCAATATCAATGATTTAAAAAACAATCTCTTCTTTGTCAGTCACTTCTTATTTTCATCCACCTATTTTATTTTCACTTGGCAGTGTCTTTTGGAGCCCCTGTGTTCTCTAAGGAAGGGCATTAGCATTCACTGAGTATCTGTCATATGACAGACACTGTGGCAAGCATTCCAGTACCTGTGGTTTACTCTGTACAGCAGCCTGTGACAGAACTCCCTCCTACTTTACAGATGACAAAACAGACACAGTGTACTTGCCCGGGTCACAGAGGGAGGAGGGGCAGTGCCTGGTCATGTTTCTCTGACTCCATCGTGGCTGTGTAGGAAGCAGAATTTTATTTCATCTGTCTGAAATGTATTTTTTTCAGGCTATGAGTATTTAAACCTATTTTTAATAAAAATATACACCATCTAGAATTACTAAAATGTAGTGTTCAACTTTCTCTTCCTTGTATCTATTTTGTAGCTTTTGATTTCATAGACTTGGGTCATCTTTACCATCATCTTTTTTTTTCTCTGAGTGAAGCACTTTAGGTGTGGACCACATTTTCTGGCCCTTTCTCTCTTGACTTTCTCTGGGCCTTCTCTAATTCTACTATATGTTTTTTTCTTAAAATTGTGTCTTCTAAGAGAGAGAGAGAGAGAGAGAGAGAGAGAGAGAGAGAGAGAGAGAGAGAGAAATTACTGAGATAATGAGATAATGATTTTCGTTTTGTTTTCAGTATCTGACGATGATGCCTAGGATACTATTACCTTTTTGGACTCAGCAGCAATTTTTTTTTTTGGAGACCATAAAAGTTTACAGGTCCATCTCAGACCTCAGGTGCTTGAGCATGTATAGCTACAAGGGCATCTAGGTGGGGAACAGTCGGAGCATTTTATATGGCAGTCAAGTGCATGCATTTGCTGACCCCCCTCACTCCCACCTCCACCCTATCTCCAACCAATCCTCATCCCCCTAAGCACCTTTTAAGTATGAAAGAAAAAGTAAATAAAGGTAGTGAGAAGGCACAGCCTTCAGACTCAGAAGGGGTGCCCATTGCTCCCATCTTTAACTACACACTGTTTTTACTAACTAGATATAAGTAGGTGGGATGCATATCGACAAGCTTATCTCACTTTAGATTCTAGTCTTCCCAGCTGTTGCCAGGGTCAGAATAACTTGGCTTTGGTGTCTGTATACACCACAAGGCAGTCCGCTTAAGATGTGAATATTCTCACAGCAGCTTTCAAAAAAGACACAACCTTATACAGAAAGTTTGCTTAGCCATTTTGTAAATTGATCACACTAATAAAAGAACCTGGATTTTTTTTTTCATTCATTGTGCAAAATCTAGGACAACAGAGTCAAAATTACATTGTACTAGTCGCCCAGTGCACGAATTCATGCACAGGTGGGGTCTGGCCAGCCAGCTTCAATGGGGACCCATCAGGCCAGGTCAGTTGGGGAGAGGGAGGGCTGTGGGTGGTTGGCTTGCTGGTCCCACCCCTGATCAGGGTGTTGGGGGCTGATCGGTGGCAGGGGCGGGGCCGGCTGGAGAGGAGGGGCTGTGGGTGGTTGGCTAGCCGGACCTACCCCCAATTGGGGTATTGGGGGCCAAACAGGGGCCAGGCCAGCCTGGGGGGGGCGGTGACTGGGGCCCGGATCAGGCGGTTGGCTGCTGCAGCGTGCTTCATAGCCACTGGTCATTCTGGTCATTCTGGTTGTTGGGCTTTTATATATATAGATAATATTTAGTCTGAGAAATAGAAGACTAGTACCTAGATCCTGCTTTATTTCTTTGCTTTGTTTTGTTAAATAATAAAACTATGCAATCTTGGTGAAATACTTTCACCACACTGGGTTTCCATATTCCCATCTGTAAAATGGGGATAGTGACACTTTCGGTGTGTGGTGGTTGTGAGGATTGAACTATGTCTGTGAAGCAGCTGTATTACAATGAGTACCCAATTCCCTTCTCCCTCATTTACTAGGGCTAGGATCACTGATCTGCATCCTATTGTGTCTGAGGGGCCTGGGCTTACAGGTGGAGTTTGTTATTATATATAACTGGGGGGGGGGCAGCTGGGGAAGGTCAGACTAGGGGGCTCTAGATGGACTGACCCACTCTTATTGTATAGCTAACATTTGATTAGAGTGATGCACCAATGAGCTTTTTATAAAAACCACTTTGATATGTGATTTTTTAATGTGGCCACAAACCTCAAATTTTATTGTTTTTTAGTGTATTTGGGATATTAACGGCAAGTCTGGTCACTTAGGCCCAGGAACAGGAATGAAGCAGTTAGCATTGGATCTTGACATTTTATTCTATCTTTCAGACACTAAGCCTTGCACATACAGGCCAGTAGTGTAATAAAAACCAGCGAGAGATCGTCAATCTTATGACATTTTGAGGGCTGTAGTGGGCTTACCAAATGGTAAGTCTGAAATCTGTATGTCCCCAATAAAACCCCGGGAAGTCAGATGCTGCTTAGCCTCCTAATGAAGGGGATCCAGCATTTTCAGGGATTGTCCTGAAAGTGTTATGCATAATCTTTATTTTTATCATAAATTTGATAGTACTAGAGGCTAGTTACTGGTTCAGAGTGGACTCTGAAGCCAGTCAGACCTCAGTTTGAATCCAGATCCCCCACTTACTAAGGAGGCAGCTGTAAGCAGAGATTAGAGCCTAAGGTTCACATTGCCTCTAGAAACCTCAGGTTTTCATTTTTAGAAGAGAACTGAGCCCGGCCAGTGTGGTTCAGTGGTTGAGCATCAACCCATGAACCAGGAGGTCATGGTTCAATTCCTGGTTGGGGAACATGCCCAGGGGTTGTGGGTTAGATCCTCATTAGGGGGGTGCAGGAGGCAGCTGATCGATAATTGGTGATTCTCTCTCATCATTGATGTTTCTATCTCTCCTTCCTCTCTGCAATCAATAAAAATTTTTTTTAAAAGAAGAGAATTTGTTATTACTGTGGCAAAGGCTGTTGTGAGTATTACATGAGATAATATAATTGAAGCATGGCACTTAGTACGTAATAAGTGTCCAAAAATTATTTGCTATTTTAATGATCATTATTATTTTCCCCGAGTGAATGGTTTACGAATGTCCACTTTCCCTAGAATCTCTCTCCTAACTCTTAATGATTTATTATTGTTGTATGGATGAGAAGCATTGATGCTGATACCAGTGTGGTAATTTCTGCCCATCAGGTTGATAGTTGGAATTTTTATTTTCAACAGGTTTTATTAACAGGTGGACAAGTCTGATAAAGCATGCTCATAGAAAGTATTGATATCTTTGTTTCACATATGTATGGGGTTATTTGAACCTTAAATCCTTAGGGTGCTAGCATTATGGATCTTGCTGTCCTTTCTTCCCAAAATAAACATAAAAATAATATATTACAAACTTAGTAGGCTATTTTGGTAACTATCATATGTTGGTTTCTGTTCAAGCAAAAGGCCACATGTAATGTGGTTAAAGTATGGCTGCTGAATTTGAATTACCTCTCTTTTCTCTAATCTACACTTGCTATTCTACATGTAATTAAAGGTATTTAATACCTATAAAGTTTTTGATGACTAATGTGCCTTATGAAGCCTGTAAATTAACATAACGTAAAAGTAAACAAAGTGCTTCATTTCTTGGTGCTGAACATCTCATGACTTTCCATATTGTCTGTGTTGTACAGGACATGGGTAAAAATGGAAGAGTTACAGCTTTATTCCCCCATGCCCAAACCTCTTATTCCAGCACCTTCATGCAGTTCTCTTCATTTCTGTAAAGTAAATGCTCGGTATCAGTGACTTTGGGTGTTAAGAATCAGTTCAGCCAGTCCAACCGACCTTCTGTTGTTCTGTGGTAAAGTCTAAGAACTAGGATTTCTAGGATGGGGAGAGTCACCAACTCCTGCAAATAAAGATATTTGCTTTGTGCTTTTTCCTAGAAGAACCATCAGACTCTCACTTAACGAACAAGAAACTTGGTAAGTCATAGTCTGAATGTTAAGTGCTAACCTAGTCTAAAAAACTTCATGACAGTCAATTAAAATTACATGATTACACAATATACAGATGCTGTATTATAGAATTGCACACCTGAAACCTATATAATTTTATTAACCAATGTCACTCCATTAAATTCAATTTAAAAAGTATAGGAACACCTCAAAATTTAGTTAGTAAAGATTAATTGCTGTTGAAGATTTTTTGGGTCCTTCTTTTAAGTGTCTGAAATTTTCCGCCTGCTTTCAAGTGGCTTATTTTTCCCCCTCTTAAGAGTCCTCTAGGAGAAATATCACATAGCTACTGATGCCTTATTACCCCAGTTCATCCCAAACATCTTGTTTCCTTCCCATCCTTCCCTCTCAGCTTGTGACCTTGACACATGTCTCCTCCTCTTCTGCCCCGTCTTCAACAGGTAGAGTCTGAATGTTGGGTCGTCCCCAGGATGTATTTTGTCTTTCTGTATTCTTCTAGGTAATTTCATCTGGTTCCATAGTTTTAAACATCATAAGCATGCTGTTAACTCCTAAGTTTACATCTCTGGCCCTGATTGCTCTATCTTGCTTCAGACTTCTTTATTTAGTTCACTTCCCACCAAATCTGCTCTTGTCTCCCTATCATCCTTCTCATCTCTAATAAAGGCTTTAGTCTCACCATCTCTAGTTCATCATTATTCAAGCTACTGTTCTTTCTCATTTAGATAACCTACAGTAGCCACCTCATTGGCTTTTATGCTTTAGCTGTTGCCCTAAACACTATAAGCTTTCTTTAATGTAAGTCCATTCTCTACAGAAGTCTGTTTATAACTATTTCTATTCCCAAAATCAAGTAGTGAACAAAACACAAACCGCTATTTAAATGTTCAAAGCACAAATACTGACAATTTAATAATATGTTTTTTCTATAATCACACTTTACTTAATGCACTAATTTAATCAGGTTTAGTTAATTTACTACATAAATGTACTACTCATCACAAAAGCAAATATTATATTAGCCTAATGGTTAGAGTGCTATTTTTTGGATGTTGACTATGCTGACCTTACTCTTTTGACCCCCACATTTTGATTCTTTCATTTTGACCCAATTTAAGCCTGAGGATATCGTGACAGTTTCTTTTTTTTTGTGTGTTGGCTGCTGTCATTTTTTATTTTTTATTTTTTTTATTTTTATTTTTATTTTTTTACAAAGGGTATTACATATGTGTCCATTTTTCCCCCCGCCCTAGACAGTCCCCTAGCCTCCCCTATTTCCCAGTGTCTTATGTCCATTAGTTTCTAAATACCAGTATTTAAATCGGATTTATACAAAGGTTAAACAGTGTTAAACTATTTATAGTTTTATCTTTTTTATTCTACTAAACCTATTTTACTCAGACTACAACATTTTCTGTGTCAATTTTAAAATAAAGGTTTAATCTATTGATTATGTTTTGTCTACAACAAGGGTCATCAACTTCATTGTATATTTTGTGGTCATTATTTCTATCCAACCCAGTGTTTCCATATCAATTTTTGCTAGACAATATAATTCTTTTACCAATTTTGGTCAATAAATTTTTACCATGAGAATTTTTAGCTAGTGTCAATTCTGGTTTCTGTTAATGATTTCTTTAAAAGCTTAATTTCTTCCAAGGTTAATTTTTGCAGTTTTCAGGGTTACTAACAATATGTGATTCTTCAGCCTGTTTTTTTAAAATTGAAAAACAAAACAAAACACTTCACATATATCTTTATCATTGTTAGTTTTATTTTGTCAATAATTTCTATCCAATCTAATTTTACTTTGGGTCAAATTGTATTTTGTCCCAAAACAAAATTAGAAATGTCCTCTGTGTCAAACTGCCAGAGTTAAAATATTCTGCTCTAATTTTAATTGCTCCTTATATTTTCTCTTCGCATGATGTCATTGTTAGCTAGAGTTGTAACAGTGGGAAATTATTGCTAAAACAAGTTTGACTCCAAACAGAAAGAAAATGAAAATATAAAGGGGAAAAAACAATTTTTTCTTTTTCAGGCAAAACATCCTATATAATAAAAGGTTAATATGCAAATTGACCGAACAGCAGAACAAACATTGCTATGACCACCAGGGGCAGACACTCAATTCAGGAGCCGCCCCCTGGTGGTCAGTGCTCTCCCACAGGGGGAGTGCCTCTCAGCCAGAAGCCCTGAGCCGGCCTCATAACTGGCGACTGCAGCAGTGACGGTGGCAGCCTCTCCCGCCTCTGTGGCAGCACTAAGGATGTCCGACTGCTGGGAGTGGGCCTAAGTCATCAGTCAGACATCTCCCAAGGGCTCCTGGACTGAAAGAGGGCGCTGGCTGGGCTGAGGGACAACCCCTGAGTGCATGAATTTCATGCACCAGGCCTCTAGTGTTATATAAAGTTGAGTTCTGATTCACTGGGAAAGACCTCTTCCTTTACTTTGGAGTTTTTACTTCCCTGGCAATCCAAGTTGGCTTCATCTCTCTTTCAAGCATTGACTACAATCAACTATTCCACAGTGTTAACTAGGACACCCTTCATTTTTGTTTTTTAATAGCTTGGTTTAAGTGACCAAAATTAGTATATCTTTCAGTATTGATTCTTGAAGTGGTTTGGACTTTGCCTACTCTTTAAAATTATTCAAAAACAGATATAGTTGGCTCTTCTGAAATGGAGTTCATTTTATTTCTTATTTAATTTTATTTATTTTTATTTTTGAGAAACAATAAGGCTAAATGTTATGTACTATAAAAAGCTACCTAGGTCTTTAGATGTGTTGCTGTGACAACTACAACAATAACAAAATAGTTATTTATATAACACTATGTGTTGCTAATTGCTTTATATATGCTAATTCACTTAATCTACCCAACAACTCTTTGAGGTCTGTTTTATTTTCCCATTTTATAAGTGAGGAAACTGAGGCATAGAGCAGTTAACTAACTTGTACAGGTATAGTAAAGATCTGACACAAATTGCATAATGTTTCCTTTTTTTTACATATATTTTTATTGATTGAGAGAGAGAAAGAGCGAGAGAAACATCAATGAGGAGAGAGAATCCTTGCTGGGCTGCCTCCTGCATGCCCCTTATTGGGGATCAATCCCACAACCCAGGCATATGCCCTTGACCGGAATCGAACCTGGGACCCTTCCGTCTGCAGGCCGATACTCTTATGTTCTGAGCTACACTGGCTAGGGCATGTTTTCTATTTTAAAAAGACTTTATATTTTGTTTTTAATTGAAAGCAAACGCTTGATTCCCTGCCTTAGGAGATGGTGTGAACCTATAATTTCTCATTACATAGCTTTGCTACCCTTCGATAGAGAATAAAGTTTGAAGTATTTGATAAAACTGGGTTCAGCCCCTCCACTTGCTTGGTGGCTACCAAATCCAACAAGAAAACTGAAGTGATTTCTCCATGTCAGAGTGAGACCACACCCCCAGTCCTACTCAATTCTCTTTCCTAATAGGCTTCTAAGGTCTTCCCCTTGCCTCATGTAAGCTCCTTCATATAACCAACAAAACTGGTCATATTACTGTTTGTTGGGACAACTTGCATTCAGTTGAGAGTTATTAAATGCTAGGTTTTCTATTAAACAGGGAAATTAAATTTTCTCTCCCATTCTCGCTTTTCTCTGTCTTGGACGCACTGGTCCCTCTCACTGGCCTACTTCATTCCCACTCTGATCCCACATTCAAGCTTCTCTCTTGGGTGGTACTCAGCTTCCTGTTTAATCGCTGTGGGGAACACAGAGACACCTTTGAATTTTGTTGAATGTTCTGAGTACAACCTGTATATAATAATCTTGCCAGGATTGCTCTGGTTTCTGCTTCAGAGATTCTGTTATTTCATCCCATGTCTATATGAGACTGACTCTGAAGGTCCCTGGTGGTTCTCCACTCTCTCCACTTTGGATCAGAGCCGTGTGGGTAGGCTGCATCCTGTAGTCTTTGCCTCTCAATATTTGGCAGTTGTAGGTATTTTTATTCAACCAGCATGTATGCAGGACCTATCATATGCCAACTGTTTAGAGCCTGAAGGGACCATGGAGGTCATCTTCAGTCACTTCATTTTATACTTCAAGCTCCAAAAGGTTAAAGGATTTTCCCGGGTCACTCTGTTAGTGCTAGGCCAGGATTAGACCTAGATCTTAGAATCTGTTTTCCATCAACATCATGCTTTTTTGCACTTTTAATATGAGGCTTTTGGTTGTACCTAGGCATTCATAATATTCTTAAGTTTCCCTTAAGAGCTTTCAAATGTTAAGCCCTAGCTTTTGTAACCAGAGAATAAGAACGCCTTGTGCAAAGTGGACCCAGTTTCTTACCTTACTAGTATGTTTCCAATCAGAGATTCAAGGTACATGTTTGCATAATAACCAGTCCCCATTCACTTGTTTCTTTCTACTTCTGTGGCTACATATTTACATTTTATCACAGTTTGGTTTGCCTGATAGGGTAAGTGGGAGCAGGAATACTTAGTCTATATAAATTGCATGAGAGAGGCCATCTGCAGGCACACACTTGGCCATCTTCACAATAGGAAACCATGCTTAGGAATATTCTGATCAATATGCTCCCTGGGCCTGAGTCAGTTCCCGTAGCTGGAGAGATAAAATGAATTAAAAATGAGTGGAATTGTTTTAAGTGAAATAAATTCCAATAAGCAAATCTTTAAAGTGATATTCTTTCTAAAATAGTTATTTTAGATGTGGATAGGTTATGTTTTGGCCTATGAATACCAAGAGCCCAGAAATTCTGTCTTTCCTCCTAGAACTAAAGGAAAGCCTATCATGTTAATTTTTGGAGTTTGAATTCTTTGCTAGGTTACCAGGCCTGGCTTTAAGCCAGAGTGTGGATCATTGAGAGAGATAATTTTCCTATTCTTTGAAGAAAACTCTTCATGTAGTCAGAACCATCCTTAGTAGAAAAAAGCTAAACTATTCAATTTTATTTTTAAACATAGATAAATAATATCTTAGCACCTCGAGCCCACTGAGGATAGTGGACTGTTTACATGGGATAGTGATTGGAGTTTGAGAATATGAGCTGGAAGCAGTAATATGGCCAAGCAATAGAAAAACTTAAACAAAAAACCTGGTCATTAGTTAACCTGGTTCACCTTTATTATTTATTCTCCTGGTGAAGTTTTACTTTATTTTTTTTTAACAAACCAAGCTAAGTTCTTCAGTTATCAAAAAGGAAAGCTATTTGTTTTTGTTTCTTTATATTGATGAAACAACAGAACTACATTTAATTGCAAATGTGAAAAAAATAATGAATAAATTCTGATTTTTATTTTAAATAATAATTTAATTATGTGCCAAAATTATTATTGTGAAGTTAAAAATAAAATTCTACTTTGAGACTGATATAAATTGTTTTCAAAAATGAGATAATCTACCTTCAGAATGGAAAGTTCTGTTATGGAAGATTCTATGAATCACTGTGACCATACAGTTATTGTTTAAAGTATTACATAAGTTTCCTTTTTCCCCCATTGACCTCTCCCTGGCCACCCCCAAACATCACAGTTTTAACCACTGCATTCAAAAGAACTATTCCACACTCTTTTTTCCCCTTCTATCTCAGGAACTCCTAAGAGTTGAAATTGTCTTTAAAACCAAAAATACAAATATTATTTCAAAATATTTCTGATATAATACTTTAGCAAATTATTTGTTTTATATCAAAGTAATAAGAAAGAAAGAATGAATCATTTTTGCTTTCTTTGGATATCTACCATAAAACCATAAGAATAAGAGAGATATATGCCTGCAAGGAAAATTTTTATTGGACTGTAGTTTAGTATTATTGACAAATTTTAATGTGTATTTAACTGGTTAGTGTGTTTATGTTTCCTATGTTTTAGAAGAGGTTGGGGCAGAGTGTGTGAACATGCAGAATATTCTCATAGTTGCATATGTCTCAGGAAGCAGAATTTCCTTTGACAATAAGAGACAGTTGTGGAATACGTTTTCAGGAGACCAGTGTTTGATTTTAAGCACTCAAAATGCCATTTTGTTCTGAATTTGTGGTTGTGGTGTGTGTGTGTATGTGTGTGTGTGTGTGTGTGTGTGTGTGTGTGCGTGCGTGCGCATGTGCGTGGAGAGAGAGAGAGCCAAAATCGATTTTCATATCAAGGTACCCACTTAAAGTAGTCTTTACAAACACATCTTCCAGGAAATCTGAGTTGATGCCCCCTAAGTCAGAACCCATTAGGATCTCTAGAACAAATCATTACCCAAGTCAGTGATTGTGAAAAGACCTTGTCCGAATTGGTCAGGCAGTCTTATTAACTGTGATACTTAGCGGGGTTATTTGTTTCTTGATTGATTACTCTGTCAAATAATTCTGGTCAAAGCAAGATTTCTTGATAATATTGACATTTAACTCCAATGCCTGCCGTAGAGATGTGATACCAGCCTCAATAAATATTGACCCGCAAAATTGTTAGTTATTTGTTAAACTTTTCTAAACCTAGCTAAATGCTCTCTTGCAAAAATACAAACCAATGTATTCCTTAAGCATAGGGAACATGATGTAGAAATGCAATGCCAAAACTTGGCTTTTCATATAATATTTAAACTGAGTCTTAAGTATATATAAATATGCTAAGTTGGTAAATTTCAGTCTATAGTAATTTTAATAGTATCCTCTTTTCTGGGTCTTGCTTTCACTTAGATTTTGATCTGATATTTTTTCACTGGTTTGTAAGATTTTCAGTGCTTTTAAGAAGATGTTCTTTAAGCTTTGCATTCAGAATTTTTAGTTGTTTTTGGGGGGAGAGAGAGAGAGAGAGAGAGAGAGAGAGAGAGAGAGAGAGAGAGAGAGAGAGATAAATCTCTCATACTTTTAGAATTGGAGCTAACCAGTAGACTTTTACTTACAGATTTATCTTCACAGTTTTATATTATTACAATTATGGGAGATTATGAGCCAAATCCTTTTCTTGAGTGCTAGATTTCCCTTGCTTAATCTTTCATTCACTCCTTTATACCTATGGAGAACGTATAAGAAACAAGTCCAAAGTTTCCTTTTGACAATGAACTTAACAATATGTTCAGTCTCTTTGTGAAAGATCCATTTTGAGAGGAGAAAAATTTTATGAGCATTTCTCTCTCACATATGCTAGCTTCATAAAATTTACAAGCTATTTTTGTCCTTGGCTTGATCCAAGGAGACAGGACTTCCCGAGGGACTGAGATAAGACTCCAGGCATCCTTTCCAAGTGATTATCTTTTTCTATAACAAGAGCCCACTCATACCCCACCTCCCACCCCCGGCCCTAAGAAAGAAGAAAGGCTCAATTTCTCTCTTGTTTTCTCGCTCTGTGCATTGAGATCACAGGTGGTTAGGTTGTGTGCGTCACTGCTGTCTGTTATTCTTGTTTCTCCTTCCATCTCTGTCTGAAATAAGACAGTTGGTGAACCGTTGGTGAAAGGCACTACATGTAATACAGATTCTAATAGTGTACTCCTCTTGTAATTTTTATTTGTTGGATCATAATGCCTTGATAGAAATTATGCATTAAAATATGTGTTCTTTCCTACCCTTCAGGCCCAGGAATAGAGATTGTTTTCCCTGCGATTATTATCATTCATCTTCTTGTGTTGTGGCAAAAGTCAGAGTTGATAGCAGTTTAATTTTTTATCATCAATAACCTGTGGGCAATACAAGGAAGTAGAAGAGATGTTATCACTAGCTACCAAACTGCTTTATGGACTTGTGATAAATTGACAAATTCTTGGTATTTTTCGTCAGTTCAATGGAAAGCCTTTTATTCATCTAAAACTTTAAAGATATTAGGAGGTGAGGGAATAGGAGCTGGCATGATAATGAAATGCACAACCTATGAGACTGGAAGAAAATAAAGAGTCTCTTCAATGTAATTAGAATATGTCATGGGCCTTTAGAAAGAAGTATTAGAAAATCCACACTGATAACCTTCAAACTCAATTCGTGTTCCTGTTTGCTTCCAGACTCGCTTTTTAAACCAATATTAATTCAGATTTTTATTTATTCTGAATAGATGTGTGATTATCTAATAATTCATGGCTATTTATGGCACAAATCCACTGCTTTGTCGCAGTCATCAAGCACTTTTTAAACCAATATTAATTCAGATTTTTTTATTCTGAATAGATGTGTGGTTACCTAATAATTCATGGCTGTTTATAGCACAAATCCACTGCTTTGTCGCAGTCATCAAGAAAAATCATTTTTAAAGAAGTGCATTTCCAATGCCCCCTAAGCGTGAATCTTTCAACACTGCCTATAACATCAGTCTATTAAGAAGCACCCTGAGTGTGTTATGTATGTTTTCTTTTGCCTGCTCAGTGGAAGCGAAGGTTGCTTCTTCTGGGTTATTACTTCTAAGGTTGACATTCTAGCTAAATGTTAATGATTTATGTTCATATAGGGTGAATCATTTCAAATAATGACGTAAACTATTTAGAAACCAACCCTGTGATTAGAAAAATCATTTTTAAAGCAGGAAATTTGACATTCTTGATGTAGCACAGAGTGATTTATCGTCCCATATGATTAAGAAGTTGCTGAAAGTGGGAGAGAAACAACCATCATAAAATAATGTCA
>NW_006299719.1:281645-282255 GCF_000327345.1 Myotis davidii
CAAGCAGAAACATAGACTGATGAAAATTGAGGCTCTTCCTCACAGTGAGAGGCTAGTAAGCCAGGACGAGCAGAATAGGGAAACTGAGACAGATAGTTAAATAGCCAAGCAGTTCACAGCCATTTAGTAAATTGCAAAATCCTATCATCTGTAGCCAGGGGGACTTACTAGTAAGAGTAAATCGTTTACACTTCTCCTCTACCAGAGGGTGAATAGCTTCAATCACCTTACTCAGAGACAGATAGCAGAAATCCAATTAATGCCATTTGCCAATTACACCCAACGACAGATGAAGTTAAGGGAATAAAGCGTATTTTGGCACATCAGCATAAAGCTGATGGATATTTTATTGAGGTTCTCCCTAAGACCTCCCCTAAACTCCCAGCCTTTAAAACTCCTCAAAAGGAAGTTCTCAGGGCCAGCTCTCCCTCCAGGGAGTGCACCTGCACCTCTCCCTCCTCCCTGAGTTCCCCACAGGCATCTCCTAAACTCTGAGGGACCCCATGAGACTTGCAACCTGGGAGAAATAGGCAGCAGCTGCTTGTCCTGGGCTAACACCCTAGGCCAGTGATGGTGAACCTATGACACGCGTGTCAGAGGTGACATGCGA
>NW_006299719.1:282331-285161 GCF_000327345.1 Myotis davidii
ACCATGTGCAGGCACGCATGTATAGTGCGATTGAAACTTCGTGGCCCATGTGCAGAAGTTGGTATTTTGAGGAAGAGCCACACTCAAGGGGCCAAAGAGCCGCATGTGGCTTGCAAGCCGCAGTTTGCCGACCACTGCCTGTGAAAGCCCCCTTTTCTCTTACTTTTTAGTGAGCCAAAGCAGCCGAGCCTCGGCTCATTTCCCACCTGGTGCCTCTCCTGTTTCTTCTTCTATCCTAGGCCCTTCCTTGCTTCATTGTCCCCAGCTTTCGTAAACATCCTCCCAAAATCACCTGGACCTGTGAAATCTTTCCTGCACAAAGTCAAGAACACAGGCTACCAGCTGGCCCTAGGCAGACCCGCTCAGGGCCAGCGTCCCCTTTCCAGTAACAGGAAGGCTTGAGGGGCTTTGTGAATCCTCTTCTCCCTCCCAGTGATGTTCTTCATTCCCCTAACTGTTCTCATGTGTCCTCCCCCAGCTTAGTCTTTGCTGTGGTTGAGCATGTGCTTGTGTCCAGCTTTCCTATGTGACACATTCTTTCCTTTAAGCATCTTCAAAATTTTTCTCCATCAAAAGTTATTCCATAAATGTAACACCCAGCTTAGTCATTGAAATCTTTCTAGAATTATTGCTGTCACTTATAACCTATGTGGTATTTCAACTAAATTTGGGTTGCAATGATTCTACACGGATCTGCTTTATTTATGAGGATAATTTACATATACTTTGTTATGTTCCATGGTCATTCTGAAGGCAGAAATTAAGTTCTTCCTTTTTTCATTTTTATTTTTTGCTACTGTGGGGGAGGAAGAAATGTTCCTCTACCCTTCAAGTTACTTTAACTGGTCCAATAATTAAATCTTCATGAGACAGATTAACAGGAAAAAAATGACCAAATTTAATCACATATGTACATATGCACATAGGAGAGAGACCAAGACCTCACATACATGAGAAGTTGAGGGGCAGACAGTTAAAATGGGGTATATATGGCATTCTGAGCTAAGGATGAGGTAAGGCACCTTGAGGCTTCAGAGGGGAGGAAAATCTTTGGAGAACAATGAGAAGAGCAGATTTTCAGCAATAAGTAGTTCTCCCTGCCAAACAGATAGCTCAAAAGGTTATCTCTGATAATCTATTATGGGAAAGGCCTCTGATTTAGATTTAGATTCTTCTAGTTTTTTGGGGAGGGCTGGGCAGATGTTTCTCTTGAGCCCAAAGGGTCTCTGTTGGCTTGAGCTCAAAATAATCCACACAGAACAGAGGCACATTTTGGGGTGACTTATTCTGAACCCATACACTAGTATCTATCATTTTGTAGGTGATAAAATGGAATTTCAGAGAGATAAACAGTAATTTCCCATAGAGCTTGTAGGTGGCAAGGATGACATTTGATACAGGGTAATTGAATACCCAGTTTTAATTTACCAGTATGGGATTCTGTCTTCCTTACTTTGTTCATTCTTACTGATCTGGACATTACAATTAGATGCTGAATGTTGGTGATAGGAAGAGTAATTTTTTAACATCATTGCAATTCTAGTAGTCTATTAATTTGCCTTTAGTCCAAGTTAAAATTTATCTAAAATTATTCTGTTAATTGTCAAATAGATCTTTTATTTGCATTTTTTATAGCCTAAATTAAAGAAACAGGAGTTCAAAATTATATTGACATTCTTTTTATATTTACTTTATAAACATTTATTGAGTACCTGTTATGTATATACCAGGCACCAAAGTACATAATGATAATAGAATAACCAAGAACTAGTTTCTGCCCTAAAGGAGCTATTAATTCAGTAGAAGAAATAGTCATGTGTATTAGCTTCCTGTTACTGCTATAATGAATTACCACAAAAACAGTGACTGAAAATAACACACATTTATTATCTTATTAGAGGCCTGGTGCACGAGATTCGTGCACTGAGGGGGTGGGGTGGTGGGCCTCAGCCCAGCCGGTGCCCTCCGACAGTCTGGGACCCCTTGGGGAGTGTCTGCCTGCTGGCTGGCAGTCCACTGCGCTTGCCAACTGTGAGCCTAGCTTCTGGCTGAGCTGCATTTCTCCTGTGGGAGCACACTGACCACCAAGGGGCAGCTCCTGAGTTGAGCATCTTCCCCCTGGTGGTCAGTGCACATCATAGCGACCGGTCATTCCACCATTTGGTCAATTTGCATATTATGCTTTTATTATACAGGATGATTCTGGAGATCAGAAGTTCAAAATATCTCTCAATAGGCTAAAATCCAGGAATCGATGGTGCTGCATTCCCTTGAAGCTCTAGGGGAGGAGAATTCATTTTCTTAATTTTCCAGCCTTTAGGCCCTCAACCTGTGGGTTGCGAACAATGAAAATACATCCCTCACCCACCCCCCTGATGTTATATTATATTCATTATATTCTACAAATGAGTGAGATCATGTAATATTTATCTTTCTCTGACTGGCTTATTTTGCTTCGCATAATGCTCTCCAGTTTCATCTATGCTGTTGCAAATGATAAGAATTCCTTCTTTTTTACTTCAGCGTAGTAGTCCATTGTGTAGATATACCACAGTTTTTTAATCCACTCATCTGCTGATGGGCACTTAAGCTGTTTCCAAGTCTTATCTATGGTAAATTGTGTGGCTATGAACATAGGGGTGCATATCCTTTCTGATTGGTGTTTCTGGTTTTGTGGGATATATTCCTAGAAGTGGGATCAATGGGCCAAATGGCAGTTCCATTTTTAACTATTTGAGGAAACTTCATACTGTTTTCCACAGTGGCTGCACCAGTCTGCATTCCCACCAGCACTTGTTTGTTGATTTATTGATGGAAGCCATTCTGACAG